>NC_045731.1:15713406-16031565 GCF_009834535.1 Camelus ferus | reverse complement strand
GGCTTTATGAAGACTTGTTTCCATTCCAGGCACTCCCAATAAAGTTGTGATGTTAGCAGCACTATTTAGCTTCCCTCTGTTTTTCAGTTTTCATTTCTAACAACTATAGACTTTGGCTAAATATGCTTCATGGTCCACCCTAGAGGCAAACTATTTACAGTGTTACTTCTTTTCCTAGTCAACCTCCTGAGCCATTGATACGGCAATAACAAGACTTTCACAAATTGCAATTGAACAATTAAAACAATGGCCAACCTAAACAGTTATGAAATAATTTTAAATAAAATTGCATTTCATAAATCCTGAGTTTTGACAATGCAACTGGTGATTGGGAAAACAGGCACTTTCTCAAACAGCTGAAGCAAATGTACATCTTAGTAAAAACTTTGTGGGTGGTAATTTGCCAAAATGCATTAAAATGAATAAAATTAGCCATTTAACTCAACTCTATCGCTTCTCAGAATTTACACTGAGACCAACTCCATTTTGGAGATCTGCCGCTAGTTTGGGGCAAGCCCAGCAGGCTGCAAGTAACAACCTCCGCCTTCTGCAAAACCGGCCAATCAGCACTCACCCTTCTGCATACCTCATCTGCATAACAACTTCCGCCTCCCGGACCTGAGCGAGGACTACTGGCGGGAACGTTCATCCCCGCCCCTCTCTCCTTCAGACACGCCCCTTTCACTTTCAGCATCCCGACCAATCAGAACTTACCTCTCAGCACCTCTCATTTGCATAAGGACGCACCAATCAGCTCTGACCTCCAGGCATAAAACAACCCATCTGTACACAGAGCGTGGGCTCTAGTCTACCTGGCGACCTCCTGCAGGTTTCTCAAGTAAAACTGGCCTCTGCCGTTGAGTGCCAATCTCTCTTTTCTTTCTCTCCCATTCCAGCAAATTACACTTAAGAATATTTAGCATATAGCTGTTCATGATAAGAAGAAAACATAAAATATGTAAACAAATTTTAAAGAATAGGAGGTTAGTTATATGACTGTTAATGGGACCCTGTACAGGGCAATACCAGTCAGAGACGTGGGCTTTGAACTCGGGGAACCCGTTTCATTTCAAGACTGAAATTTCCTAGGAAAATTTTCTTATGAAAAATTCTAAGCGCTGTAAAGCTCAGCTTCTGACCCTTTAAAATGGGGGAAAAGAATGGTATCTTCATCGCAGTATTGTTGCGAGAAGTAAGATATGATTTATACTCGGCTCTGGACTGTGAGCTCTCAGTTTTAGTATAAATCTACATAATGGGTTTTCCTAGGTAACCACGAGCAAAGCTGATGCAAAGTTAAGTCAACTGACATGGGAGATAATTCTTAATTACCTGCTGTCTTAAAAAATAAATTAAAAGTTACATAGCAGCAGAATGGAATAAAAGTAAAATTCTATTTTAACTATAAATGGGAAGAAGAATGAAAAAGTCTGCATATAAATTTTTTTGTATATTCTGGCTCTTCTATAATATTCACACATTATTGTTTAATTTTTAGAAAAAAAAATTACTCTTCGTTAAGTTGTATATAAGCCAACTTTGGGTAATACTCTGATATTCATGGGATTTTAAGAAAAGTAGAACTTTTAATTATACTGAATTACAATGAAATGACTAAAAGATGAAGTATATGTTTTCTAATACAAATTGTACTTATGTAGTTTGAGAGATCACCAGGGATCGAATCAAATAAATAATAAAATATTTTACAAAATTTGGAATAACATGAGGATTCTGATAAATTAGCAAATTTGGCTATTATCTCATGAAAGTTTTAAACAATGATAAATACGTGTTTTAATACATAACTAATCCAAGGAGAGGGAGTAGGTGCCAGAAATGAAGAAAGGACATAAAGTACAAAAGTGGGATCTGAAACCAAGATGCTGTATTTGCACATAAGCCCATGACTTCCACGTGTGCCTGATGGTGGGCTGGAGGTGAGCCCCTGTGTGAAGCAGAATTTTGAAAGGCTGATTCATCTTTGAAGAGAGGACTAGAAAAAAACCCCTCCATTAGCCTCAGGGAGCTTAACTTCCAAAGAAGCAGATCTCCAGGCTCCTTCTGGGTGCCCAGAGGACTCCCGTGTCGGGGTGTGTGAGTGTTTGTGTGTGTTGTAAAGGGAAAAGGGGTGTTAAAAATGGACACTCAGCTAAAAAGAATCATAATTTATAAGCAACGTGGAAAAACTGAAGTTCCATAAAAGAGCAGGTATAGCAAATAGGAAACACAACTAGAAAATAGTAAAACAAAAGACTATGCAAGTTTTTTAAAAATTTAGGAAATAACATGTAGGGATAGCAACTACAAAGAAATGAAAGGGCACACACACACAAAGGAGAAGCAGGGAGACTTGAAAAGGAGAATTTCCAGAGATAAAATGAAAAAGAAAGTGTTTGAAATTAAACAGGAGAATGGTTAAGTAAATTGTAGTATATTCCAACAGTGGAAATTTGGACAGAAGTAAAAAATGAATCAATTCAAGATTTATGTATTAAAAAGGATATGAGTTAAAAATGATACAGAGGTATTTCAGTCTGTTTTCAATAATATAAAATTTAAAACATCCAAATTGATGCCACATACTACTTAGAAATACATGCATAGAGTCATTGCCAGCAAATGCATTTAAACATGAAATTCAGGGTGACATTGGAAGGTGGGGACTGGAAAGGGACACGGTGACACCTTAACTGCTTGCTAATGCGTTCTTACTGATGCTTTTTTTTCCCCTCTCCAGGTCATTATACATTTTTTTTTCTCTTTATACATTTTGTGTTTCTCTTTATGCATTTTATGTATATTTCCCTTTATAAATTTTGTGTTTCTGAAATACTTCACAATAATCAAATAATACAAATTAAACACTTTAAAAAGATAATTCATGAACTAAAAGGTATATCCAAGAGGAGGGTTACTTAACATAAGAACGTCTAAATATTATATTTTTTGCTGCTGCATAATGAAGTCTCAGCTATGGTATGGTTTTTATACACATGTAAGTGAGGGGGAGAGAAAAGGAAGAAGGTGGAATCTATAATAAGAAGTGGAAAACTGATGAAAGGTCATATTACTTAATATAAACTTCAGCAGAATACAAATATCATCAAAAGGCCAAGAAGATAAATGTTAAGAACTGAAAACATGAACTTGTTGTAAATGTGTTGGTGATAAATCAAGGTAATGGGCTTGTCTGTTTTGTTCTTGACTTAAAAATTAATGTTTCTGTTTGACCATTGTATGTGATATTTGATGCATTTTATAAAGAGAACTTTTTCCCAAGTGTGTGAGTACAGGTATCTTTTTTGATACTGACATTTGACTTGATACTATTGTGATCAGAGTGGAGAAGCCTTCTACATCTGACTAGGCGTGAGCCAGTGATGTAAAATTCCTGTCATCTTCCTGAAATTTTTATCTACCTCCTCTATCTATTATTAAGAGATTAATGTTTGAATCTCCCATTAAGACAGTGGATTTTAAAGTTTCTCTTCACAGATGCAACACATTTTACATTATGCATTTTAAAACTGTTATTAGGTGCATAGTAGCTTGAAAAATTCTAGGAAACCACAGCTGCAAATGGATTCATAGGTACTCATACAGTGGCCACGGTGAAACTTGGGAGTCTCATGTAGTGTCATTGTTACCAACCTCAGCTGACAGCTATCCGTCAGCAATTACTACTAGAAAGTAGCTGCTTTTCTTTCTCTTACACCTTCACAAGTTTACAGGTATATCCTTCACTGATAATCTCTTATCTGGACCCATAAATACAAGAGGAACCTGCAACATGTAATTTCAGGCTTCTAGAAAAGACTGTATGTTGGGTTTGCATTGTTGCAAGACTTACAGTACATACCTCAGCACAGTGTACTCTTTTATTGACTTAACATCCATAGACTTTCTTCTGCCTTCATTTAAATATCTAAATGCAATATAGAAACAACAGTATTTTTTCACCAAACTTGATGTAACAAAAATTTGAATACCCTTTCCCCGAAAACGTGTGAACAGAAATTCTTAGAAGTGATCTCTGTGTGATATTTATTCCTATTCCAGCTCAGTCATGATCTCTCTGTGATGTATCAGTGAGGATAAGGAGGGTTATGGCTGAATAACAAAAAAATCCCAAATGTGAGTAGCTTAAAATAAGAAAATAAATTACTTATAGGACATGATACGTTTCCATGTTTATCAATGAGTCTGTCTGCCCCATGTCTTCCTTACCCTGTGAATCAGGGTCACAGAGGCTGCCTCATCTAGATTGCTGATAGAAAAGACAGCAAGGGGGCCAGAAAATGGAGGATTGAGCACCAGTCAAATGCTCAATTCAACAAGTCACTTCTGTCTGTATTTCATCGGTCAGATCAGATCTCATGGCCATTACTGTACTCTCAAATGTGCAAGAAAACTATATATTAGTAAAGGGCAATAATGTTCAGCACAGGACTCTGTGATAGAAAATAGAATTTTTCAAGTGAGGTACAGTATAAAATATCTTGGATCCTTCCCTCTAAACACTTCGTTACCCCATGTTCTTTTATAATTCTTAGCACCACAAAGTATTATTTTTATTTTCAACTATTATCTTCTTAGTCGGTCAAGATTTGAAATTTTGGTATGAAAAAATGTTATAAAATAATTGGCTTTTTCTTCTCCCTCTGTGTCTCAACATTTGATTTTCTTTCTTTCTTTCTTTCTTTTTTTTTTTTGTCACATATGTCTCCCCAACATTATTGAATAGAAGAACTGGAGATGTTATAAGTCCAGCTATGCCATCAAACTACTGTGGATGTAAAGTTATGTCTCAAGACATTTTCTACTTCTCCAAGAAAATACCCAAGAAATGAGATCAACTGAGCATTGGTTTAATTTCATATTGCTCTTTTCTAACATTTTAACTGAGATCAGTGATTTAGCAAATGCTCGATTTTATGAAAGAACTAGTAAGGACTTTACAAAACTTCGAGGCTACATTTTGAACATTTAAATAAAGCTTAACCATTTAATCTAAAAGATAATAAAATAATAAAAAAGTAGCAAAACAATGAAAGGTGAGTAGACAATTAGTTGTCCAGAAGCAAGAAGTATAAATATATTCAATGCATGGCCAGAAACATTCTGCAAGCTGTTTTACGTCGTGTAACGTATAAGGATTTGTGAAGCCGTGAGAATATTCTTGAAGAAAAACGAGGCTATCATAGTGCTTGCTTTTTAAGCAAGACAGCAGTATTCTTCAGAAAATGGAGATGTCTTCTAAAACCTAACTTCAGTCAGGGGTCATGTTTTCTACTATTTCAGACCTCCTCCCCCCTTTATCGGCCCCTTTTCCATCACACAACTCATATCTCCAACTACCTAAGAAAGGAGAGAAGAATATTTTTCACGTAATAGAAGAAGAACCTTGAAGAGACTTTATCTACTATTGTGGCACATACCTTGCTTACAAAGAGAGCGAAAGGGACAAAGATTGAAGACCTTTGAAGGAAAGAAGCAGCAGCATCTACAATGATCTTAGCATTTGACTGTTCATTTTTTAAAGAGTAAACTACTCAATCCTACACTTTTTAGTGAAAGGAGTAGAAATGCCACACGAAGACAAGGTAGTAAGATTAAACAGAACCATTTTTTGTTTATTCTAGACGAAGAGAGTGGAACATAGTGAAAGCAAAGAGAAATGTACTAAAGGCAGAGAGACTTCCAATAGAAGAAAATTAGTACAAATTCTAGTCAAAATTTTTAATGTACTGGAAAAGGGTGACAAAAAGAGATGACAGCTTGAAAGAGGATAATCACTTCCTCTTCTAAAATGAGAAGAAAGGCTGAGAAGATAAGGTAAAGAGATAAGTGGATTCAGATAAAAAGTACAACAAATACGAGATTTCTTGTTAGATAGCCTAGAAGTCTCTAGAAAGCATGGAGTGATATGATGTTATGGGAATGATATGCAAGTTGTTTAATAAAGACAGTCTTGCGAAAAGAAAGATGCCCTCCTGGTTAGCTGGCCTGAGGAGCTTGCCATGGACATAATCAGAAATAAACCCAGGGGCCAACAGGCAGCCGCAGAGTCCCCACTGAACTTGCAGGATCCCAAACTGAATTTGACCATGGTTTCATCCCCTTTTGCCTGATCCTCAAGAATCTGAATTAACATTGCTGCATGAATTAAAAATGAGTAAACTGCCATCCCCAGGAAGCAGTCAGTTTAAACGTGAAGGAAGAAAATGCTTCCATCTTCCTTTCCTTTTCCTGATCTCCTCACAGAAGCATAGAAGGTCAGAGTTGGCAGGATCTCTGGGTTTAACTCTCAGTGCTAATTCCTTCCACCCAGTTGCCCTGAAATACACGTGCCCTGTGTGCAGGACTCTCACTGACTAACGGGAGCTGCCTGCCTGAGCCCTGGGGCCCGCGGGGCGTGGGTGACGTGCAGGTCAGGGTTTGAATAGCCTTCATTGCCTGAGCTCACTTTGCCTCCACTGAGTTCTCTGCTGTAGTGACGGATTGCTTTCTTCCTGTTTGATATGAAATTTCCTCTGGAGCTGAAAACCAGCCATCAGGTTGATGTTTTCCAGACTTGTGAATCTCCCTTCCAGCTGGTCAGAGCCTCTTCTCGTGTGTCACCCATCAATCTGGACATAATTCTCTGCCTGTGTTGAGGTCTTCATACAGTCGGACAACTAGGAAGACCGGACATCCCACTGAAATCCCGTTCAGCCTGAAACTGAGGAGCTTCCACAGCCCCTGGCTTCCAGCACTAAAGCTAGGCAAGGCCTGTGACGTTGAGATAATTTGATCACCTTTCAATGTGTAAATCGCTCTGTTCGCTCTCATCCATCACAGTAAAACATTTTCTTCTAGATCTGGTTTCAATCTCTCTCTCTCTCTTTTTCTGATAATTCCTCTGGAAAATGTGCTAATGATCAAATCAATAGCCAGGCAGCAGCAGGGTGGTGGCATGGAGATCAAACAATTTAAATCACTTACTGTTGGATTATCAAGACCAAGGTGATTATAAAAAAAAATAGACCCCTCTTATACTATGCTATGAATTGAGGTGATTAGAAAATTTATTTAATATGGTGGTTTTGTGGTTTTTCAGGCTTTCCACCGTTTCAGCCACCACAAACCAGAGTCACCTGAATTGGATTGTTGATGCAGAAACAGACAATGACACATTTTTTAACATGTTTCTTGGACTTGTCTCTTAGAACCGTATTTAGACAGCAAAATACTCTCCTCAAATTGTGAGCAGGGACTCCATGGAAATTCTCCACAAGCTCTTTCCCATATTCCCACTATGTCCCTGAGCATCTTCTACCTTCCAAGTTCAAAGCTTTATTCAGTCTCTTAAAATCATTAGAGTGCAGACATCTGTCTCTTTTAACAGAAGTGTTTTTATTCAGAGTCTACCCATTCCTGTCAAGTGGGGCTTCATGAAGACACACCTGCCAGACCAGAAGGGTTTTGTTACGACGTCCATTCTCTAAAGAACTTCCATGATTCTAAGCCCACATTTTCACGTAAGCACGAGGAGCCCCAGGCTCCAGGTGACACTGGAACTGGATTATTTCTTAAGTACTTGATTCTTTCAGTTAAAACGTTAGCTGCAGCCCTCACGAATCTGTCCCCTCTTCATGCATGAACTCAGAGGACGCCGCTGACTCCCCTGATCCCCGCTCAGCCCTCTCCCCGGCACCTTCTTTCTGTTCCTGTTGAGTCAGATGTCTCTCAAACTCATGAGAACGTTTAGAGTCAGTTATAATTAGCAAAAAAAATTGGGGGGAGACTTTTACTGCAGTGAGAGGCCCAAATGAGAAAGATTATTGTATATGCTTTGCAATATCAACAAAAATTTTATTCATACTGAATAAGCTGATAGATAGAAAGCACTTCCAAGAGTTCCCGGTGCATGATAGGTGCTCAAAAATGTAAGCTATCATTAACTGCTGTATGGTAACACTTTATATAATGAATGAATATTATCTTAGTATGTAAATGGCTCAAGCACATAAAAAATGTAAAATGGCATGTAGGGGAACATGAAATTATCTGGGTCATCCTGCTCAGAGAGTTCTTCTTCTCAGAGATAATATTTGTATATTTGGAATTATACCATGTGGAGATTTTTAAAATATTTTCTTTATCATTGTCTTACTTAATTATTTTTATTTTTGGTCAAGGGGAGGTAATTAGGTTTTTTTATTTTGGGGGCAGGTGCTGGGGATTGAACCCAGGACCTCAAGCATGCTAAGCGTGCAGCCCTGCCACTGGAACTATGCCCTCTCTCCTTCTTTTAATATTTTACTTGTCATTGTGTTATTTAATAATTTTTTTCCATGCAGAGATATTAAAGCTCGTTTTTTTACTCTTTCACTGTTTTACGTATTAATTTAACGAATGTGTATTCTTCTATCATGTATCTGTAAAATGATATAATTAACGAATCCCTTAATGAGCATCACCTTTTCCTAAAGCTTTATTCTTCAGAACAGATTTGCATGTTGATATCCTTTTACCTAAATTTTTCAGCAAAGTGTTTATTTTTTCCTTCAGATCAAATTCTGAGAGAGAATTTTGAGGCCAAAGGGTACAATTTTAAAAATGTGACTCGTATTGGAAAACTAATCTCAAAGAAAGTGTGGCCAATTTTCCTTTACCTGAGTGTTGTCAAATTTCCCACATTCTCTCAAATTCTTATAAATGTGTATAGATATCAATATATATATATATACACACACACATATCTGTCTATACATATGCATATACACACACGTATATTTATATCTATTGATTTAACCTCTGTCCATTGTATTTTATCTTTTCTAATTGGTTTTTTAAGTCTTTTTTGCATAATTCAAAACGCCTTTATCTTTCTGTGATGGTGCTAGGATCTGGATAACTAGGGCACAGAAGTCCTATGGCAAGCTCATGGAGAGAGGACTCGGCCAGCAAGTGGGAGAGAAGCAAAAACGAGGCTTTTGAATGCCACGCCTGCAATTCTTTCCATTTCAGCCAGCAGAATGAACATGTCAGTAAGCAAATTTCCTGAAATACAGTGGGAGCAGCTAGGCTCCTTCACTCTCTTTTAGAAAATCTAATTTGGCACTGAACCTAAGTAAGTCACAGAAGTCAATGAATAAAGTCGGAATAAATGTACTTACAGATGTACAGTGGACTTTGAAATATTTCACTTTTTCCCCTGTGGGTTGCACGGGATTTTGCTGAATAATATGATGTGAGGTTTAGTAATTGTTTGTTCAGTTGATTGACAAGCATTACATTGAGTAAGTAATTACTTGTCATTCATCAGTATTTCAAGAAGATGGCATGGTTAAATTGAGAGTAAGTCACTTAAGGTTTAGGAGTTTAATGTTCGATTTTCCATTGATTTATGTCAGGTTTTACTCTATTAAAAAAATTAGACCATAAAACTGTCCTAATCAGGATGATTCGGGCTTCAGCTGGAGGGAGAAAAATGAGAATAAGAGCCAACTCATTTTATTACCAAGACAAGACTGATTTCTTATCAGCATAATCACCTTACTTCCAGGATGCAGGACTCAGTGTAGAGAAAATTGAAAAGTGTCTTGGCCATAGACATAGAAAACCAATCCTTTTAAAGAGCTAGTTTCTCTGATCTTTAGAAAAACTGAAATAAAAATTCACCAACAAAGTTGCTGTTCAGAAATATCTAAACATACTATGTACATTTATAATGGATTTAAATATTTTTATAAAGAACTGAAGGCTGATGTTGGACAGCTGATTGGAAATTATTTTAAGAAAATGGTTAGCTGAAAAATAAGACATTTTACTAGAATTGCTTTTCAGATTAACTCTCGTCTTGAACATCCAGAGCATAAGACGTTAGCATCTGAAATGTCATCAGAAACAATGTAAGAAAAGGGGAGAGTCTGCTGAAAATCTTGCAGGTTTATTGTACTTTCTCTCTCTCTCTCTTTTTTTTTTTTATTATTTACTTATTTATTTGTTTGGCAGGGGGAGGGAATAAGGTTTATTTATTTTTAGAGGAGGTACTGGGGATTGAACCCAGGACCTCGTGCAGGCTAAGCACGTGCTCTACGGCTTGAGCTGTCCACCCACCTTCCCTCCTTAGCCTGTTGAATGCAACGGAAGTTACAGCTTTAAGAGCCCCAGACAGAAATGTCGGTACCCGGATTCTGCCTGATCCTGAGCTTTGCACATTCCTCTGGTAAGACAGTCTATCTCTCAGCAACAAAGAGTGCTGCTTCATGGTGAGGTGGGGCCCTGTCGGTCTGCCTGCCTGCCTCGCTGTTAGCACGTTAGAGCGCGTGGCTCTAAACCCCGGCTCTCCCAGGAGTCACACATCGTGTGTCGTGCGTTAGCCATCTAACCTCTCATTGTCTCCATTTCCCCCCAAATAAAATGGAAATTTAGTTCTATCCTATTTCACAGACTTGTGGAGAAATTCACGTAAAGCACTCATTCCAATAATATACAACTTTGATGTTTTTTCTCCAGGCGGTGAAAAATCATGAAAATATTTTTTGTTAGTGTCGTGACGGCGTGTATGTGCCTGTTTCACTTCACTCTGTGCTGGGAGGAAAACCCTGACTGTCCCGTTTATGCCACTGTGCTGTAAATGGGCGACACCTATTTGTCACAAAAGCTGTGTGACAAGGATATCACAGAAAACACTTAAAAACTGTGTTCCAATCTCTGTAGGCATAACGTACATACTCTCAGACTCAGGCATGAACGGTAGACATTGAATTAATGCAGAGTTTAGGATGTGAATTCTACCCTCTATAGCTTATGTTTTACTCTGATAGAGCTCTCTACTCTTTTTCCAAAATGATTAAAAAATAAACAGACATGAGGAATGGAGACTATGATTTAAACCCATGGATTAATCTGGTCATTCCTAATCCCAGGTGATTTTACCAAAGAAATACAACAATGAGTAGAACTGGATTCTAGCACAGGATGAAATAAGTCAGACAGAGATCTGAAGAAATACCTGTAAGCTACACTGCAGATTAGACTTGGCTGAGGACAGGGCCTGTGATTCCTGCTTGCAGGGAAACCCCACACAGGTATACTGTGAAGGGTGTCCAGAACACCCACGGACAGACCGAAACTGGACTAGCAGTTTGATGTTTGGTGATGGAACAAATGGGGAAAGGGAAACGGAGGAGAGCCGAACAAATTGATAAAGTCAGAGGAGTGACCAGGTACGGAAGCAGCACAGATCATTCTCATCCCAGTGCCAAGGGTTCACACCTGAGTGAATGGCTGGTGGTAAATAAATGACAATGGCTTCAAATGGATTCAAGAGAAGGGCTATGATGCCAGTCAGGAAAGAATGAACTACATTCTGCTGAAACAAACAAAACAAGGAATCCAAACCTTTAGGTACAGAAGTAAAACTTCCTGTGAAAATAGCAAACAACAATAACAACTAAGATAAATCACCCAGGCACACATTTTTTCAAAAAATCCAGTGAATGAATATAATTTAAATACTTTCCAAGTAACACAGAATAAGAACAGATAGACAGTCAGCTAATATGGTTAGGTAAGACGTTAATTCTTCCAAGGTTAACTAATGCATTTAATGTGAAGTAAATATAAGAAAATGGGATTTTATTGGAGGGAGGAGCCTGTGGCAACATAATAAGATTATTTCAAAGTACACACAGAAAAAGTAACCAAAGGATATCAAGCAAAACTCAGAAAAATAACAATTTGGGGCACTGGCCTTAGTATATGATACAATGAAAAATGTTAACCGCTGAAGTGTGACACCAGTACAGAAGTAGACAAAATCACCTATTAATAAACATTAGCAAATGAGAAAAAAGAATATTTGCCATCAAATTTTAACACAATGTAATATAAAATAAAAAAGATTTTACATAATAGAACATCTAAATAATTACTGGTAACATGGCTATAAACGCAATCAATGGAAACACACTGAAGTAAAAGAAGTATTTTGTTTACAAAACCATTATCATCCAGAACTAAAATCTGTGGCTTCTTGTCATAGCTGTGTGATATTTAAATAGGGAGGAGAAGTGTGAAAACTGCTAAAAGTTTTCCTTTCACATCGGAACTGCAAACAACTCAATTACTTGTGATTTCAGCAGAAGTGATTACGTTTGGCACTTTGATTGCGCTGAAACCTAAGAACAGGTATTCCAATGACTTTAGGAGGCGTATTTCCTAAATCACCAGCAGGGACAAAAAAGAGAGAGAAAGCGAACTCTTTTTCTTTTTAACTCTAAAATTCTAATAGTGGTACAAGGTTTAAAAAATGTGATAATAAAAATAAATCACTGTAAAGGAGGGTATAGCTCAAGTGCTCGAGCGTATACTTAGCGTGCATGAGATCCTGGGTTCAAGCCCCAGTATCTTCTCTAAAAATTAGTAAATAAATAAGACTGATTACCTCCCTGCACCAAAAAACAAACAAACAAAGACAAACAAACAAACAAACAAAACAAACCAAAAAAAGCATCATTTTAAAAGATTTAAAGTGAAAGAATATATTTTCTGGAACAATGCCCTTAAAAAGCATTTGATAAATTTCAACATATGTTGATTTTTTTAAAACAAACTACAACAGTTTCACTAAATAGAAACTGAAGGATAAGTTAATACTATGATAAAGATTGATTGTCACAAAGAAAAGCTGAAATCTTACATAAGGAAGGTCTTCTGATTGAAATTAAGAATAGACAAAGGTGTCTGACTTCTCCCCTGTTGTGAAAGGATTAGCCAAGGTAATTGAATAAAAGATATTTTTAAACAGAAGCTAAAGATTAGAATGAAAAGTGAAAGCAATGCCAGCTTACCTTGAACCACAGAAGAAACAATTGCAAAGACATTCGAATGTTCTAAATGTAGAATGAGTAACCACAGTTACATGTGGCTGTGCAAACAAAGGCTGTAGAAATAATGTTATTTTCTTTTTGTCCATTTTGTGTATTAAATTCTTCTCCCATCAAAAATTTTTCTTAAAAATTTCAGTTGGAGGCAATGGCCAAGATGGCATATTAGAAGGATGCACATCTCTTGCTCTTTCCCAGATACATCAAAAAGTACATATAAAAACAAAACATTCACACAGAATACCTGCTGAACCTTGACAGAATATCTCTTACTTTGGAAATATGAGAAAATCCTCACAAAACCAGATAGGAGGAAAAAAAGAGAGAAAGAGAGAAAGAAAGGAAGGAGGGAAGGAGGGAAAGAAAGAAAGAAAGAAAGAAAGAAAGAAAGAAAGAAAGAAAGAAAGAAAGAAAGAAAGAAAGAAAGAAAGAAAGAAAGAAAGAGAGAGAGAGAGAGAGAGAAAGGAAGGAAGGAAGGAAGGAAGGAAGGAAGGAAGGAAGGAAGGAAGGAAGAAAGAGGGAAAACCTGTGTGCAGTCTGACCCCCAGGGAGGCAGTGGCAGAGGAGGAAAAGGCTCCACACAGAAACTCCTAGAGCTGATAAAAGAATGTGGCAAGGTAGCAGGACACAAGATTAACATACAGAAATCAGTTACATTTCTTTACACCAACGATGAAATATCAAAAAGGAAGTATAGCAGCAATCTCTTTGAAAATAGCATTCAGAAAAATAAAATATTTAGAAATAAATATGACCAAGGAGGTGAAAGACTTATACACAGAGAACGACAAAACAGTGAATAAGGAAATTAAAGTTGACTTAAAGAAGTCGAAAGATATCCCATGCTCTTGGATTGGAAGAATTAGTATTGTTAAAATGGGCACACTACCCAAAGCAATCTACAGATTTAATGTGATCGCTAGAAAATTACTCAGGACATTTTTCACAGAAATAGAACAAATAATCCTAAAATTTATTTGGAATCACAAAAGATCCAGAGTTGCCAAAACAATACTGAAGAAAAAGAACAAAGCTGGAGGAATAACCCACCTGGACTTCCGACAATAGTACAGAGCTACAGTCATCAAAAGAGATGCATGTAACAATGGAACAGAATAGAGAGCCCGGAAATAAACCCACAAAATTATGATCAATTAATCTTCAACAAAGGAGGCAAGAATATACAATGGAGAAAAGACAGTCTCCTCAGCAAGTGGTGATGGGAAAGCTGGACAGCCGCATGTAAGTCAGTGACGTTAGAACACTCCCTTACACCACACACACAGACAAGAAACTCAAAATGACTTAAAGATTTAAAGATAAGACACTATAAACATCTTAGAAGAAAACATAGGCAAAACATTCTCTGACATAAATCTTTGCAGTGTTCTCTTAGGGGAGTCTACCCATGCAGGTTAATAAAGCACTAAAATTATATATAATGGAAATAAAAGCAAAAATAAACAAATGGAACCTAATTAAACTTAAAAGCTTTTGCACAGCAAAGGAAACCATAAGCAAAACAAAACAAAACAAAAAACAACCTATGGAATGGAAAAAGTATTTACATGTGATGTGACTAACAAAGGCTTAATTTCCAGAATATATAAATAGCTTATACAACTTAATAGCAAAAAAGCAAAGAGCCCAATCCAAAAATGGGCAGAAGACATAAACAAGCAATTTTCCAAAGAGGACATACAAATGGCCAATAGGCACATGAAAAAAATGTTCAATATCACTAATTATCAGATAAATGCAAATCAAAACTACAATGAGGTATCACCTCGCAGTAGGCAGAACGGCCATCATTCAAAAGTCCACAAATGACAAATGCTGGAGAGGCTGTGGAGAAAAGGGAACCCTCCTACACTGCTGGTGGGAATGCAGTTTGGTGCAACCATTATGGTGAACAGTATACAGATTCCTCAAAAAACTAAAAATAGAGTTACCATATGATCCAGCAATCCCACTCTTGGGCATATATCCAGAGAGAACTCTAATTCAGAAAGACACGTGCACCCCAGTGTTAATAGCAGCACTATTTATAACAGCCAAGAAATGGAAACCACCTAAATGTCCATTGACAGATGACTGGATAAAGAAGATGTGGTATGTTTCTATAATGGAATACTACTCAGCCATAAAAAAGAATAAAATAATGCCATTTGCAGCAACATGCATGTACCTAGAGATCATCATTCTAAGTGAAGTAAGCCAGAAAGAGAAAGGAAAATGCTATATGATATCACTCATATGTGGAATCTTAGAAAAAAAAGGGGACAATGAAATTATTTACACAACAGAAACAGACTCACAGGCATAGGAAACAAACTCTGGTTACCTTGCGGGGAAAGAGGGTGGCAAGGGATAAATTAGAAGTTTGGTATTTGCAGACACTAACTACTGAATTTAAAATAGATAAACAACAAGTTTTTTTCTGTACAGCACAGGGAACTATATTCAATACCTTGTAGTGACCTATAATGAAAAAAATATGAAAATAAATATATGCTTGTTCATGTATGACTGAAACATGTTGTACCCCAGAAATTGGCACAATGTTGTAAATTGACAATAGTACAATAAAAATGAATACAAATTTTTAATGAAAGTTATTGTGAAAGTATAATAAACTGTATCTAAATAAGAAATTAGAATCACTTTTATAACACGAAGATTAATAAAGCATTAAAATTATATTAATGCCTGAAGCTCTTGATATTTTCCTTTAATGTTAACAAGTATTATTAATACATTGTACTTCATTCCATTTAATTTACTTATGTGAAAAATGTAGTCTGCTTTTCCTTGGAGCCAGGAAATCAAGAGTCACAAATTCTTCAATGTGAATGAGTTTATTAGAAATTTACTTTATTCAAATTCATCGCTCATATTCTCTCTCTCTTTCCCACAAACACACACACACACACACACACTCAACTAAGCAAGCTTTACATGCATTACTTTTTAAAATATTCACCGTCTTTCCAAAATAGGAAATACTAGCTCCTTTTTTTAAATGGGAAAACCCAGTCACTAAAGAATATGCTGACCTGCCCTTTGGATTTATGGGGAAGGACATGGCAACACTGAGACTCATGTCCGTTACTTCCCTCTCACAAAGTCTGCACAGAGGGAGGTAATTGCAAACTGATGAGTGATTTCATATAAAAATTATATTTTTGTAAAAATAGACTTGAGCAAAATTTATAATTAGTTGATGTCTAGCTGTTAAAAAAAAAAACACTGCAAGGAAAAGTGAATTATTGTTCCCGCCCTGTCCCCACTCTGAAATGTTACCGCTGTATCTAGGCATTGTCACCAATAACGTTCAGACTATTAGAACTGCATATAAAAACTTTGCCAATAAAGTTCCGTTTACTAGCTTGTCCTTCAAATGACTCTGGGCTGACGTTCACTTCACTCTGGTTCCCTCTTATCTCATCAATAAACATGCAGAAGTGGGAGATACTGACGTTTGCATAATTGTTAAGTTCGTACCTCCCTATATAAAAGTGAAAATCATTACTTCCATCAGGAGATATATTCTAATATTTGCTTCCTTGCTAATAAAGTTGAAAATCCAGAAAAAAATATTTTATGTTTTAGGTCAATATATTTGGGATACAAGATAGCATGATTTGGGGGAGGGTGCTCACCCACCACGCTTTTTTTCTTTTCCAGTGGAGGTGGTGTTAGTGCCTGAGCTTCACTCCAGACTGATCAGAGAAGCTCTTTGCTGGTGGGGTTTTCATTGTGCACATAGTACAAGCAGGGATGAAATCCATGGACCGCGACCAGCACTTCTGACCTCCCCACTCCCTACTCCCCACTTGTCACTCATTCTTTCCCACAGGAGAGGAATCAATCCTACATCTAGCAATGTTTGGAGAAGGAATTGTGCGTGAATGACTCAACCTAAGCTTTCCCAGAAGCCAGCATGTCCTCAGATCCACATGCTCCGTTCTGCTCTCTGTCTTGGGGTAAGGGGGCCACTCCTGGTGCAGAAAATCTCTCATGTCCAGTGCTTATGAGGTGAATTATCAGCATGCTCATTTGTCCACAGATCTAAAGTAACTCTCAGAGCAGCTGCGTCCATGAGAAAGGTCATGTTCTGATCCACCAGTTTCATGCCTTTCTTCCTCTACTGCATCTGGAAATGGATGAGGCAAGGAGCTCTTACTTACGCACCGCTTCCTTCCGACACAACTTCAAGAGTGCACTTTCCATTTTGCTTTACCTTCACAGCCGGGAGCTAAGCAAGTCGAGTGACCAAGGTCACACGGTGTGTGGGTGCGTGTCTGGGGTGACCACGGCTGTCACGGTTGGTGGTGGAGATGGAGAAATCAAACTCCATCAGTGCAAACAAGGAATGAGCTTTAAATGTTTCTCATTCAAGGTTAGGGAGGTGCCCACAAGTCCCAGACATCTTTTAAAACTAACCTTCGCCCTCAGAGTTAGGTAGGTCAGGAGGTTGGCAGATAGAACCTTGGAAACTGAAGTCAAACACACCTAGTTTTAATTCCTGCTCAGTCATTTACAAGTGGGGTGACTTTAGGCAAGTTACTGAACCTCTCCAAGTTTTACCTGGCTAAACTGAGAGCTCGCCTTGTGAGCTGTGCGTGAGGCTTATGTGAGACAGCGCTTGTGAAGCCTCCAGTGCAGTGCTTGGCACATAGTAACCAATAATGATAGATATCATTATCATGACTTTGTAAATGAACATCTGACATCTAGAGAAAAATGGGTGATGTGTTTACTGCCACAAGGCTACAAGGTGACAGGTGGGTTTTAATATCTTCAACATCATACCCACCTTCATTCCCATGAATGTCGACCAGAGGAGTTCCCAGGAATTTAAATTGATATTTGGTGCCTTGCATCTTTCACATACACTTTTCTGCCATTTATCATTTCTAACGTCGTAAGACGTTCTCTCTTCCCTGAAGGTCTCCAAGATCAGCGGGAGGTGTTGACTTTTTCCTTAACAAATATAGCTTGCACCGCTCATGTGGTGATCAAGAGATTTCCTTGGGTTGAAATGAATTATAAATATCTCTTAGTTATCTTTCTGACTTTTATGTCCCTGGGTAGAAGTCTTATTTCTTTGTTTAGTGTATGACTTTATATAGAATAAGCACTTAAAAATTTTTTGTTTGCCAAATAAAAAGTAAATCAGAGACACTGCCAATATTCACTTAGAAAGTACTGTATTTCTCAACGGATTTGAAGTAATGGGGTTGAAGAAACAATGGCAAAGTTAAATTCAATTAAAATGCCATAGGTCACATATAAGAAGGGAATAATTCTCTTGAATGAAAATTAATTGGCATGAAATAATTTTAAATCCCGGCAGTACTTCTATTAGAGTTAAGCACCCATTATATAATCCTGCCAAGTGTTTTATAGAGAGATTTACATCGGGCGATGAACACGCGATGTCCAGCTATGTGCTGAGGAAAACTTTTTCCCAGGTTATTGCTAATTCTCACAACAAAGCCCCACGGGCTGCTAATAAGTTTTGGAGCCATTATAGGGGCTATTTCTAAAAGACATTACATTGGGATGAAGATGGGAAATAGAATAAATATAGAGACCTATTGGCAAGGGGTTGATAGATTTGCCTTTAAAAAGTTATTACATTCCTTGTTGCTTCCTGGCTGACATCACACCAGAACTGACACATGTTTAATACGACTTCCAGTCTAAGCCTTTTTTGATGCAAACTTATGGTTAGATGGATGACACCTAAATTTAATTCACATTGAGAATGACATCACTATAAATAATAAAATTGTTTAATTAATTAAATGCATAAATGAGTGAATGACACACTTAATGCTAGAGTTAGCACTACACTAAATTGTAGATCTAGAGAAGATACTTGATTCATATATCTTTGCAAGGAAGCCATTAATCTTAGGATTTAGATGATAATTTCATCTTTTTAGCTTTTCTCTATTTTCTAGATTAAGATCTACATCTGATACCATTATTCTGCAAAGAGGACGCCTCTTATTAGCTGTTTGTTTTGTTTTGATTTTTAGTAGAGGTCATCCTGACTCTTGGGTAGAGATAGGACTAGTGTAAGGTGATGGAGACACTCGTCCCTGAGACACAACTTCAAGAATAACAAAAAACACAACGGTCAAGATAAATACTATGTTAATGCAATATTTAAAAGAAAATCAAATCAGAAAACTATGGCCTGTGAATTGGCTGCCTATGTTGTTAGAGAAGTTTCATTTGTAGCAGCAACCCTGGTGAGTGTACGTTCCATGCTGCTGGGACTTAGGCAAAGAGTCTTGCTGACACTGATGCAATCATGTCATAATAGAAGGCAGCACTTAATCCAGTACGTTGATCTGCTCAGGTGGCATCAGAGAAATAGAAAGTGAATCAGGTTTTGAGGAAAAATAGTAGAAAAAGAATAGTGAGCATTAAAGGGATTGCAGACTTTGAACGCCTTTCTCTTCTAACAACTTACACAACGTGCCCATGACCACGCTCTTACTTAAACAAATTCTTCTACTTTCATTTGTTACACTGCTTTAACTGCACCTAATTAAGACCCATATTCAGCGACTGAACCCAAGAAGCAGACAAGAGGTGTAAACCTTTCTCATTTGATGAAATCTAAAATTGGTCTTAGCAATAACACACATTTATTAACGCATATTGATAACCTTAAGTGGTGAGAGTTTTACCTGAAACACAAAACCAAAGCTACATAAGAAGGTAATGTATACATTTACCTCAATAAATAATCATTTATTAACAATAACTATACCAACAGCTTTATTTGATAAAGTCAAATAATTTAAGAATTTTCATTCACATTTTATAGACTAAAAAAAAATTGAGACTTGAAGTAAGCTAATTACTGGTGGACAACTGTTTGAATAGATTTTTTGCTCAAAAGTTCATGGTCTTAAAAAAAAAAGTCCATACTCTTTCTAACAAAGCACATTGCTGACAATAACCTTAGAAGTTATTTAACCTGCATTTTTCACTATGAAGAAAGTGCCTTCTGTCCTGAGTAAAAGCAGGCTGAGGGCTATGCTCATTCTTCTGGCTCCCAGGACAGGTCTGTTTTCATTGTCCAAAGTAGCAGGAATGCAGCTGCCTCACTGAGACCCCGTTTGCTGACCATGCAGCTATCCATGGCCGCTACAACGCTCAGAGAGGAACCTTTTCTGTGTCAGGGGGCGTCATACTCAGAAGTGCTGAAGGTGGGAACCGAGAGCTGTCACCAGTGACTGGCTGATGTGGGGACGCTAAGAACCCAGCCCCACTTCCTAGAACTGGGACAGCTGAGGTGCCATTGAGGCTTCCGACGTGAGCTCACAGGGAGCCCTGGAGTTTCAATGGGAGCCCAGCTGTCTCACTGATGTACTAGCATCCCATACGTTAAAGTTTAGACCGTTTAGTTTAATGAGAGCTAAGCAGAGGAATTAAAAGAGACTACACAGTGTGTGGCAGGGACAGCTTATCCAGTCTGGGGTCAAGTCCTGCTCATGGAATGCCTTGCAGAGGAAATTCAGTTTCAGCTTATGTCTGCTACCGAATGGAATTAGTAAGGTTAACTTCATAGAAGGATATCAAACATTCTACCTAAAAAGTAGAAAACTGCAGCATTTATAGCCCTATGGATTTTTAAACATGATTATTCAAGAGGCAATGAATAAAATCTCAGTAGGTTTCCAAATGAACACATGGAACATACTCTTTGAATACCATGAACCAAAATAGAAATGTGTAATTCAAGTGTAAACCCATGATAAAAAATAAAACTGCTCAGAACAAAACATTCCTAGATAAATTCTCCATCAATGAGGAAATAAAATCTAAAAAAAGACCAATAATAAAACAAGGGCCCCAGGAGCCCAGCTATGGGAATTTATGCCATTCCCTCAAAGCTCTATTCTGATAAACAGTTATATGTTAATAAGACTATGATATCAAAAAACCCTGAAGTTCAAATATTTATCTCACAAACGTAAAAATAAATAAAAACAACCTATATAAGGTAGAAGACAATATGAAGATATCTGAAATTAATTAAAAACCAGAAAAAAATGAATAAAAAAAAACACACTGCATAGACCCTAAAATACAGACTTGTTCACAAATTTCATTATGTTAAAATCACTAATATCAATGGGACTTTAAAATTAAAACTCTAATGATACGTAGTAAGGAGACAAAAATTGTAAGAAACACTACATATATGCTAGACATTTGAAAAATGTTACAAGTTGTGCAATATTTCTTGATAAAATGCAATTTGATTTATTTAATTCAAGAAGTTGAAAACTTAAGTAAACTGCCTTGTGGAACATCTGTTGGAGAGATTCTGAGAAAGGTTAATTTTTTTTACAGTGGTTAAAAGAACTTTTTCTACATTTCTACCACCTGGAGATTATAATCACTATATTCATGATTTGGGGGTATGAAGGTCAGGCCCACCCCTAAATTTTATAGGACAGAACAGTATGAATCAAGTCCTACCTGCTAACTATATGTTTAAATATTTAAAGGGTAAAAATGCAGATGGCCAGCTGGAAAATAAGGTATGGTATGCCTCTGACCCACAGCAGATAAACTTTCTAATATATATGTGACATTAGAGTTTTATATAACTGAAAACTAGCTAAATATCAAAGACAATTAAATTTAATTGATACTGTACATGCTGGGTGTTGATGGGTGCAATGTTTATATGTAAAGTAAAATAATAAAGGCAAAATTTTATTTTTTTTAAAGTGCCCATAGCCTACGGGGAAAGGGACTCTGGGCAACACGTGCTGGACGCTGCTCTTTGGCATCTACAGACAAGAGTGTAAACAAAGACTGTTAATGGTCCAAGTTGACTACAGACAATTCAACATGTTCGGGTTTTCTTTATTTGCAGCCAAAACATACCCTATCAGAGCACTAGGAGTATTCAAATTAAGTACAGGAAAAAAAATAAGACAGTTTATTTTTTAAGAATGTCTATTATAACATGGTTATAAAGTTAAAATATTTTAATGTCATAGTTTCTTCTTTACATACAATATGCTGAAGCTATCAAATGTGTGACATCTATGATGGAAAAGATCTCTTGATATATCATTAATTAAATTCAATAACACTCAGTTTTGTTTTATATATTTACTATGTATACACCTGTATTTTTAAAATCATTCAAAATAGGCATGTGCTGTATTTTAAGAAGTTTATTGGTTGGGAGGAATTAATTTTTTATCTTACTTGCTTTTGTTGCAATGACATGCTTCTGAAAATATATTAGGATTAATTTGCATTTTGAAGATGCTTAATAAATTATTAACATGATTAATATTTATAAATATTTTCTTAGGCACAGTTCCATAGAAATGCTCAAGTTAATACTAGAGAGACAAGTTTTGAAAAATTTAAAATCTTAGGCATTTATAACTTAAATAAACAAGACCATTATACACAAATTTTAAAACTTTGAACAACAAAAAATAAGAAAACTTAGCACCTACTATAAAGAACTGTATTTAAAACTAAGATCATTTATTCAAAATTTATCAGATAACTGCTAGCTGCATTTCAATGCAGTGCATGCCTGCAGATAAAGTTGTGAATGTAAATAATGTCAAATTTCTACATTTAACCTCATCTGATGAGGATTACATATATAATATAATATATAATAGGTAATACACATATATGCATAATGAAACATGACAGTTCAGATTCCAAATTTAATAAATTCCAAGATATAAACATTTAGAATATAATACAACAATAAAAAAGAGAGTTTAATTTCAATTCTAATTGTCTAATTTCTGAGCTAACTGGGTGGCCATGTTATTTACCATCCAGATAGGTCTTGAAACCTCTGTTAAGAGATTAGTGGGTGCTGTTAATTATGGTGAGTCCCCAGTTTGACTCTGAGTCCTCAAGTTCAAACAAGAATTTCTGGCCACTGTATGGAAAGGAAATGATTTTGTAGAAGAAGTATTATTTAAAATGGATCTTGAAGATCGAATTTTGCAGGAACCCTGTGTGTAGGAATGTCATTAACTTTCCGAGACAGGAAGAATTAAGTCCTTCTCATTATGGCTCTTAAACACATATTAAACCCCAAATACAGTGCCTTGGAGGAGATATTTAACAGTCATTAATGTATTAGAAAGAATGGCGCATTTGTTCAGCCATTATCACTTCCAAAGTGTTAGTGGCAGAGAAGAGAAGTTCGTATGTTTAATAAGGACACAAAGGACTGCATGAGCACCCTGGATGCACGCAGCCCGTCACAACAGGACAGAGGAAGAGACGAAAGACAACTTGTTACTGAAGCTCTTTAAAGTCGAACCCAAGATTTATGAAATTAGATTTAAGAGTAAGAAAATAAATATGAGTACTTATTATAAGAACAATAAAAATATGATTAGATAAACCATTTTAAAAGGGTTGGCTGACATTTTAGAGCAACTCAGGAAGGAAGTCCAGCACCACGGGCCTCTATCCCAGCTTTGGATGCACGCCAGGTTTGCTTTCTTTCACCCAAAACATTCTTGGCCCTCTCTCCGTTGGCTTCATGAACCCTAATTACTAAATCTGTTGGTGAATTTGGCAATGTTTTCTCTCTTGGTTTCAATAGGCCCACCTTTCTTGATTTCAGTCATCCTACACGTGTACCTCCAGGACAATGGCTGGATAGAAGTAGAAATAGTGGCTGTTCTCGCCTGTGCCTAACCTTAGGGGAAATCTCTCTACAGCTTTTCCATTAAGTAATGGAAATAGATTGACATCTTAAAATAAGTGTGTTCTAAGGAAATTACTTTTGAGAATATTGAGGTCATGCGAGAAAATAGGGAAGTGAACCTGACCATGGTTTACTCCTTATAATCGACACACACCGCAAAGTCAGAGAGAGTGGTAGAACCGCCATTAGTTTGCCCACATATCTGTGCTGTGTGCAGTGAGGAACGGCGTCAGTTTCCATGAATTCAGATTGCTGATTTGGAGATTATTTAAAGAAATACTCTTCCTACAACTTCCTTCCCAAACACTTTAATATAACACTGTTATTTGAGATAATTGAGGTCAAGCTATTATGCTTCTAAAATTGTACTCTGCTAATCTTTATCCCATAAATCACATATGACAAATGTAAATGACTTGGGAGGCCACTCGCCGGAATGGGGCCTCAATGAGGGGTATTTTATGACTTTACAACTATTTTTTTAAAATGAAACTTTGGGAAATGAACCCATTTCAGCTGAACTTCAGTTATTCCAACTGCACATGAAGTATCTCTTGTGCCGTGTTCACTTTCCCTATCCATTTGCTGTTCATGGCACATTCTCTAGGACAAAGGGCAACTGAGACTTCATTTCAACAGCCACCTGTTCACTGCCCCCGTGGGAAGGGGCCCCTGGGGGGTCTTGCCCAATCTGATGCTCTGGCCTGGTGGTGACACGTGCCATTCCCTATATCACTCATTGGCTAGGATTGCACCCCGTCTCCCCACACGGGGCCCAGAAGGTCCAGCTCTCCTCACATCAGGTTGTTGTCAGAAGAAGAAGATCCAGACAGCAGGCAGCACCTCTGAAAGCTCCCATCAGCCAATGCTGTTGTCTCTAAATTATAAACGTTTGCTCCTGTGAGTATTCCGTGCAGCACGGTCAAGCTGGTTGAGTGATTCCAGCCCTTCAGTGATCAGAAAGATTGTTACAATTAAAACTAGCTGTAATTCAATCGGACTAAACTGAAAATGCATTATTTGGAAGCAGCAGGGGTGAACGTTCAGAGAGCATTTAGAAAACCTAGATCTGTCTGGCACAGAAAGTATAAGCCACGTTTTCTCAAGAATGAGATAGTTCTCAACGCCAGTGAACGTAGACGTCTGCAGCCACTGACATTTCTTAAGCTACTGAGTGCTCTTCATGTTTACACAATGGCACAAACCCGCCTTCTCTGTAGAGACTTCCCTGCTAGCATTTATCTGCTTCTCCTTGGTTACTCAAACACAGACCCAGATGATCACTCACTAAGCATCCTGCTTACTGTCTTCTGAGTGTTCACAAGTGTTGTTGTGTGTTCTTATTCCTCTCACTTGCAGTCACGGCCCTCCCCAGACCGTGGATGCTGCCACTGTTCAGGGACAGCAGCCCTAACAGTCTCTGGAGCCCACCACACGAGGATCGCCCCCTCCGAATTCTGAATTCCTCTGCATCTCTAGTGTCTTAGCTCTGCTTCTGCACTTGGGACCCTTGCTCACAGACCTTCCACTAGTCTTTTGATAGTACGTACTGGATGCTAAATCATTAAACATTAATACGTATTCCCTATAGGGGCATTAAACTAATTGTCTACTGAAGACCCTTAGCTAGAAATCAGAAGCCTGAATCTTGATGATAATGGAAACATTGATCTGAGATCCAATGGCCAACAAGTGGCAAAGCCCAATCTGACCTCAGATAGTCTGGCTCCAGAGTCTGCTCTTAGTCATTAAACTACAATGCCCTTGATGGCGGAACCCACTTTCAATAGACCTTCTAGCTTCCAAGCAGTCACTTCCTCAGGTGTTTTGTTTGTTTGCTTGTTTCCCTTCATTAAAAAAAAAAAAAAAAAAGATTGAGACCAAGTGAGCCCCAGATCCCACCTTCTGCTTCATGAGTCTGTGAGTAAGTTTAGGGAAATGGTTTTAAGTTGCAAACTTTTAGACGTAAGAATCTTCACAACTTCTGCTCAGATAGAACTGAGACAAAAGTGACACGAATCTCACTTGTAATGTCCTATGCTGTCTTATGCTGCCATGGTTTTGTTCTTCAAAGACAAGGGACAATTACAGCTGTTCAATAAAAGAGATTCACTCATTATATTTAATGAATAGCAAACAAAAATCACTTTCCAGAATGCCGTGCCCAGTTTAAGTGGAAGCATCACACGTTATAACCAAGAGGAAGGAGTCAAAGGCATCTGAAGCAACCATTTATAAATACCTCACACATTTCTCTAAAAATTCAAAACTTCTAACTTTTTTTTAGCACTTCAGTGTCTCCAAGAAGCAGTTAGATATAGAATCTTAATTGCATAGTCAAACGCATGGAAGGAATTTAGATTAGGCAGATTTCTTAGAAGCTTTACTAGGACAATAGAGTCATAACTCCTCCTGCAAGGAACAGCCTCTCCACCTCACTGTGGAACCCCTACTCCTCTCATCTTGTATGAAACAAATTTTAGGAAATACTGATTTTGGAGTTAAGGGAACATAACTTAAAAAAATAGAAAGTTCATTTTAAATGCTCCAGGAACTTGAAAGAGACAACGCCGTTTTAGCTGTCTTAATGTAAGTTCCCAGTCAAAGTGTAATTTCTCCATGTCCTGATGTTTATTTATATTTATATACATACACACACACACACTGCTATTAATTATTAAATCTGTATGTGTACATATACATTTTACTCCATATATAATTATCACATATTTATATATATAATAAAATGTACACTCAGTTGAGTTCTAGACAAAGTAGCTTTCTAACATGTATATGAAAAACATTGGCATGCATACTAGAAGACTCTCTTTAATGGCTCCATCTGTGTTCTCAGAAGAACGCGTGCCCCAGGGGTGGGGATTGGTAAGAATCACGTTAGCTAGGGGTAAAAATGTCCAATGAAGTACAGCCTTCACTTGTTTTTCTCCCGGTCTGCAACTCACTGCTACACAGGTCAGCAGCGATAGTCCTCAGCGGGCCCCTGGAACGCAGAATGAGGAAGTTTGAAATGATTTGTTCCATCACCTGTTCCCAGAAGAACTGGCATAATTTAACGTGACGACGGTTCTCCTTCACCTCATTGAACGGGTAACGGAGAGCTGGATAGAATCCTAAGTCATTTATGACCAGCTGCTTATAAATTGTGAGTCTGGGATTTCAAACTCTACTTGCCACAACTGCCCACACATGAGCCAAAAGCACCTATATGCACATGTAGAAAACCGGGGCAAAATCCTTTCTAGAGCCTCCAAGGCAAGTGTAAATGAACACACCACAGTGTAAATATACGGCTTTAGAAAGACAACGATTGAGAGGGGTTATCCTTTTTGTTGCCATGATTCAGAATCAGTGGGTTACAAAAGAAGACAAGAGGAAATGTTCAAAGTATGAACAGCAAATAATACAGGGAAAACAAACAGAGAAAGTAAAATTTCTGTAAGTAGGACTCCAGTGTCGTGGTCGGCAGGCTGGATGCCGAGAGGTTAAACACACAGGGAGCAAGAGAGGGCTACAGAGTGTATCTTAGAGTTTCAGAAACCAGAATGGGAGTCGTCTGTCACAGGAGCGCCCAAGAAGCCAAACTGCTACGTTGTCTTGCTTTTGCCTGGAATTAGTTTAAGCTCTTGTGTTGGGTTAGGTAACGCGGCTCTCTGGACCTTGGAAGTTAGAGATGTGTTTAATTGATTTAGTTTTGGGAAAAGGAAGTAAGTATATATTTAAGTATACTTAAAATGTATTCATTAGGCTAAGAAAACTTTTTCGGAAGTATGACAAGTTGAGAGGTTTGTTACATATTCTAAACACGACTTTTCGTTACTCTGCTTTTCAGAGGTACTACCAGGGAAGGCTGTCATGGTTGCTGTCTCAGCCATGTCAGATACAATCTTCTAATCTGCCGACTTTCTGAGCCTAAAAGATGGGCTCATGTGCACGCTGACAAGAGGTGGTGATGAGTCTGCGCTTTCCTGAAGGTTGTTAAGAGTTTAAGTTCCCCCAGCGCGCAGATGCTCTTGGAGTTGGCTTGGCAGATTTTCACGATGGCAGCTGCTGTCAGGTGCGAGGGTACGTTTGTACGCAGTTCAGCTGGGAATGTTGTCCGTAACAGTGAAAGGGGCGTTAGAGACAGAAGTGGTCGCAGACAGTGGGGAGGAGCACTTACCCTCGTGAGGAAGCCTCTGATTGTCTGGTCTCTTTTTCAGTGAACTTTAAACTCCATGCAAGTTGGGGCGATTCCAACTTATGTCCTTTGCCAAGCCCAGAAATGAGCAGGCACAAGGTGCACGGTAAACACTGGTTAAGTCATGAGTAAATTAATCTATCGATTGCCATAGCCTACAGTCACCCCTCAACTTGGGTAAGAGTGACGGAAATAGAACCATCAGAGGTAAAACCAGGAGCATCTAGAACTGTGATAATTTTCAACTTAGGTCTAATATGAAATGATTATGATATCAAAGTATAAGGCTGTTGGCGCTATGTAAGTCCAGAACTAAGATTTGGAGAGGTTTGTAATTCCCCATGTTTATAAATTAAAAGGGAGATTATTTATCCATCAGAAGGCTGTGAACGTTTTCCAGTCCTGGGATAAGGCAATGTTCATTTTACTTTTATTTTATTTTTATTTATTTTTTGGGGGCGAGGTAATTAGGTTTACCTATTTATTTTTAGGGGAGGTACTGGGGATTGAACCCAGGACCTTGTGTATGCACAGCATGTGCTCTACCACTTGTGCTATAGTCCCCACTCCCGGGCAATGTCTAAATGCAGTATACTACAACAATAAATTATTCATTTAAAAAGCAACTATTTGAATAGCTTTTATCCTAGATTTGGAGGAAGCAATAGTGAACATAATAAATATGGTCTTTTGTCTTCATGGAGATTATATTCAAGAGAGGAATAGAGAAAACAAAGAAACATGAAACCAAGGAAATGAGATAATATCCGATATTGAAAGTCTCCATGGAAAAAATAATATTGGCTGATGGATTCAGAGGACTGGGAAGTACTAAAGGGACTATTTTGGAGCAGACAGTGGTGGTCAGCCTCTCTGAGCAAGTGACTTCAGATAAGAACAAGAAGTTACTGTCACTGAAAAGATCTGAGAGACACCATTCCAGGCAAAAGAAACAACACGGGTTAAAGCTCTCAAAATGGATTGTGTGTGATGTGATCAAAGAAGCAGGAGAGCAAGGAAGGCTGGGGCACACAGGGGAAGAGGGGAACTGCTGTGAGGCAAGAACAGAGAAGGCGGAGGTTCTAGATCCTGCGGGATTTGGATGTTATTCTGACTCCAGTGGAAATCCAGGGATTTTTTTTTCCAGCATCATTAAAGTTATAAAACACTATCATGGCTATCAAAGGAGAATGTACCCATTCTGTTATGGACGCTGAATGACCGCATTATATATAACCCTCAGACATCACTAATAATGGTGTTGCCAGAGTTTTTGCCTTTTTTCCAATGTTGCATCAAGATTTCAAACCCATTCTGTCTGAACATTATAGGCTAATTGTTCTCTATCCTCCAACATCCCCCGAATGATTTTGCTGACAGAGTAATAAAATCACCCTTGATTAAGGCAGTTTGGGTCACATTTCAAATCAGAGACAGCTGATTTAAGTTGGGACCCCAAATTACCAAACTTCGGAAAAGTCTCCTACGATAACTCCTGTTCATGTGGCATCACAGCTCAGACCACCCCACCAAGGTGGCAAGGTCATCCCCGGACCATTTCCCACGATGTCCATTCGGAGCCTGAACCATTTCTGGCAAAATGTGACTTGCCATTTTTATTTTTGTTTGAGGCCAGATTGGAGAAATTTTTTTAAAAAATTACGTTTTTCCTGATTTCAATGTGTTTTCTCACCAGAAAACTTTTAGGACACACTCAGACGTTACCTTCTTTCCTCCTTCAGCCTGTCATCAGGATGAGGTTACAGTTGATGCTCACACTTAAGCAAAAAGCTGTGACCTGCTGTCCGCTGCAGAGTTGAGCTCACAGCATTTGGCCATTTGTTATAAATTCACGCAAAGTTTTACCCGTAAGTCTCCTTGATGTTTCATTATGCTATTAGCTTTAAATAGCTATGACAATCACTGACCATTCTGGGTGATGCGGAGGTTTTAGCAGGCCTCTAGGTTTGCCTTAATATTTTCAGCTCATAAATAAAACTATATATTATATGTTCCACCTATTGTTTCAAAGTAAATTATGTTCTATTTTTTCCTCTCTGGACGGCTGTTTCGGTATTCTCTGTTCTGTGCTGGGCACTGGTTAGTGAATGTTGAATAAGGCATGATCGCTTCTTTCAAGGGGTATCAGGTACAGTGGGGAGTTGATTACAATGTAATCAACAATTTAACAAGAATTGGGTGCTATAAGGGACTTGAACCCCCTCCCTCTCGCTCCCACCCCCACATAGCAATGGAATCTAACTCATCAGGAGCCTCCCCTCATGAGGTAAAACTTCAGTAAGACTTAGAAGAATAAACAGCAAAATTACACGAAGGAAGAATTCCTTCGTTCAGATTCCTTCCCCAGAAATGCACGAGGAATCGTGAGGACTGGGGATCCAGGGCAAGCGTGAGGCTGTAGGAGCGAGACCACGTTCACTCACTGAGTCGGAAGGAGGAAGGAGAGATGGCAGGCAGAGACGTCGGTCAACTGTTGGAGAACGAGCTGAATGGCTGCATTTATCCCAGGAGATATGAGATCGGGTTATCTTCTGGTGGGAAAAGGAGTTGAGTTAGGGGGTTTGGGATGGAAGGGTGACTGCTTAGTTGAGTTAGGGGGTTTGGGATGGAAGGGTGACTGCTTCCATGTTCAGCGTGGGAGGTAGGAGACCAGAGGTTTAGACTGGAAAACTAAGCCAGATACAAGTGAATGGTTTGTTAGAAAATGACGAAGTCAGGGGCCTGGAAGTCTTGGTGGAAAAGTCATTGTACTTACATTATATACTAAAGCAGTTACATTTTGGGATGATTGAACATAGTTGGCTATTTGCACCACAAAAATAAAATAGAATGATTACAAAAAACTCACGGGTTTTAGAGATGTCAGTGATTCTGTGATTCAGTGCTAGCCACTTACAAATGTCAAATTTCTGCACATGAGATTTTGCTCCATATGCAACCTTGACTCTGATTTCTCCACCTTCTCAGCCTTCCTGTGGAGGCTTCCCCACTACGTCCAGAATGTTCAACCTGCCTGACTAGCAGCTCTTTGCCCTCACTTGGCTCCGTCCATTCCAATTTCCTATAGGACTTTAAGTCCTTGAATGGTCATCTAATTATCAGATTATTATAAAGTCATTATAGACGAGAAATCTTGCCTTATTTTTTTTTTCCTTTTTGTTTGTTCTACAGAAGATTTCCCCACCCCACTGTACCCTAGAACACAGTGTTGCCATGTCCCCACAACCAAACACTGTGTTCGAGCTCCCTGGAAGTGGGAACTGGGCGTTGGTGTTTGGGGAAATTCTCCAGGTGATTTTAATGCACAGCTGTATCAACCAAGAGTTAGTCCCCAGATGGCACTCAGAGAAAAGCAGTGTGTTTGGGAAGCTTTTGTACATAAGAAGAAAACCGGACAATTTAATACCAAATTGCAAAAGCACAAACATCACAATTTTGCAATGGTGCGGTTAGTGTTCTTAAAGCACAGATTATGTTTGAGAACTAGATTTAGAACAATGGTGCAATTTAAATAAAGTTCATTTGTTGAAACACTCAAACATTTTGCCAATCTGACCATTTAGATGATTTTCATTTATCTGCAAAAAAAAAAAAAGTAAGCGTTCTCGTGAACTCTAATCTTCTTACGCCATTTTCTAAAAGGAATAAAAAGCAACAAAAAAAAATTACATTGAAACAATGCTCTGACCTCAATAATCACACACTGGAAATACTTTTATCTGGAAAAAGCCACTAGGAGGAACGGTGAGCAAGGTGAAAACAGCTTTTGTGTGTCTGGGATGACAGTAACTCAGCAGGACGACAGAAGCAAGCACTATTAAATCTACCCCACATTCTGCAATTCTGGCTTCTTCACAGAGTAACTCTTTGACTCCTGGTTTCAAACTTTCTGCTCTCAACTGGGAATGCAATGACATAGCCAACTGCCCGGCTTCTGTGAGCATTACACTTGTCACTAGGGTGTGTTTGGCACTGTATGGATCCATTACAAATATACCAAGTTGTATATTATTTGCAGAAATAATGACTCACTTTCTCGCTGGCTGTTTCTAACATGCCTAGGAATTGACTAGGCATTAGAAGGAAAGCAGGAACAAAATTGGTTTAGCCCGTCCCTTATCATCTCGGGGCCTTCTGCTGCCCTGTTTTTTTTTTTTTTAACCTGCATTATTCATAACATCTTTATTTCTTATCTCCCAATAACACAAAACTCCTCCAGTCCTGCTTTTCCTAGAAAACTGTGGTTCTGGAAGTTCTCTCTTTCCCCATAATTTCTGCCCCCTCCCCTCATAAAGATTCCCTTTAGCTAGCTAACATCTGGAAAGAACAGAATCCTTTAAAATAAATTCAAATTCTTAGAGAAAGTCACAAAATAATATTAAAAAAAATTAGGAAACAGGAAAATTTATCCCACTGATAAAACATGCGTTGTGTGCTCTGTTTCTGTTTCTGTGTCGTATTCATGAATCATTTTCTATGTCTTTTGAACTAAATCTCCCTTCCCCACAATCTTTACCTAGCTCTCCCCCCATCACCTGAGGCCGCACAGCTGGTTAATGGCGGAAATAAAACCCAAGTCGAGTTCAGTTTGGTTCCTAATTTGCCACTTCTCCCCCTCCCCCTGCCCCGCGTGTCCAGAGTCTGGCGGTGTTTTTGAAGGTGCAACAGGAACTGAGAGCTTGTTTAGCAGTTTGACCTAAGAACGTGCAGCTGGTCATTTCCCAGGACGGAAACACTCTGTCTTCTAGCAGGCGAGTTTACCCTACGCCCCCGACCTGCAGCTGCCGAGAAGGAACAGGGTGCGTGGAGAGAAACCAGCCGCCCTGTGTCTGCGGTGCAGTAAGACCAGGACGGACGGGTGGACGTGTCGGTGAGATGGGTGTGAGGGTGCAGCCGCCCTGCCATCATGACTCCATCAGATCAAAACACTGCCCCTCAGTGCAGACACGCCAGAGAGACTTCAGGGCAGCTGGAAAGGTATAATTGATCTTTTGTTTGACGGAGCTCCTGCAGGGAGAAGAGAGCCCTCCTTCACCCATCCTGGCAGTGGGCGGAGGCGGAAGGGGGATGGAATGAATGTGAAATCAAAATGCTACTCGGCTCCTGCAGCAAATGGCCAGGTCCCGAGTCTTGGAGAAAGTTGAAATGTAGGGAATCAGCACAACGTTATGTCTCTGGGTAACAGCACTGTACTGTGCACTTAAAAAAATATATCATTAAGAGGAGAGCTCTCATGTTAAATACTCTTATCACAGTAAAAAAAAAAAAAACAGCAAAAAAGGAATTCTTCTGTGGGGTGACCCAGGTTTCCCTTTGATCCACTGCGTCACAGTGAAGACCTGCCACTGTTCTAGAAATAAATAATTCATTACACTTTGCCTTTACTTTAAAGCTAATGAGGCAATAGCGTGTATAATTTTAACATGCATGTCAGGGAATGGAAACAGGGACCCATTAAAAGGACACATGGGACAAAGCTGTCACTTGTGGACTAAAGAGACCTATGCTTGTATTTTAACTACGCCTATGACTTGCTAGTTGTCTTGGTTGTCACTGGGTTACTCTCTGTGTTCACAGTGGGAAGGGCACTATTTCTTTGCATGTTTGTTAACATTGAATCATAGAGTGCACGCATTGCTCGGTTCCATGCCAGACACACAGCACGTTAACACGTGAGACCACTGCCACTTAGCAGTTCAGTCTTCAGTCCAGTGGCACTTTTTCTGCACAACGGCAGGACGTAACTGAAGCTTCCTTAATTTGTCTCCAAAATGGTAAGTTACTTTGCCATTTTCAATAGGAAAAACATACTGATAAAAATAGAACTGAATGAGTTCATAGTTAATCGTACGACCTTCAGTGCCTGTAAACCTTTCCTTAAGTACAATGTGTGAAGGGGGTAAGAGGCAAAATTACTGCTTTTTTCATAGAACTCTTTATTTTACCATTGCTATTCCACCAATATGGGCAGTCGTCTCCAGCCATCGAAGTCTTCTGGCTGCAAAACTTATTTATCTATAATTCCACTGGAATATAGTCCTTCCTTAAGTTAAACAGACACGATGGTGTTTAGAATTCTAAGAGGCGCTCTTTCATCTTCATTCCAGGGCGACTTGGTTTTTGTGGGATATCTTCATAATTTTTTTTAATAGTCTAGAGTCGGTCTTTGGATTAAATAAAATCAAAGTCCTTATGTAATTTTATTGGCTTACGTTGTCCCTAGTAACTTTGCAAATGTCTATTTTCAGTAAACTGAAAAGGATTCTCTCTGTATTCCAGCTGTGGCTTAATGCGGTCAATTTTGGATGTCTACCCCTTCATCAGCTAACATACGCAAACCTTTGTTTTAACAGTAAGATTCTTTTATTTAAAAATATAACCCTTAGAACTTAAATTACAGCTAGTTACATACCAAAAGACACATTTCAAGAGGGAAAAATGCTAGGAAAGAGGAAAGAAAGAAACAAAAATGACTGAGGAAGAAAGTTTTGAAGACCAAGTTCAGGGGAAAAGCAACCACCTGTGGAACCTGTGGGCTTCACAAGCTGAAACGTGTTTCAAATGCTTCACTGGCAGGAAGAGAAACTTGGCCAAAATACACTTCAAAGTCGCGCAGTGCAGCTGGGTACGTCCACGCCCAGATGCTTCACTCGCCTTTAAGAAAATGTCATGGCTAATTAGGAGACAGCTGACACTATATGTTTAACAGGGCAGAATTGTGACCTATTTTTTTTTTTTCTTTAGCAATTCTTGATATCTTCTCATTAAGCACAAATTGACTTATTCTCTCATACTTAGAGCACAAATGAGCCAAAGCTTTACTTTTGGAGGGAGACACTGACACTTAGCTCCTATCATTTTCAATTGAAGTGTCCACAAGACACATTATTTTTATTCATCATGGTAGAGAACTGTTTCAGAACATCCAGACTTTCCTTCCTTTTACAGTTTAATTGAACTTGGATCAGTCTGTTTTCTTCAGAATGACCGATTTTAATTGCCACAACTAGAAAAGTGTCAAATATAGTAAAACCGCCTAGATTTTAACTGCTGTTGAAGGTTTTATTAGTGAAATGTTTGAAATGATGGGTACGTATTTATAAATATCATCTTTTTTAGAATTACCATAGTTAATGACAACATCAGTAAATTATTGGGCAACTGTAAGATGCCCTCCACCCTGCATCCCTGGCCCCTGCCCGTATTCCTTGTGACGGCACATGGAGGATGCCGGCCTGGTGTAGGAATAAAGAGGTGAAGCTTTTATTCCTCATAGCAAAGCTGAGAGCTACGATGCTTTGAAACGCCCTCCCACAGCAATACGTTGAATAAACGAGAAAACATGATTGACCAAGCAATTCTGAGATTTCGAAAAAGAAGGTAGAACTCCTCCTGGAAAAGCAATGAGGTCAAGTGTGCTTGCTACCATTGGTCGAATATGAAATGGAACCCTTGGGTGGTTCTGACTGCAAAAAAATCCCAGATATTTTAAAATGAGAGGTTATAACTTTCTTTGCATATAGTAACTCAAAGGCAAGGCTAATGAGGTGTTTTTATAAGAAATAATAATGGGCTTATGGTTTAGGAAATATGTGCTGTGTTTGTGTTCCCCTGAAAGGTAATGGCCCCAGTTGCTGTCATGCCTGAAAGATAAGTTTACAGTTGGGAGATGGCGGTTTGTGTTGCAAAAGATTTTAAAAGAGTTATTTAGAAAAGAAAAGGTGCACCTCCAAGAGCAGGAGGTGGGCTGACCCACGGGAGGAAGAGCAGCGACTTTTGTCCCCCCTTTTCTCGGATACCCTCGCCTAGAGGTGGCCTTCTGATTGACTGATGGCTCCTGTCCCTGGAGTGCCTCGTCACGTCTGGCCCCTCTGCGCGTGGTATATATGGAGAAACCTACGGGGGGGTTGGGGGGCAGTAAGCCACGAAGTAAGTTATAATACGATGAACCTTGTGTCGTGCCCCGCTAAATCTGTCTGCCACCTGTCATGGCTGTCAGGTTCTAACCGGGTTCTTGCTGGCACTCATTTAGAAGAAGTAAAGCCTTTTTATGCTGGAGGGGACATATAGCCATCCTCTGGACCCTCCTCCCCCTTCTCCACCTGTCTGCCTGGTGCCCCCACTTATCTAGCCACCTAACATTTGTAAATAGCAGTGTTTACTTAAAATCTCTCCCTTGATAAGAGCTTGTTCACTTAAGCTGGTGTAATTAAGTCTCCTACGTCTGTGTTTCCTATTTGAGAGAGTAACGTGACGTAAGCACAGAGATAAGCCCTGTTAAGGCAGACATGCTGGAGTTTCGCAAACGTATGTGTGCGTCAGGGTCACAGGACAAGACCTGGAGAAACTGGGAGGGCACATCCTCGGCCAGTGAATCGGGATTTCCAGGGGTAGTTCAGGGCTGGTACCCAGGCATCGATTGCTCTTGTGAATGCAGAAGGACTAAGATGGCTAAGATAAAGAATTCTACAAGGCTTAAATGATAACCCACTGCGGCTGCTGATGGACGGTGCACTCTGAAAGGAATCTGTGATGGACAACTGGATGAGGTACTCTGCTTGGAAAAACAGGCGTTCCGACAGTTAGATACATGTCTCAGGAAGATTCTCAGTGACCTGAGACTTGTATCTCCCCATACACAGAAAAACACTAAAATCGTTAACTTTAAGTATCTGTTTTTTTGTGATTAGCAGTAATCTTTTGCCAAGATATGTGCTTGACCGCATGTATTTCCTAGCTAAAAATCATACATAAACTGGCTTCTCCCTTCCCTCTTCAGAGCAGTTTCCTCAGAGCTGAGTCACTACAGACCTCAGCAAGACCTGGAATAAACATTAAACTCACAAATTTTATGTTGTGTGTTTTTCTTTAAGTTGACACTCTCTCGCTCTCTCTTTTTTTTTTTTTTTTTTTTTTTTTGCTCCCTTGGGATGACTTTGACACACAACTACTGTTGTCAAACATTTTTTCTTCTGTTGAGGGTTGTGCTTACCTAATCTGCTTACTCTAGGCGCCAAAATTTTGAGGTCAGCCTATTAGAGCTATTAATATGTAATAATGCCCACCTGGGTTGTATGTAGTCACTAAGTTTATGTTAATTGAGAGTGACTTGGGCGACATCGCAGAACAAGCACATATATTTATTAAGTCTTTAATCTGACGATAATGTGCAAATAATATAAGTTGCGTTCTAAAGTTGAACTCAAATTACACTTCAGTTAAACCACAGCTAGAAGTGTCAAGGCAAACAATTTGTTTTTGGGGTCATGTTGGTTCCACTCACTGCTCTGATTACAGTGTTTCACATCCCATTATATCTATTTTAAGATGGTTTCTTTCCTTTCTAAGTGTTTTTGTACCAATTACAGACAAACTGTAAGGTTTAATGAATACTTGTAATGTTGTCTTCACCAGCGCCATTTTCATATAGTGATCTGCTTTACCCCCGGTTGCCAATGACAGCATGGAACTTAGTATCCTAAATACCTTCCTTCCCAAATAAATACAGTGGAAGTGTCATTACATTAGACACTGTGCCTCCTTTGTGGATTCTATGCCGACTACCGGCACCTAACGCGTGGCAGAGGTTCAATAAATGTTCATTAAATAAACCTGAGCTTTATTTTCTCCAAACCATTGCTCAGATTTGATTTATTTTGGATACATATTCAGGCATTTCATCTTCAATGTGGGCTTTCTGCAAGGAAAGAACAACAACAACAACAAAAGTAGGCAGAGAACGGCTCTCTTAGCCCAGTAATGACATCTCTTTTAATTCCCTGCAGCCCTCCTCTGTATTCTTCTGGTCTGTTTTTGATTAGCTCCACCATATTAGAAATGCTTCTAAGACCTGTAAAATGTTTACTAAGGAACAGGTCCCGATTGAAAAAGATTCTGGAGATATTTCAGATCCATTGCCTGAACGTCTGAAGCCCCTGGCTGCACGACCCTTCCTTGGTGGCTTCACTAAACATGCCTCACAGCTGCAGCCAGCTGGGCATTCGGTGTTACATATCCAGCCTCATGCAAACTTGGACATGGGGGCCTTTTCCAACACTATTGGTGTAAAACTTGCCATGGCTTTATTGAATAAATTGTGCAAGATACTGCGCAAAACATTACTGAGATTAAAAAAAAATAATAAAAAACACACACACAGAAAAAACAGCAACAACAAAAAAACTGAACCCCTGCTCTCAAGAAACTCAAAGTGGGGAAGATGGAAGCGTAAACAAACGAAACAATGCACCTGATGAGGGCGGGGCGTTGCTAGAGAGCCACAGCGCAGTGTGTGTTTGAAGTCCTCTGGAGAATGGTAAAATCGGAATTTTTTTTTCAACCACATATTTTTTCCTGATAAGTAGCTAGGCACGGTGAAAATGCATTCTCCCCTGCTGGAAACCTTACAAATGAGGCAATAGAATCCTGTGAACTTCAGCCTGACACGTCCTTGAGTTCTTTGGGTGGGGGGGGGAGCTTCTGCCGTGTTTCTGTCCATGTGAATTATTTTGGGGGAGCTGGTTCTGTGACCAAAGCAAGCGGAGAACCAACGATAAGCAGGGTCTACATCCTCAGGCCCTCTGTGCATTTACTTTGTATACGGAGTGGGTTTGCTCCGGTTCCCATCTGGAATTACTGGTCAAAGAGTATGTCGTCTGTCAGGTCACCGAAATAAAAGACATCAGAAGGCCTCAAGCCCGTCTCTAGAGTCCTGAGTTCACAGAGCGCTGCCCCACAGTCGGGAAGTCCACGGGGAGAAGCGGGGCCATGAGTGACCAAGAGCGTCTGCGCGACAGACAGCACCCAGCAGCCTTGCTCAGGGCACTGACGGCGTCTGAGGCCAGATGGACTGCCCTCATCTCTGCAGCAGGTCTAACAGAGAGGGTGGGAAGATCTCTCACAGCGTAAACCCTTAGCTGACACTTCCCCATCTCAGGTCTGGGCAGGTTGCAGAGGGAGGTTTGGCAGGGAAGGACTTGGAGATTTGAGACACACCTCTGCCGCTCAGCAGCGGTGTGACTTCAGGGAAGGCACTTGGATGACAACAGCTAATGTTCCTGAACTGTCTCTGGTGCGCCCGCAAGTGTGGACGCACCTTAACTCGTTTTCCCTTCTCTCCCTCAACAGATATTTATAGAGTACGTGTTAGGTAAATAGTAGGGGAATTACTGTCTATGAGGCTGTGTTAGTCTCACAGTTCTCCAGAAATATTTACTAAATTAATTGATTACAATGCTTGTACACACTTTAATTATACACTGTGCATAAATAAGAGGTACTATTTGACGAGACCTGGATACGCTATGTTGGAAACAGATGAAGTACTGCGGCCACGCCCTTGAATAACCTTAGGGAGAAAAATTAGAACGTACATGAAAACTGATCTGAGTTACCTAAATCATTTTGTCTTTGCTTTTAGTGTAAATTAGCACATTAAAGTACAATATTTTACAGAAAAAAACAGACAGATATTCCCAAATGATCAGACACAACTTCCACCTCTTTCTAATTTTTATAATAACAGTCCGTCTTTGTCATCAGAGCACAGACATATATAAAAGCTCATTTATGCTCCATTTCCCCAATTACAATGAACAAGCACACAGTTCTGCTGTCAGCCTTTGTTTTCTGTCATCTAATATTTCTACTGATACCTTACTGCAGATAAGATGGTATATATCTTGCAAATGCCTAAAACAATTCCTTGCACTTAATAGCTCTTTAAGAAAGCTCTGTCAAATGATGTAAAATTTTCTCAAAAGTCAAATCAAAAAAACTCGTTTGTTGAGCTTAGCAAATAAAGCACCTGTTCCCAGGTATGGGTTTTCCCTCCTTGCGGCAAAAACACATTCTCTAAGTCTGTCTTTTGACATAGTCTGAATTCCTAAATAGGAACACAATTGGATACGCTATGAGCCTGAAAACAGAATTGTTCGCACAAGCACAAGGGAGGCTGTAGTAATAATGAGCGATTTTGGAAGGATGACGGGTTTTAGAAAGAGTGCGTACACTGTGCTTCTAAGGTCTGAGCTAAATCCGCCCCTTCAGCATCCAGTACGTCTTTCGCTTCGCCCCAGGTTGTATTTTCCATGTGTTGCCTTACACTTTGCTGGGTGGAAAGTTAACGAAATACGTTCTCCACTAACAGCTGCTCCCAGTCATATCCAGGGACAGGCTGAGACTGGGTTCACAGCACCGCCACCTGCTTTTCCAGTCCTCAGTGCTGGTCGCTGCTAATATCCTACGTCACTTTTCCCGTCCCCTAGTCCAATTTGACGAGTGTTGGAAGCAACCTGCTTTAAGAATTTAATGTACAGCCTCAGAGAAACAAAAGGAAAGAAAATTGCACTTTTATGAATTTCCAAATTGCCATAGCTCACACTCAATGTTTATTTTATTTTAATATTACTGCCAATGGGTTTTGCTGAGTGAAATAAATTTAGCACTAATGAGCATATTTTGAAAGTTTAAAAACATGATTTAATAAATGATTCAATGTAAGCTCTGCAGAAATGACTCTAAGAGGCTGAGGAATCATTGAGCAGGAGGGAAACCATGAGGAAACAATGAAATAAAACATAAATAGGTGAAAGCAATGATGATTTTTATATTATCAACATTAATCCAGTCATTTCCTTTCAACATCACAAAGATGGTGTTGTACGAAGACAAAGGTAAGTCAATTTAATTATAAACACATCTGCACTAATTATTTGATTAAATGAATGTAACAGGGCCTGGAACACAGCAGGGTTTACACATGTCCGCTCCTTTCTAATCTTTATTTCCCTTTTGTTATGCTTTACAATGTTTTAAATAAAGATTATGTAGAATAGACTGACCATGAATTTTTGCAGTTAAATTTATGAATTAGTTACCCAATAATTGTTTTCTAAAACACAATTCTTACTTTATGACAAGAAATGCTAAAAGAAGCCTCATTTCCAGTCTTTGTCTCATGCGTATGCCTACATTATTATTTTTTCTTACAAACTGAGCTATCAAAGGACTGTTTTGTTTGTTCTTATTACTACTATTTATTTATTTAGTATATTTATATTTATTGAAGTATAGTCAGTTTACAACGTTGTGTCAATTTCTGGTGTGCAGCACAAGCTTCAGTCACACATGAACATACACATACTCGTTTTCATATTCTTTTTCACCAAAAGTTACTACAAGATATTGAATACAGTTTCCTGTATAAGTACATACAGTATAAGCTTGTTGTTTATCTGTTTTATATATAGTAGTTAGTTTCTGCAAATATTGAACTCCCAATTTATCCCATCACACCACTTTCCCTCTGGTACATGTAAGTTTGTTTTCTATATATGTGAGTCTGTTTTTTTGTTTTGTAAATAAGTTTATCTACTTTTTTTTAGATTCTACATATAAGTGATATCATATAGTATTTTCTTTCTCTTTCTAGCTTACTTCACTTACAATGACAGTCTCCAGGTCCATCTATCTTGCTGCAAATGGCATTCATTTATTCTTTTTTATGGCTGGGTAGTATTCCATTGTATAAATATACCACATCTTCTTTACCTAGTCATCTGTCCATGGATGTTTAGGTGGCTTCCATGTCTTGGCTATCATAACCAGTGCTGCTATGAACATTAAGGTGCATGCATTTTTTGGATTAAGGTTCCCTCTGGAAATATGCCCAGGAGTGGGATTGCTGGATTATGTGGTAAGTCTATTTTTAGTTTTTTTGTGGAATCTCCATGCTGTTTTCCATAACGACTGCACCACACTACATTTCCACCAACAGAAGAGGAGGGTTCCCTTTTCTCCACACCCTCTCCAGCATTTATCATTTTGACTGGTGTGAGGTGATATCTCATTGTAGTTTTGATTTGCGTTTCTCTGATAATTAGCAATATTGAGCATTTTTTCATGTGCTTATTGGCCATTTGTATGTCTTCATTGGAGAATTGCTTGTTTAGGTCTTCTGCCCATTTTTGAATTGGGCTTTTTGTTTTTTATTATTAAGTTGTATGAGCTGTTTATATAGTCTGAAAATTAAGCACTTGTCAGTCTCATCTTTTGCAAGAATTTTCTCCCATTTCATAGGCTGTCATTTTGCTTTTCTTTTGTTTCCTTTGCTGTGCAAAAGCTTATAAGTGTGATTATGTCCCATTTGTTTATTCTTGCTTTTATTTCTATTGCCTGGGTAGACTTCCCTAGGAGAACACTGCTGAGATTTATGTCTTGTGTCTTGTCTCATGTTTAAGTCTTTAGGACATTTTGAGTTTATTTTTGTGTATGATGTGAGGGAGAGTTGAAAATTCATTGATTCGCATGCAGCTGTCTAGTTATCCCAACACCGCTTGCTGAAGAGACTGTCTTTACTCTATTGTATGTTCTTGCCTCTTTTGTCAAAGATTAATAGACCAAAAGTTTGTGGGTTCATTTCTGGGCTCTCTATTCTGTTCCATTGATTCATATGACTGTTTTTGTACCAATACCATGTTGTTTTGATAACTGTAGCTCTGTAGTATTGCCTGAAGTCTGGAAGGGTTATTCCACCAGCTTCATTCTTTTATTTCAGTTTTGCTTTGGTAGTTCTCAGTCTTTGTGATTCCATGTAAATTTCAGGATTATTTGATCCAGTTCTGTAAAAAATGTCCTGGGTAATTTGATAGAGATTGCATTAAATCTGTAGATTACTTTGGGTAAGTACTTTTACAATACTAATTCTTCCAATCCAAGAACATGGGATATGCTTCCATTTCTCTGAGTCATCTTTAATTTCCTTAGTCAATGTTTTGTAGTTCTCCACATATAAGTCTTTCACTCTCTTAGTCAACTTTATTCCTAAGCATTTTATTTTTTTGGATGCAATTTTAAAGGGATTGTTTCTTTACTTTCCTTTTCTGATATTTTATTGTTAGTACAAAGAAATGCAACTGATTTCTCTGTGTTAATCTTGTATCCTGCTACCTTGCCAAATTCTTTTTTCAGTTCTAGTAGTTTTTGCGTGGAGCCTCAGGGTTTTCTACGCGTAGTATCATGTCATCCACATGTACAGACATTTTTACCTCTTCTCTTCCATTTTGGATCTCATTTATTTCTTTTTCTTGCCTAATTGCTGTCAATAGGATTTCCAATACTATATTGAATAGAAGTGATAAGACTGGGCATCTTTGTCTTGTTCAATATTTTAGTGGGAGGGCTTTCAACTTTTTGTCATTGAGTATTATGATGGCTGCAAGTTTGTCATAAACAGCTTTTATGATGTTGAGATATGTTTCCTCTATACACACTGATAAGAATTTTGATCATAAATGGGTGTTGAATTTTATCAAATGCTTTATCTGCATCTGTTGAGATGATCATGTGATTTTTGTCCTTTCTCTTGTTGATGTGGTATGATTGATTTATGTATGTTGAACCATTCTTGGGTCCCTAGGATGGTCCCAACTTGATGATCTTTTTTATGCATTGTTGGATTCTGTTTGCTAATATTTTCTTGATTATTTTTGCTTCTATGTTCATCAACCATATTGGCTTATAATTTTCTTTTTTGGTGGTGTCTTTGTCTGGCTTTGGTATCAGGTTGATGGTGGCTTCATGGAATGAGTTTGAGAATATTCCCTCCTCTTCAATATTTTGGAAGAGTTTGAGAAAGATCAGAATGAGCTCTTCTGGGTATTTTTGATAGAATTCCCCAGTCAAGCCATCTGGTCCTGGACTTTTGTTAGCAGGAGGTTTTTTTATTACTAATTCTATTTCAGTTCTAGTGATTTCTTCTTGATTTAGTTTTGGTGGGCTATATGTTTCTAGGAACTTGTCCATTTCTTCTAAGTTGTCCAGTTTATTGCCATATAGTTGTTCATAGTGTTCTCTTATGATTTTTTATATTTCTGTGGTGTTGGTTGTAATTTCTCCATTTTCCTTTCTAATTTTGTTTATTTGTGTCCTCTCTCTTTTATCCTTGGTGATCCTGGCCATAGTTTTGTCAATTTTGTTTACTATTTCAAAAAACAAGCTCTTGGTTTGATTGCTTTTTCTATTTTTAAAATCTCTATTTTATTATTTCCTCTCTGATCTATTTTATTTCTTTTCTTCTGCTGACTTTAGGTTTTGTTTGTTCTTCTTTTTCTAATTCTTTTAGGTGGTAGGTTAGGTTGTTTATTTGAGATGGTTCTTGTTTTTTGAGAAGGCCTGAATCACAATGTACTTCCCTCTTAGGTTTGCTTTTGTTGCATCCCATAGGTTTTGTGTGGTTGCGTTTTCATTGTCATTTGTCTCAAGGTATTTTTAAATTTCTTCTTTGATTTCATCATTGGCTGATTAGCTTTTGAGTAGCATGTTGTTCAGTCTGTCATTTTTTTCCTCATTTGTTTTCCTGTGGTTGATTTTTAGCTTCATGCCATTGTTGTCAGAGAAGACGCTTGAAATAATTTCTATCCTCTTAAATTTGTTGAGGCATCTTTTGTGCCCAGGTATATCATCTATCCTAGAGAATGTTCCATGAACACTTGAAAATAATATATATTCTTTTTGGGGTGGGGGGTATAATATCTTAAAATTATCAACCAAGTCCACCTGCCCCATTATGTCACTTAGTATCTCCATTGCCTCATTGATTTTCTGTCTGGAAGACCAGTCCAATGATGTTAGTGGGGTGTTAAAGTCTCTTGCTATTATTGGATTCCCATTAATTTCTCCCTTTATTTTTGTTAGTATTAGTTTTACATATTTAGGTTTCCCTATATTTGGTGCATATATGTTAATGAGTATAATGCCCTCATCTTGTATTGCTCCTTTGATCATTATACAGTGTCCCTTTTTAGCTTTTCTTATGGCCTTTGTTTCAAAGTCTATTTTGTCTGATATTGCTACTCCTGCTTTCTTGTCATTTCCATTTGCTTCACATCTAAGGCTGGGGATCGCAGGGACCCTCCGTACCAGTTTCTCTTAGTTCTATCTGCTAAGCAGCTGCCACTTTCCTTGGAAGCTCTGCTTCTGACCCTGCTGACCTCCCAGCTGGAGAGGGGGCATTCCAATGTGAGGACATCTTTCTTTCTTTACTGCTCCCTCCCTGCAGGACTGGTCCTACACTGATTTTCTTTTTCTTTCTTTTTTCTCTTACTGGATTTTTTTTAATCCTCCTGTATTTTGAAGTGAGAGACACTCTACCAGAGTTCAGTAGGTGTTCTGTGTGATTCAGTGGGTTTGTAGATGTAATTCTTGGTGTATATGTGGGAGAAAGTGAGCTGTGAGTCTCTCTACTCCACCATCTTGGCTTACTATTTAAATAGTAATTAATTTATCAGTATCATATAGAACTAACCAGGTAAAAAGAAATTTAAGGTCCATAGAGATATTATTATTATTATTGTTATTATTATTATATTTATTATTTATTATTATTAAATCTAATATTAAATGGTTTTGAAAGAGCACCCAGTGATAAACTGTTTTACAATATAAGCCCAAGCAAAGAAAATTTAAGGAAACTGAGAATCAAAGAGTTTCAGTGTTTGCTCACATTCTATAATAAATCTAAGATTTTAATGACAGCGAATGCTGTCCAAACCATGATTTTTCCATGAAACTTTTTTTTACCTAATAATTTAATATTTACATTGTCAATTGCTACCTGTACTCTTTAACTTCACTTCTGCCCTCCCTCTTTCTCTTGAACCCATTACAATGTTTTTGCACATTTTGAGGGAGAAGAGTTAACCTATCCTAGTTTGATCTCCTGCAGACTGGTCAGTCAGAAAAAGGGTAGGCTCTCTGCAAAACTTTTTGGAAACTGGGTAGAGTTCAGTGAATAAGGCACTCAATCCTGGACCACTCCAGAGTTGTGATTTGGCTTGCCTGATCATGTCAGAAGAGGAACTGATGATTTCTCAACCATTCTTTCATTTTTGAATTTTTATGTAGTTTAATTCTTTTTTTAAAACAACTTTATTGGGATATAGTTTCTGTACAGTAAACCACACATATTTCAAATGTTCAATTTAATGAATTTTGATAGATGTACACACCTGTGAAGCCACCACCAAAATCAAGATCCAACCATTCTCGCATGGGGAATCTTGCTGCCAGTGTTTTTCCTTCCACAGCTGCAAGCTCATCTTGGACACCAGCCCACCGATCACCCCAGGGAAAGACCTGTTCTACTCGCAACTGTTAAAGCTGAGTTAGCAGGACGGAGCTGCAGCCAAGTTTCTGCCAAAATGTATTCTGTTATGTCCTTTCCTTACTCACATCATATCAGGAGAAGAGCTAGTGATTATTTAAATCAGCATAAGATTCTCGAAGCTAAGAGTCAGGCTTCCTCACTTGAAATCTTATGTTCATTCCTGGGAATGAATGCTGGATACCTTAGAGTAAATGTGCATCAGGACATTCATATACCTGCTACATCTACTGTGTCCACGAGTTTTCTCCTGCTAAACCTGGGGATCCATGAATGTGCTCTTTAACCACTGATGTCCTGCAAATTTTTAAGAAAACCTCCAATTATACAGCAAAACTGCTGGCCAACCTCCATGTTTCCTATCAAGTAAATCACTTCATAAATACCCATCCCTCAGGCTCTGCTCATACCAATTAATCAAGAATCTCTGGAGGTTGGGACTTCAGCATCAATATATATATATTTTTAATGCACTTCAGTGATACTTATCAGGACCCAGGTTTGAAAACCATAGCATTAGAAGCCATGCATGGTGCGCAAGTTTCCGGGGTTTTCAGCTGTAGCTGTATGTCAGTTGTAGATGTATGTTAGACAGAGCTTTAATTGTTACTATTGCTGTTTAGGACTGATACAGGAGTTCTGCTTTCACCAACAATACAGAAATCTGTTAAAATCCTAACTGCCAGCCTAGCAACAGGGAAAATCAGACAGACTACAAAAATTAGACCTTTCTTAAACCCAGATCACTGAGATCACATGGCCACAGCATAACTTGAAGTTTAAGAACCTCCCCAGTGCTACACATTGGAAATGGCTTGCAAGCACTAGCTAACTTATTGCAGAGCATGAGGGGAAGATACAGAGCGCCCTACTATCAAGTAAGAATTCACTCCAAAATTTTTAATGAATGCCTGAAGGTTGACAGTGAAACAGAAGTGAGACAGGAAGAGGGCAGGGCACAGCCATTCAAGGAACAACATGACAATTAACATCAGGATGGCTGAGGGTTCAACCTCTAGGAGGCCTCGAGGCTCAGGATGGTGGGAGATCTGACTTCCCTGACCTTCATTATATGCTCACTGTAACCTATTAGCATGGTGAATAACACACCCACCGGCACCATGGCAGCCCCAAGGCTGGTCACCAAAGGTCAAAGAGGGGGAAATGGGCAACTTCCTGGGAATCCCAGCCCATTCCCCAGGCTAGTTAGACTGGTCCTTCCGCTGATTAGCATGCGAAACTATGAAGCCCATAAAAACAGGCAACACTGCCCCTCACAGCTGCTCGCTCTCTTTGGAGATGGCCTGCACTCTGTCTATGGAGTGTGTATCTACTTTTACTCTAATATGAGCACCCAACCCCCACACCTCGTGTCCTTTCTCTTGCCTTTTGATGTATCTCTACATAAATCTACTTTTACTCAATTGTGGCTCGCTCTAGAATTCTTTCCTGCACGAGGCCAAGGACCCACGCTTGGTGGGGCACATCCCAGGGGCTCAACCGAAGCCTGGGACACGGCCGTCCTCACACTACACATCTGTTTTCCTGCATCAGAAGGACAGTGCAGCATCACTGAATGCTGCAGACACAGGGGAATTTACACCCCTCTAGGGCTCTTATCCATGAACCTCCATCAAGTTCTCACCTATAAAATGAGAGACAGAATAGAGACTGGAGGAGCCTCACGTGGTGGAGTAAATCTGCAGGGGGAGACTGCCACTAGAGAGGAAGGGCACAGAGCTCCGCCCGGACCCTTTGTGTTTTACTTTACAAATGTTCCAGGCTGCCTGGGAAGGCATGGCAAACCCCACTGCCCCAGGGCACAGGCAAGAACCACGGTGGCTGAGTGAAAAGCAAAAGAAAGAACCCTATCACTAGGGTTGGAGCAGATTTGGGGCCCAAAAACTAAAGCAATACATTTGACAGTCTCCTAATTTTGGAGGACAGCAGTACATTCTCCATCAAAAGTACTGAAGAAAGAAGATGCCATTTGTCTGCCATGCATAGAAGACATTGCAATGAAAAGTACCACATAAAAGACACAGGGATACAGCGCCTGCCTAACACCAAAAGCGAATCGTCAAAACAAAGGCCTACCCCCAGCCCCTGTGTCCTCTCACCCACAAACCACGCTGACAAGCACCCAGTAACACGCGATAGCAATCTGCTGTTGGGAGAGGGTAAATAGTATGCCAAGATCCAAGCAGAATAGTAAAATAGTAAAAACAAATGAAAAAGAAGCACTACTAGACACATTATACTCAAACAGCTTAAAATCAAAGACACAGAGTCAATTTGTAGGCAGTCATTAGAAAAAAAGAAATATAATATACTGACAGAGGATCAAAGAAAAGAATTAGAGCAGACTTCTTGTCAGAAAGTTTGCAAATAGAATTTAAAAAATGACATCATTAAAGTACAGAAGCAAATAAAACAAAGTCAAACTAGGATATGATATCTAGCAAATGTAAGTTTTTTTTAATTAAATAAAATTTTTTCAAACATACTCGTGTTAAGAAAATGTTTGCTAGCACCCTTGCAGAAATATTAAAGAAAATTCCTCAGACAGAAAGGATATAATATCAGAAATGAATCTGAAATTAAAAAAGAGCTCCAGAAATGGCCTCAATATAAAGAAGGTATTTTTGTTCTTGTTTTTAATCACTCTAAATATAATTAACTGCCCAAGTGAAAATAATAGCAATGCACTGTGGGCGTATCACATACATAACAGCAAGATGTATGACAACAGTGCAAAACGGGAGAAGGGGAAGTGCAAGTACCCTGCTGTGCACACCTGTGTGTGCTGTATGAAGCCGTCTAGCATCATTCAAATATAGACTGTGATACTAAAATAAAAAGAATCCAGTACTGCAGTTAAAATGGACCAATTAAAAATACACCCCATCATTCTAAAAGCAGGCAGCAAAGGAGGAAAACCAGAACAAAGAACAGGAGGGACAAATAGAAAACTGCCAGCAATCCCCTGGACTTTAAACCAACTATTGCAACAGTATTAAATATAAATGAGCTAAACATTGTGATCAAGAGAGAGTGTCAAACCGAAGAAGAAAGCAAGACCCAACTACACGCTGCCCACAGAAAAGCCACTTAAATACTAAGGTACAGATATATTGAAAGTAAAAGGACGGAAAAAATGTTCACTTCACAAACACTAATCTAAAAGAAAGCTTGAATAGCTATATTAATAATATAGAAATATCATCAAAGATACTTAAGGTCATTCCAGAATGATAACGGGTTCAGCCTATCCAGAAGATTAATAACCCTAAACATTTTTGCACCTACTAACGGGACTTCAGAATTCATCGAGCAAAAACTGATGAAACCAAAAGCTGATTAAAAAAAAAAAAGTCCACACACTTGATCGGAGATTTTAATACTTTTCTCTCAATAATAATAAAATAAGTAGACAAAAAGTATAAATAGAGACCACCTGGGGAATGCATTTAAGGACTAATTCACTGAGCAACATGTTCTTCTCCAGGGCACATGGGCTGTTATCAAATAGGGGTAAAATATAAAGTATGAGCTCTGGAAAATGATAGTTCCTTTTCCAATATGCATGACTTAAAGACGCAGATGGAAGATCTAGTTTTATACACACACACACACACACACACACAAACACATGTTTTGTATATATATATATGTTTTTGGGTTTTTTTTTAATGTTCTCTGCTCTAAAAGGGCTTTTTTTTTAACATTTTTTATTGATTTATAATCATTTTACTATGTTGTGTCAAATTCCAGTGTAGAGCCCAATTTTTCAGTTATACATGAACATGTATATCTTCATTGTCACATTTTTTTCTCTGTGAGCTCCCATAAGATCTTGTATATATTCCCCTGTGCCATACAGTACAATCTTGTTTATCTATTCTACAATTTTGAAATCTCAGTCTATCTCTTCCCACCGTCCGCCCCCTTGGCAACCACAAGTTTGTATTCTATGACTGTGAGTCTATTTCTGTTTTGTATTTATGCTTTGCTTGTTTGTTTTTCTATATATATATATATATATATGTATGCACACACACACACATTAATTTTATGTGCTAACTTGGCTGAGCCAAGGGACGCCCAGACAGCTGTTATTCTGAGGCTGTTTCATTGGTCTATGTGTATCCCTTTATACCAGCACCACACTGTTCTGATTCCTGTAACTTTGTAATACATTTGGAAATCTAGAACTGTGAGGTCTCCAAATTTGTTCTTTTTCAAAATTGTTTTGGGTATTTGAGGTCTCTTAAGATTCTGCATTAATTTTAGGATGAATTGTCCTGCTTCTTCGAAAACACATGGGATTTTGATAGAGATCGCAGTGAACCTTAGATCACTTTGTATTGATATATCGACAATACTAAGTGATGGTGAGTTTTTGGATATGAAAAAAGAAGAAGCACAGGCAATAAAAGCAACTGTAGACAAACTGGGCTACATGACAATTAGATACGTCTGTGCTTCAAAGGACACAACCAACAGGGTGAAAATGCAACCTTTGGAGTGGGAGAGCAGACTTATAAATCATGTATCTGATGAAGAGTTAATATCCAGAATATACAAAGGACCAGAACTTAACAACAATTAAAAGCAGAGAACCTGATTAAAAATGGGGAAATGACTTGAACAGACATATCCCCAAAGAAGAAATACAAATGGGCAATAAGCATATGAAAAGTGTTTTAAAAAGCTATGCTCAGTATCACTAATATTTCAGGAAATGCAAATCAAAACCACAACGAGGTAACACTCACATCCATTTGGGGTGGCTACTATCCAAAACAAAAACAAAAATAAAAACAGAAAATAAGACGTGTTGGTAAGGATACTGGAGAAACTGGAACCCCTGTGCACTCTTCGTTGGAAAGAAACTGATAGAGCTGTCATGAAAAACTGAATGGCGATTCCTCAAAAATTTGAAAATTGAATCACCACTTCAGGCTATATGTCCAAAATACTTTTAAGAAGTGTCTTAAAGATGTATTTGTATACCTAAGCTTACAGCAGCATTAGTCACAAGACCCAAAATGGGGAAGCAATCCAAGTGTGTCTAAATATGAGTAAAAGGATAAAAAAATGTGGCCTATACTTTGGCATATTACTCAGGCTTAAAAAGGAAGGGAATTCTTGCACATTCTGGAACATGGGTGAATGTTGAGGACATCTTGCTAAGTGAAATAAGCCTATCGCAAAAAGAAAAGTGCTGTATTATTCCCCTTACGTGAATTAGCCAGGCTAGTAAAATTCATAAGACAGGAAAGAGAACCTTATTTGCGGGGGCTTATTGAAAAAGGGGGTGGACAGGAATTATTGGTCAGTGGGTATAAAGCAATAGTTTTGCAAGATGAAAACAGTTCTGTAGATTGGTCGCACACACTGGAACTTAACGCTGAACTATATGGCTTAAAAGGGGTTAAATGGTAAATTTTAGGTTATGTGCTTTTCACTACAATTAAAATTACTTTAAAAAGTGACAATTGATACAATATTCCTTAAAATAAAATATTTGCATCTATTTTCAGTTTTTTCTAGGAGTGTTTTAATATTATCATGAGTAACCAACATTTACATCTAGACATTTTCAAAATAAATCTGCAGCACCAGAATAGGAAGAAATGTGTGGGGAGAAATTGACAAACACCTAAAAATAGAGGTCATGGCAGGTCGTCTCCGAAGTGGCTTCAGTTATGTCCTCCGTCCTGATATTCGTGTCTGCAGTGTCATCCCCTCTCCTTGAGTGTGGGCTGGACCTTGAGGCTTAAAATTAATAGAATACAGCAAAGGTGACAGGACAGCATTTTTAAGATTAGGTCACATTATACTCCCCTCTTGATCTCAGTCTTTTTCACAGTCTGTCTGTCTGTCTGTCTGTCTGTCCCTCCTCACTTGCTCACTCTGATGGAGGAAGTTGTAGTTTTCTTATTTGCTGTTTGAAGACGGCTCAGGCAAAAAAAACAAAAACAAAAAAAAACAACTGAAAAAAGACTTTAGCCAGTAACCAGCAAGCAAAAAGTGCCTCAACCCGATGCCCACAAAGAACCAAATCCTGCCAGCGTCCACATGAGTAACCTTGGAAGTTGATCCTTTCTCAGCAGGGCCTTGATGTGACCCCTGCCTTGGTCAACACAGGGCTTCTCATAAGACTGAACTCTCATGAGGGGCCCCAACACTCAGAGGACCCAGTCAAGCCAAGACCAGATTTCTAATCCACTTAAATTGTGAGGTTATGATTTTTCAAGCCACTACATTTTGAAGTGTTTTGTTTGACCAAAACAGGTAATGACTAAGACAAACGCCACTGAGTAAGAAAGGAAAGAAGTGTAAAGGAATTTCAAGACAAAGAAGACAATACTGTCTAAGCAGAAATAATTTCCTGAAGTTTGAAGTTGTGGATGTTCAAAATTTTGCTTTTAGGTGGAAAACAAAGACCAACTACATTTATTATGAACACATTTTTATGATAGCTTCTGGTGTCACCATGGACCAGTCTACCCCATTTCTTCCTCAGAGGAAGCTAGCTCCCAGCATAGTTTATAAGGTTATGTTTTACATCTACCTGTAATGTGTGTGTGTTTGGGGTTTAGAAGCTGTGGAACGGGAGGGAATGGAAAGGAATGAAGCAGGTTTCTCAGTCATCTGTAGACATACCCGCCCCCAGTGTCTGAATGAACACTCAGAGTTTGGAGCAACATTTGAACTGCATGAATTATATATCTGGAATCTCACAAGAGACAGTCTGTTCCTTGCTAATTGCCAGGAATGTGCATTGCTCAGCTGCGCACCATGACCAGCGCAGTTCCATTAGTCCTAAATGCCAGTACATTCTCTGTAAATTCTTAGCTGAACTATTTATCTTCCCTGGGTTTTTTCCCCAACACCTGGTTTGACTAGCCAACCCTAGCAATGAGCAGGCAAAGCTGTATTTAATTTGGAATGTGTGTGATTATGGACATACACATTTGCAAGTGACAGAAGAAGTGAGCTCACTAGATTCAGTGGTCGATCAACAGTTTATATTCTAGTATCTAATTTCTTAGTAATTCAAATACGTCTCCATTTGAATGTGCTTTCTAACCTCTGCTTCTCCATAAATTGGGAACTAGGCAAGGTACTGGCTCCAAGTGCGGTCAGCATGATGGAGGAACCCAGAGAGCCCAGGTCCAGACCTAATGCCATTTGTCACGTATATACTCACCGCAGAGGTAAATGGAGAACAGTGTATACCTATCTCAGTCACACAGAAGGTATTTCAGGTGCTCAGCCGCCGTACGAGTCTAGCGGCCACCGCACTGCACAGCTCAGGTTTGGAGCATTTTCATCATCAGGGAGAGTTCATTGTACAAAGCTGCTTTCAACATCGTCCTCTTTGGTTTTCCCATCTTTAAAAATAAAGATGAAAATCCCTGCCTACCTCACAATATATGCAGGAGGATCAAATGTGAAAATGAACATAAAAGCTCTTTGCTTGTGTACCGTATTATTATCATGATTATTGTTTCCGCTGTTTTGATTTATTTTTATCAATGAAAATAGGAGACCTCTGGACGAATTCACAGGACTCTTCTCAGAGGCAAACATGGCAGCTTATAGAAACGTGTTTGCAAAATGAGGTGTTTTGTACCTTTTGTACCTTGCACTTATAAATTACTAGTTTTAATATTTTAAAAATCATTTTCAATATTGTCACCATTGTAATTGATGCAGTTTGTACTTCATTTTCTAAATAAATATTGTTCTTCTAATAGAATGAGATTTAAAAAATTATACTGATTGCTATTCACAAAACGTTTCAATGAAGAAAAGTGCAGAACTGTGGCATACATTGTTTTTGATAATATGTTAACCGCCTGAAATACATTTTGAATTAATACTTTTTAATTAATTAAAAATTAAGATTAAATTAAAATGGTAACTAAAATAAAAACAAAACACACTTCACAAGGAGTGGGGACTATGCTGTGTACAAAACTGAGTACCGGCAGTGTCTGCTCACTCAGAGGTTGATACAGATGGACTGAATGATTACAAAATCACACTGGTATGTGACTTATTACAGCATTCCCTTTTTCTTTTTATTTGGAGATCTGAAAAACCTTCCCTCTGTTTTCTAGTCTCTAGCAATTGTGCCTTTTCTAAATGTGTTTTAAGAATAATAAGTCTATTTGTTCTGCATACTGTGCCTGAAACTTGCAGACCTCCTAGTAACTCCATGTGGGCGCTGGTTTTCTGTGACTTAGACGCTCACCACGTCTCCCACTGCTTTTATTACTCTGACAGCATTTTGTGATTGTTAAGAAGCTGGAGAGGAAATTTTGAGCAATGCCAAAATATCAGAGCGAGATAGTCGTCCAATAATATATGCATGGGTGACACTAAAGAAAAGCTGTTAGGTTTACATCTGTAATTAAGAATGTTGCCCACAAAAATTGAGATTAATATGTTGACATTGTGCTTTGACGATGCTCAGTACTTCCTGCAAAAGCTGTTGGTCATTTTAACATGACAGTATTTATGTTATTATAAATTAACACAATTTACAATAACATAATATAATATGAAGTACATTAATGTAAGTTAACATAGTGGCTATTGTAAATGAATATAATGCTATGATATAACATTAATTACATCAATTATATCAATATGTTCTTGGCATATTATTTTAACTTTGGAAATTTTTCTTTGAAATTTGGTTATTCTAGGGCAACAAAGACAATTATCATTAGATATTCAAATAAATTATTTTAATTGCTGAAATATTTTATATATACATTATATAAATATATATATGAATTTCTGTATACATAAATTCTAGGTATTTTTATAAATATATAAAATACAAATGCACACGTTTATTTGCAAACTGAAGCATGGGCACCAAGTAAGTGTGTGTATGTGTACAAATACATATACACATATATATTCATTTGCAAGTTAAAGCATGGGCACAAAACCAATATATATTTATACAGTTTCACAGTAAAGCATAGACATAAAATATTAATATCAAATAAAGATACTTATCGTAGACCCCTATCCAATTTGAATAAAAATGATTAATTTTTATTTCACCAAAATCATAATTCATAGAAAATCAATTCTGAGTGCTATTTGAACCTGAAAGCCATGAGGTCAGCTGGATGGCAAGCTCTGTGTACCTCTGTGTAAGTATCGCTAGCACAAAATCACAAGTAATATGAAATTAAAGAAAAAGTTAACGGCAAATGACAAATCCAAGGCGAAAGATTGATGTGTGGGTTTTTTTTTTTTTTTGTATGAGCTGGTTGTACACTTTGACTTTTTCCACATACGTGGAGACCAAAGAGCATGACTCTTCTGATCTGTATTGCTATAACTTTATTAATATCCTCTTAATGTATACACAGTAAAAAAAAATTCTCTATAATTCTGAAGAGATCATAAATTTCTACCTGGAGTTAGAAAAATAGTTGAAAAAAAAAAACTATGAAAGTTTTACAAGCAGACAAATGCTTCGGCACGCCCACTGAAGTCCTAGTTCTCGCTGGTCTTCCCGCTGAAGTGACTGACGGCCGTGGAGCCCGGGTGCCGGAATCACATTCGCTCGTTGTCCTTGTGTGTTTACCCTTCTCCTCTCATTTCCACAAAGTAGCTGGGCTTTGTTTTGTTGTTGTTGTTGTTTTATTTGAATGACAAGAAAAAAGCTAAAAGTGCTCCCTCTCATTTTGTGCAATTTTAAGCTCAGCTAAGAGGAATTCTAGGATTTCCAGGGAAATGGAGGAGGAAGAATTAAGAAGTGACTAGACAGGAAGGACTGAGATTGAGAGAAGGGCAGACTAACCTGCGTCCACGAGAAGCCACAGCATCCCAGGGAGAAGGCAAGACAGCATCAAACACGTGTCTGGAGCTTGCTGTGTGCAAGGCACTGCTTTGAGAATTTCACCTGCATTTACTCATTTATCCTCAAGAAAATCTTTGAGACCAAGTATTAGAATTTACATTTTACAATTGAAAAAACTGTGGCAAAAAGAAATTACGGAGCATATGATGCCGCACAGCTAAAAGTAGAGACAGTACTTGACTCTGCTCCACTGCCTTGGCCCCCACCCACTGTCCGCTTTCACTGTCAGTGGTTGAACTGGGTTCTAGGCTTCACTTACATGACATCTTGTTGGTAGATTTCTCCCTGTCGTGGCATTAAAGCCCCGTGAGAGTCTGTCTCTTTAAAGGAGATGATAGGTGGGTACATGGTGGTCGTTAGAGTATGAGGATTTCTGAGACTGAATTTTCTACCAACCTGGTAGAATGGATGTTCAGAAATATAACTAAGTACTTTAAAACAAAATTTAAATATATATAAATATTCCCACACATTTTCGGACAGAAAATAATATGCAAGATACGTCAAGAATTTTGGGCAACGTATAATACAGAAAGAACTAGATTTGACAGAAGTCCAATAAACCCACCATTCACCAAAGTCAAGCAATCATAGACCACATATACGTGAAGCAGATTCCATTAGATCAGTTTTCTTGTTACAGAATGTTTGGGATCAGAGATGGGGAAGCTGGAGCAGATGGGAGGTATAAATCTTGATCCTGCCATGGCTGTGAGGAAGGTCACAGATGCCTGAGATGACACAGAGTTGGCATCTGTCACCCCCTCCTTACACTTGGAGGCAGCTGGACTTGCTAGGCAAAGAGATTTGGTATTTTGTTTGTTTGCTTTTCTAATAAATAAGGTAAAATGGGGCCAAGAATGAGAGCAATGCCCTAATCAACTTCTAGCAACACAACCAAAACAAAGCCAGAACCACATTGTGCTTGCTGCCATGACTCCACAGTTGTCTGGCTCTGTCCTTGACTCTTCAGATGTGAGACTCCCTGAGCTGGAAAGGACATTGTTGATGAATACGAATAGTTTTCTTCCTACCCCATTTGAGTGTAACCAGTTTAAACTAAAGCAAACCCATCTCCTGAGGTGGCCCTTCGGAAATTTCAATGAAACAGAAGCACGCTGAGTTTGCAAAGAAAAAAACAATCACTGAAACAAAAAATAGGCATGCAACCATAGGGAGGGGAAAGAAGTGAGAACAGAGAACAAGAAAAAAAAATGTTACCTGGATCTTAGCTGGGACCATCCCTGCCCCACCCCACCCCCCCTTTTTTTTTTTTTTTGAGAGGAGTGGGAGGAAGGAATTGCTTAAACAGAAATTTATTTTCTCAGTTTTGTGTACTAGAAGTTAAGGATGCCCTAACATACTGCCCTTAACATAAAACATGACACTTGGTCCTTCCATTTCAAACAAACAAAAATTAATCAAATTTATTGTCGAAACACTCATATTCTAAAAATATGCTGGCGGCCCACCAGGGGGGTCATGGTGAGTATCTGAGAACTTCTCACAACTTCCCTGATTCCCTCCACCTCTTTCCGCACACATTACAATTCAGTAATCATTCTTTGGTTTTTGAGCATTCTCTTAGCTTCTTATCCACAAGCAAAATATTTTTCCAATAGAATTTTCTCTCTAAGAGGAATTTTTTACCAGCTGTTCAGAGAAATCAGTGTTTCACTTCAGATGAAAAACATGATAATTGATGTAAAACCTGTAATGGGGGGAGTGTGCAGAATGTTGGATATTGTAGAAAACTGCATGAGTATTAGATGTCAGTTTTAAGACATCTTTCACAAAATACTTGAGAAAAAAGGAAAAGAGACAATTGTAAGAGTTAGGAAGACACAGGGAAGTTCCCTGAAATATGATTAACAGTGCAGATTGAAGTCCAGAACAAGATAAAAACCAATCGTCAAGAAATCATAAAGTGAATCTTTCTGGGGTGAAGGAACACTTGGGTGTAGACATCAAGATGGCTGAAAAACTACCAAACACCGTAAGTACACAGAGAGCCTCAACTTTGTACTTAGACCCATAGGAAGTTTTAAATGTCAAAGCTAAAGAGAATAAATAAAATTTTCTAAGTATTTTCAGAGAAACAAGCATAAACCCAATTCATTAAAAAAAAGTTTATGTTGATGCTAGATGTTTTTTAGGCATCAGTAATGCCAGGGAGCCATAAGATAATTGGATAAATATAGTTTGAGGGAGAGGGACATACATATATTTATAAACCTATGCATATGTATGTGCTTATTTATTTATTTTAAATCCTTCCATCTATAACACATAAATCATGGCACCAGAAGGACATGGCCAGAAATATAAAAATTTCAAAATGCAACATAACCTAAAAAATGAAAGTAAAAATGTCTTAAAGATGTACCCCAGATGACTGAAAATGCAATCTCATTAGAACAATGGTAATAAACAAAGTTAAAATAAACAAGCAAAGCCCTGTATTTCCTAAAATATGAAGTAGAAGTGATCGTCTGCTTTCCTGCTGACTACGATGAAAACCACTGGAAAGAAGAAGGCAGACCGGCAAGGGACACTGGCGTCCAGGGAATGACACAGCGGTGAATTCTGTGGGCTTTCTCTTTTCTTCATCTATTCCAGACTTGGAGCTGCAAAAGCTGGTAACTTGGAAACACCAAATAGATACAGGCAATGCCCCCCAAAGCCTGCCTCTCTCTAGCAAAAGGACCATGAAAGAGGTCGTCTAGTGAGATAGAAAGCTTTCAGAAAATAGCAGTTATACTGCATCCAAACCACACAAAAAATTATGGCCTCGCCTCCACCCACACCAAGAAATGCCTATGATGGAACCCTGACTTCCCACCTGCTAGTGGTTATACAAATCTGCCCAGCTCTGCTTCTAATGAGAATGGATCAAAGAAGGCTAAGTGGTGAGCCAGGGTGTCCGTCCTTGCAAAACAAGTGGGACTCCTGTCCTCCCATCCCCACTAGGGGTCACAAACACTCCTCCTTACCTTGATTGAGGTGGTGTCAGAGTGGGCCTCGGAGAGAGTCAGGGCTTTATGACTATTCAGCAGTAAAAGGAAGTCCGTCCTGTCCTCCAGTGTAAAGGAGGCTAAACGGTGACTCCCGACTTCCATTCTAACCTGACATTCCCCCTCCCCCTGTCAGAGCAGAGTCAGAAAAGACCAATCAGAACAAAATTTAAATGAGATCCAGACTCCCATAGCCAAATATTCAGGATTTAATTTAAAAAAATCTATTGACATACCAAGAAACAGAAATATATCAGGAATCTGTGGAACTATTACAATAGATCCAAGACTCAGAGTCTCAGGAGAGGCAGAGTTGGAAAAGGGCAGAGTTGGAAAAAGTATTCAAATAAATAAACATTGAAAATTTCTCCAAATTGCCAAAAGACATGAATTCATAGGTTCAAGAAACTAAGGAAATTCCAAACAGGATAAACCCAAACAAATTCATGCCCAGACATGTAAGTGAATTTCTGAAATCGAGAGAAAAGGAAAAATTTTGAAAGCAGACAGAGAGAAACAACACATTGCTTATAGGGGAAAAACATTTTGAATGACAGCGAATTTCTCATCAGAATTCATGGAAGCCAAAATGAAGTGGCTCATTTTTAAGTGCTAAAATAAAGGGACTGTCATTTCAGAATCTACATCCCATAAAAATACCCTTTAAGAAATAAAGAGGAAATCAAGACAGTCTCAGACAACAGAAAAGAAAAGAAACAGACGAGAACAACGGTGACAAAGAGAATTGTTACTAGACAATTTTCCCCGAAAGAATGGCGTAAGGAAGTTATCTAAACAGGAAAAAAAAAAAAAGAACAAATTTTGGAACATCAGGAAGAAAGAAAACAACAGCAAAACAGAAACAAAACTACGGCTCAAAACAACAGCCTTTTCTTCATCTGCTGAGTTTCTGAATTATATCTGCTGGTTAAAGCAAACAGTATAACACTGCCTATTACAGCGCTCGATGAACGTAGAGGAAATAATATTATAACTGAGGGAAAACAGAGCTATGTAAGGGAAGAAAGTTTTTCTACATTTTACTCAAACTGGTGATGTTTGACGACTGTAGACTGTTATAAGTTGTGCATCTACAATGCAATACCTAGGGAAAACATTTTACAATTCTATACAAAAGATGCACTTAAAGACATCATCGATATGTTAATATGAAATTCCAAACAATGCTGAAGTAAGTCACAGGAAGAGAAAAAAAACAAAACAGAAAATAAAATGACAGTCAAAATCCCTGACACGTCCATAATTACATGTAAACAATCCGTATTCAACAATTAAAATACAGACTGAAAGAGTGGATGGAAAGACAGGACACAACTGGACACAGTCTACAAGACACTCACTTAAAATAGAGTAATGCATGTGGGTTGAAGTGAAAGCATGTATAAAGAATATTTAAATAAACAAAAGAAGGCAGGACAGGATATGTTAATATACCAGACAAAGTAGATGTCACAGCACAGAAAATTACCAGGAGCAGAGAAGGTCCTTAACGATGGTGACATAGGTAACATAATGATAAAAGGGTCAGTCCACCAATAAGACAGCAGTACTAAATGTGCACGGACCAAACAACAGAACTGCAAAACGTGTGAAGCAAAATTGATAAACTGAAGGAAGACCCATCCACAACTGTAATTAACCTCTCCACATGCACCTCTCAAACAGGGATAGGAAACGAGACAGAAAATGGGCAAGAATGTGAAAGGACTCAGCATCATTATTAACCAGCAGGATCTAATGGACGTTTATATTATACTCCACCTACGAGAGCAGACTGCGCATTATTTCCTCAAATAAAACAGACCACATCTGAACCATGAAACAAACCCAGAATCTTAAAAAGAACTGAAATCATAGAGTGTATTCTCTGACCGCTAAGGCATCAGAGCAGAAACCAGTAATAGAGCAGTAACAGGACAACCTCCGAACACTTGAAAACGAAGCATTGCGCTTCCAATAGTCTGTAGGTCCAGAAGGGAGCCTGGAGGGAAATAGAAAAGGAATGCACTTACTAATGAAAGCGAAATTACAACAGTACATGTGTGATGCCGCTGAAGCAGTGGTGAAGGGAAAGTTGTGTCGCTAAATGCCTACGTTAGCAAAAAGGAAAAGTCTCAAACTGATAATCTGAGCTTCCACATTAAGGAGCTGGAAGAAAACAGCAAAAATGAACTCACAGTCTGCAGAAGTCAGGAAATCATAAAAACACAAGCAGAAATCAATGCAGTGAGAAAACAGAGAAACAACAAAGAAATCAGTCTAACAAAATCTTGTGCTTTGATAAGATCAATAAAATTGACAAACCTCTAGCATAACAGACAAGGGAAAAGGAAAGAACACATCGATGTCATAATGAAATAGGGGATAACACGGAGCCTCCACAGACTTCAAAACGGTAATAAGGGAATAATACAAATAACTCTACAGAAATTAATTTGACAACATAGAATAAATGGACCAATTCTTAAAAGCACAAATTACCGTTACTCGGTCAGCATGAGATAGATAATGTAAACAGCCCTATAGCTATTAAGGAATTGAATTTAGTTTAAAAATCCTGAAAAGGAAATATTCTGGCTCAAATAGTTTCACTGGAAATTATACCAAACATTTGAAGAAGAATTACAAATCTTAAGCGAGCTTATCTAAGAAACAGAAGGGGGTGGAGACTTTGTAACTCATTTTTGGCAGTTAACATGACCCTGATCCAATCATACGACCTCTAAGTGACAAAAACTGTAGAAAGAAAGGAAGACAGACTGTTGAAAGAAAGAAAGAAAAAAATAATTAGAGATAAAGATTCATCATGAATAATAGACACAAAAGTCCTTAACAAAATGTTACAGAATAGAATTCAGAAATATATGAGGTCTAAACAAGACTAACTGGGATTTACTCCAGGGGAGCAAGGCTGGATCAATATTCTAAAATCAGGAAATATAACCAGCTACATTGAGAGGCAGTGAAAGAAAAACTATATAATCTTAATAATTGATGCAGAAAAAGCACTTGGCAATTTCAACACCCACTCATTATGAGATTCCGATAGAAAGAGGATAGAGGGCTTCTCCAACCTGATTTTAAAAATCTGCAAAAATGTCTGTAGCTAGCATGCTACTTAATGGAGAAAGACTGAATGTTTTTTCTCTAAAATTAAGAATAAGGCAAAGTTATGCATGTTCACTGTTGCAGTTCAACATAAAAATGGAAGTTCCAGCCAACAAGATGTGAAAAGGAAATAAAGGCATACATAGTGGAAAGGAAGAAATAACCCCCATATGCAGATGACTTCATTTATTCATACTTAGAAAATCACCCCAAACCATGCAAAAAACCTTTCTAGAATTTATGTGAGCTCAGAAGCATCAGGGTATATGAAAACCATAAAAAATCAGTTTCACATTTATATGCTGTCAGTGAACATGTGAAAATCAAAATGAAAAATACAGTACTTGTTATAACCCCTCAAAAAAGAGAAATATTTACATATCCGTCTAATAAAATACGTACAACTTTCACATGTTGTAAATTATAAGATGCTGATGAAATCAAAGAGGATCTAAGTACATGGAAAGATACAACATGATTATGAGTTGGAAGACAACGTAGGAAAGAGAGAAATTCTCCGTGAAGTGAGTAGACATTTAACACAATTTCTATCAAAATCCCAGCGAGATGTTTTGTAGGCATATGTAAGATTATTGTAAAATGTGTATGGAAAGGTAAAAGATATAAAATACCTATAACATCTCTAAAAATATAGTAAATTCATAGAAAGTATTATTCTACCTGATTGTAAGACTAATTTTAAAGCTACAGCAATCAGAACTGTTTGACATTAGCAAAAGGTTAGATGCATAGATCAACAGAATAAGACAGAGAATCCAGGAACAGACCTGTGGAAGTCCAGCCCACACATTTTTGACAAAGGGACAAAAGCATTTCAAAGGCAGAAGAATAGTCTTTTCAATAAATTGTGCTGGAGCAGTATGATACCCATAGGCAAAAAAACCCTCTACCTAAACCTCAATACTTAAAAAAAAGTTAATTCAACATGGCCTGTAGACTTCAATGAAAACATAAAACTACAAAATGTTTTGGAAACATGGGAGAAAATCTTTGAGACCTCAGCTTTGGTGAAGAATTCTTAAACATGACAGGAAGACATCCATGAAAGAAAAAAAGATGATAAATTGGATTTTGTCAAAATTTAAAACTTTTGCTTTGGGTAAAATCCTGTACAAAGAATGAAAAAAATAAGTTGTAGCCTGGGAGGAAATTCTTACAAACCATATATCTGATAAAGGACTTAGATCGAGTGTTTATAATGAACTCACAGAAAATCAATAGGAAAAAATGTATTTGGAAAATGGGTTACATACTTTTCTTTGAAGAGGAAGGATTCATGGATGGTATGCAAGCATGTAAGGTGCTTAATATCAGTAGCCACTAGGAAAATGCAACTTAAGACCACAACGAGATGTCACTATATGTGTATTAGAAAATTAAACATAGTGACATTATCAAATTTGGGTTAGGATGTGAGGAAACTCAATCTCTCACACGTTGCCGATGGGAACTGTGTGATGGTTGAGTCACTATGAAAGAAAAAAACTAGGCAGTTTCTTTAAAAACTAAACAGATCAATTGCACTTCTGGGACTATATCCCAGAGAAATAAAAGCTTATATCCACACAGAAACCGGTATATGATTTTTCATAGCAATTTTATTCCTAATGGCCAGAAAGTAAAAGTAACAAAAATCTTACTTTTATAGGTGAAAGGTTAAGTGAAGTGTAGGTTTTCCATATCAAGGAGAACTATTAATTAATAAAAAGGAACAAAATACCCATATATGCAGCAGGAGCATGGCGCTGCGTGCAAAAAGCTAGTATCTAAGGGTGAAGTATTTGGTGATTCCACTGGAGTAACACTGCTGAAATGAGAGACTTAGAGAGATGGAAACTGATTAGTACTTGCCAGGGTTTAGGGCTAGTTAGGAGTAAGGAGTTTGGGTGTGACCAGAAAGGGGTAGCACGATGCCTGTCTTTGTGGTGATGCCGTCGTTCTGTCTCTGGCTTTTGTGTTGTGGTGGTAGCTGCCATGAATATACGTATGTGATAAATGACAGAACTCTATTCACGTTTGATGAAGCTGTCAGTTGACTGATTTTGCGGTTGTGCTGTCGTTGTGTAAGATGCAGCCTGTGGGGGAAACTGGACGAATGGCATGTAATAATGCTCTGTGCTCTGTTTGTAACTTTCTGTTACTCCATAATTAATTCAGATTAAGAAGTTAGCAACAACAAACAGACCAAAAATAATGAAATAAAATAAATATAGGGTGTTGAGACAGTATACTAGTAAACATTTGTGTTACTATTAAATCGTTATTTCTATCGTATTAAAGGAAATCGCTAAAAAGTTGACTATAGAGTAAATTGATGGCTGCATGTCCCCACCATTCTCATTTTAAATATATAAATCCTACAACTCAAAAATCTCAGTGGGTTTTATTGGAATAAGACAAAATTCTCATAAGGTTTACCTAGAAGGATAATATGAGCAATTTTTTCAAGAAGAAGATATTGGGCAGAAAAAAATACAGTAAAGACGCGTGGCAGCAGGAGAGAGTGAATCAAGATGGCAGAGTAGCAGGACCACGAACTCATCTCTCCTTGCGGCCACAGCAAAACCACAGCCACCTTTGGAACAGCCGTCAAGAAAGAAGCCTGGAGTCTAGCAGAAAGGACCTGCTTCAGCTGGAAACGTTGAGTCAGAAGCACGACAGGAAGACAGGAGGAATGCGCTCAGGTTGCAGTCGGGCCCCACACCCTCTGCGTGGGCAACCCACAAGCTGAAGAACAATGACGTCGCAGAGGCACTCCCACAGGACTGAGAGCGCTGGGTCCCACGTCAGGCTCCCGATCAGGGTCCGGCAGTGGGAGGAGGAGACTCCAGGACATCTGGTTTTGAAGGCCAGGGGGGATTAACCCCAGGAGCCCCACAGGACTAGGAGAGACAGAGATTTAACTCTTTTGGGGGGGGGCACACGGGCTCTCGCGTGCACCAGGTCGAGGGGCAGAGACAGTGATTGCACAGCAACCTGGGCCGGACCAGCCTGCTGGATGTGGAAGTTCTCCTGGGGAGTCAGGGGACCGCTGCAGCTCACCCAGGGGACACAGAAGCTGGTGACGGACATTCAGCATGTGTGGCAGCTGGGGTGTGAGAAGTTCTGGAGGGGCAGGGAAGATCAGCTTGTGCTAGGAGACATCAAATTATGTAGTAAAGTTGCAATAACTGAATTTATATGTTAGTGACCAGTAAAGGGCACAGACATATTAGGCACTAATCAGGAAGTCCAAATGCAAACAGATTATTTTTTTTTAAGAAAGTAAAGTCCTCTAAAGTTTAGCCTCTAAAATGTCAGTGACAGTTATGCCGAAGAGCCGAGAACATAGGCCTAGGATTGAGTCAAGTAAGTTGAGATACGAATCCCGGCTTCTGCCTTGACTAGCTGTGTGACACTGAGCAAATTATTCAACCTCTCAAAACGATGCCTCAAACATTTGAGAAGTAGATGGGATTAAGACTCTTAAGAAGAGACATGAATCCTGAGACAATGCACGTGCTCGCTGAGCGCCTGACATACAGCAAGTTTGCAGTGCGCGTTTGCACATCGGTTGCAAGACAGAGAGGAAATAATTCATTCCGTGTTAATACAGTCAGCTGACTTTTCATCCCTTCCGTGTATAACACCTGCATGTCTGATGAACAAAGACGTTCAACAGAACAGCCCACATCAAGAGACTTGTAGGTCAAAGCAGAGTCATAACTCTTCGGCTAATTATTGTGAATGGAAACAGCAACATGGAGAGGACGGGAGAGCGTATTCTATTGGAGAGGGGCGAAGCAAGGAAAGCTGAGTGTCAGGGAGTTGACGGTGTGAATTAAACAGAGATCAGCCTAATAGAGCACAGGGTCCCTTTTGGTACCAGCAGGAAAAAAAAAAAATTCTGTATGAATAGGTTTTGGAATGTCTGTTTGATTTCTAACAGAGAGGCAAATTTCTATTGAGCTTTACAAAACTATGGGTCACAGCACAGTTTACAGGTTACGGAGGTAAAGGATATGCTTTGTCTGACGTTTCATTGGAGAGGTTGACGGGACCAACAAGAACAGCGCCCGGGGATGGGCAGAAGTCTGCTCTGGGTTTTCCGCATTAGGTTTTCCCTGCCTCCTGACCTAATATTAAAGAGATTGGAACTACTAAGAAAGTGTGTGTGTGTGTGTGTGTGTGTGTGTGTTGAATGGTTGGTTTTAGGGTTGAGTGCAGTGTGATCTGTGTATCAATGGTCAGAATATCTCCAACTCAAAAGCGAGTTTCAGTGGTTACTTGTGACTCCTAACACAACGCTATACAAATTGATAGCAGCATTTAGATACCAAACCATTTCTTGCCAAACATCTACCAGTGTGTTTTTGTAGTAGCCATTAACTGCTACCTTATGAGAGAGACCCTAACTGATGTGTCATTGATGTTATTAAGAAAGGTAAATATAAACTGAGCTGGTCCCAGGATGCAAAAGTTGGTTCAACTAAACTGGGAGGCACAGATGTAATAAATGCGAGTCAAAACATACCATTTTCATAAGCAATTGGGCATTTACATTTGTGAGTGAGTTTTTAGAATTATAATTAGCCAATTTCGAAGGCAAGAAGACAATTTCCTTATGCAAATAAAGCCTCACCAAGCTGATCAAAATGCAGTTGGGGACCTTCTACTAATTTGTGATACTGGAATTAGAGACAATCTTAGAGTAATGGCCTCAGGAGATGAACCACGGAGCCATTCGTACTTTTCCCCACCCCTAGGCAGTGACTTTAATATAATCATTTCCTATATTCACACACACACTTCTCCATCTTTCTTCTTACTATTCCATTGTTAAGTGCTAGGCAGGCACAAACTGGAGGAAGATTGAGTCTTGGGTTTAGTCTGTGGGAGATCGTGGAAATGTGGGATCTGCCTGGGGTTCCCAGGCCCTCTAGAGAAGGGACTGAGAGGATTGCGAGTTTTGCAGATTAAACAGATTAAATGAGTTCTCAAATATTTCCAAAGTAGTTAAAAAAAGAAAAGAAAGTAATTGACTTTGGGTAAAAACACATTAGATTCACGTACAGGTTTAAAATGGACCTCATTCCCAAGTGCTTTCAGATTTTGGAAAAGACGTGGTGTTGTAGAGAGAGGTCCCGTACACCCCTTCCCCCGTTTCCCCCGCTGTTAGCATCTGGCACCAGCATGGTGCATGTGCTGTAGCTAACAAGCCGTCCTTAAGACATTGTTACTAAGTAAAGTTCGCACTTTGTTTGATTCCCACAGGCTTTAGCTCACGCCCTCTTTCCTATGCCGGGACCCCGTCTAGAACGCCGTGTCAGTTATTTTTCACGTCTCCTTAGCCTCTGCTAGACTGAGAGCTCCTCAGACTCTTCCTGTTTCTTCCGACCTTTGCAGTTTTGAGGAGTATCTATCAGGCACTCTGTGGGCTGGTGCAGACGGCCTTTCATTTGGGTTTGTCTGATATTTTTCTCTCACAGACCGTGGTCGTGGGTTTGGGGCTGGAACACGCATCCCACTGAGAGTGATGCTCTATTAAAGTGACTTAGCTCTGGCGGTCTCAACCCCAGTTACCTAGACGAAGGGTTTGCTGGGAGCCCTCTATGAAGTGACTGCTCGCCCCACCACTTCACGCTCTGTCCTATAGAAGGAAGTCACTCGCGTACATTTTTATGCCCAGGTAATTCTGCCTGGAATCTCACCTTCCACTGGTAGAATGTTCTGGTGTTTCTTGGTGCCTCATCCTACTGGCCTCTATACAAAGAAGTCCTTAGGTAATGAAGGTCCTACCATGCAGAGAGATATGTTAAGCTCATGTTTCTCTAACGTTTTTCTATGAAATTTCATCTAATACTTACCTACCTACTCTCATAGCAACTCAGAATATTAGCACGTCAGACCTGCGTGCAGGGCGGTATGTTTGTCTGCTCAGGCTGCCGCAGAAACACCAGAGACTGGGGCTTGCACAGCGGAAATTCGTTTTCCCGTAATTCTGAAGGTTGGACGTCTGCGCGTGGGTGGCGAGGGCGCTCCTTCTGGTCCACAGGTCACAGCCCTTCCCGTCTCCCGTGGCTTCCCAGGCCCCTCTTCACTCCATTCACGTGGAGACAGCCAGAGCCCGTGAGCTCTCTGATGCCTCTTCTGATAATGATCTCAGTCCCGCCAGATCAGGGCCCCACCCTGATGACCGCGTGTCACCGTAGTTACATCCTTGGAGGCTGCACCGGAGGCGTCAGGTTTCAGCATTTGAATTTTTAGCAGATACATTCAGTCTATCACCCAAGGTACGAGAAATCACAGGGAAGTCGGGTAATTAACAAGAGACAATACATGAAGTCTAATTTCTTCATCACCTAATACAAATAAAAGAACAGCAAGTGTTTGGGGAAAACGTGTTTTGTTTTTATTGAGATATTTGACTCTTGTCTTCGGAAAAGCAGCGATAGTTACCTTTCAAAAGTGCACTAGGTGTCAAGACACTGTAAGATATAAATCTATTCAAATCAACCCTAAAACGAGGCCCCTTCTATAAACACACAACACAACTAGAAGGAGACGGTCGTCCCCACGCTGCACAGCTAATGACAATTGTCTCCACGCAATGACTCTGCTCATTTAATTAAAAAGACCATTACGGAGCTCACTCAAAGTGGTGCTCACTGAACTCTCCAGAATAAACCTAATTTGTTTTACTGGAGGGTTTGGAAGTGGCATGTTTATTTGTTTTCAAAGATGGCAAAACAATAGGTCGTGGAAAATATAATGATCCGTCCACCGAGCGAAGTCGCCGGGAGCGGCCTTTCTAAGCTGAGGACGCCGTGACATCGGAAAGGAATTCATGTCATGACAATACGCTGCGGAAAGGATGAACGAGATGCTCTGCTTAATGCAACAGAGGGGAAAATGGAGCAATGGTATGAAATGTGTAGCTTTCCTCCACTTCCGACTGGCTCAGCAGGTTGATAACGTCGTGTTTTAACTCCTCTAATTGCTAGGTCTGAGGAGGAAGCAGTGCCACCCTGTCTGCTGTATTAGTGACGTGTTCAAATAACGTGCGACACAGCCCTGCACATAATTCAATCGGATTTCATACATGTGGAGCCTTGAGAAAGGGCTTTCAAACTCAAGGAAGTGTATGTCTTCAGTCTATCAAAGGATAGTCACAAATTGATAAGAAGATAATAGATAATTAAATAGATTGCACTAGAAAAAATGAGTATTTAGCAGAAAAAAAGTGAAGATTCTTACCTAATGTTATATTTCAAAATTAATTTCAAGTGAAGTAAGATTTAGATGTAAAAATGTAAGCTGACCCCAGGACCGAGATAATATCTCAACTGATGTTTGGTAAACAAAAGTGGTAACGGAGTTGTAAATGGTTTATTAGAGAGGAGGAAATTACCCTCCGAGGGCCTACAGAGGGGCTTCTGGTAAGAAAAAGGGTGATTTGTTCCACTGAGCTCCTGAGAGGGTCCAGCCCGAATGATGTGGATAGCGGGAGACTGGATTAAAATTACACTTGGAAGGCCTGGTTCTTCTGAGGCCAGGAGGCGGGAAGACAGTTCTGCTGGTCACGGGCGCTGCGGAGGCTCTGAGTGTGGAGGGTGTGGGTCCCAGCAGCGTTCAAGGCCCAGGCGTCCGGCTGAAGCATGGGGTGTGTGATGCTGACACGCTGAACTCAGAGACTTGTCGTTTGTCCCCCAGTCTGCTCCCTGAAAACAGGTAGGAGACGGGAAGATTGCTGGATAGAGTACTATCCAGGGGAAACGATCAAGCAAAAATACTGAAGGGCTGATACTCGGTGGAAGGGCTGGGCTCCCGCCAACACGTCATTCGCCGCTTTCCTGCTGTCTCCGTACAGTAGAGCCACCAGGAAACGATCGTCCCCATGAAAACCATCCAACAGACGCTTCAGTGCTTTAATTATTCTCAAAGAAATCCCCCCAGAAAGCAGAAAATGAGGCAACTGAAAATAAGAGAGGATGAAGTGGGAAAATTAAAACATTAATCCAGAAGACCCAACACACCACGAATGTACAAAGACTGCATATTCCAGTTTGCCCTGGTAAGTCCTGTTTAGAACTTTTTTTTTTTTTAAGCATATTTATTGGTAATGCTCTCTTCAAGTTCAAAAACATCCTAGTTTGGACTATCAGATTGCAGTACGATGCAATCATAATTTTTAAAAAGAATTTAAAAAATTTAAAAGAGGAGGAGAAGTTTCAGTAGATGCTGGTAAAACATCAGAGCTCTGATGCTGAACAGAGAATCCCGAACATCTCCACCGCATAAAGGGCCTCATGGCATCTGAACAGCAATTTTGTTTTTTTCACCTACGTCTGGCTGTTATCTCTCAACTTTCTTCATATTCTTTTCTGTCAAGTTTTATTTCCTTAAACTCAGTTTCAGACCTTCTCATGTTCTCATTATGCACTTCAATCTTAGGTAACTTGATCCATACACAAAACTTCAAATCCACCAGTAGGTAAACGACTTTCAAATTTGTAATTTGGGCACATGCTTTTCTTCTTGGCTCCAGGACAAAATATACCCAAGTGCCCATTTGACATTTCCACTAAAGAAAACCTTCAAAACCCTAATTCCACAGCCTAATTCCCTATTCCTTTCATCACCTCCACCTCCACCCTGGAACTTTTCCCGGAATCTTTTTCCTTGGATGGTACCAGGAACTACCATCCAGGCGTCAAAAGGTAGAATTCTTGGTGTCATCTTGACCCTTCCCTCCCCACTACTCTTGTATTGAATTTATGGCCGAGTCTCACTGATTTTTCCCTCCTGAATTTCCCTTGTGTCTCAGTCTCTGCATTGTCACTCCTGTTACCCTGAGATTGTTCCCCTCTGAACTCCTGACTGCTCTCTGACCATTCAGTCCTCTCACGTCCCATCCCCTCCAATTCATTCTGCATGCAGTAAACCCAGTGATAAAACAAATGTGAGCTCATCAATTACTTGCTTAAAATCCACTCAGGTATCCCAAATGCTCTTAAAACTATTACAAACCAAACCAAACAAAACAAAACATAAAGGCTTAATTCATCTGTCTTCTCTGTACACTTCTGTCTCCTCCGTCCCTTCCTCCATGGTCACAAGGGACAACCATAATGACCTTTCTTCAATTGCTCTAATCCAGTGGTTCTCAAAGTATGTTCTCCAGACCCACAACAGCAAGGCCACCTGAGAACTTGTTAGAAACGCAAGTTGTGTAAATTCCTGGTCTGTGCCCCAGTCCTCCTGAATCATCAGCTCTAGCACGGAGCTCAGCAATGTGTGTTTTAACCACCTCTCCAGGTAACACGGAGGCACCGTAAAAACTGAGAGGAGAGCCACAGAACTTCTCCAGGTACTGATTCCTTCCCTTGCAAAACCAACTGCTACGATGCCGGATTGTTTCTTGTGTGACGAGTCGGATGGAATGTCTGTCTCCCTAACTAGACTTCACAAAACAGGAGGCCTTGGATCTGGTTAGATCCACGTGTACTTTATCATACTTTATTAATGAAGGTGGCACACAAGAGAGACTCAGTAAATATTACTAGATGACTGCGAGTGTGCCAAGCAGAGAGATGAGACGGTGGGGAAATAACAAGGTAAGGGAAGCCGGTTAGCGCATGACACGCATTCACTGATTTCAGCAAGACCACAGATCAGATGTCACCACGTGAAACTTACTGAATCGAAGTGTCTGCTAGACATTCTAAGCCAGCGCCATTTACAAATGTAAATGAAATTCAAACATATAAATGGCTGACAAGCACTCGCGACCTTAAAGAAGGAAAAAAGTGCTTAGTCACATAGAGCACGCTGATACAGGGCTCGCTTGCACATGAGGACCTTCCTTAAGATTGTTTTGGTCTCAATTTCTTCTTTTTTTTCAGAGCACAAGAAGTGTTGTTAAATCTGCTTGTCGTGCATCCCTTTGGTATAATTTTTCTAAAACGTTCAACAAAAATCAAAAAACCAAAAGAGACTGAATAGTCAAGTGTTTTATCTTTGGGAATAGCAATGTATTGGAAAAAGCTTGAACTAGATTCCTGAAGCCCTGGTTCCTTAAATTCTGAATGTTGTTGCTTGGTTACTAAGTAAGAAGGGAACTTCACGGAAAACCCTGCTTTGGACACCTGTTTGGCCGTGTCTTTCCTACCTGCGACTGCTCAGGGGCATAGCCGTTTAAGTCACCTGGCCACAGGGTGCACTAAAGCAAAAAGACGACGTAAGATCTGAGCTGCGGCAAATGTCTGCCTTGACTGAAAAGGCAGCTCTCGTTCATCTGCATCCCTCTGCAGAGGCTTGGGCAAAAGTAAGAGCCTCTGTCTTAATAAGCTATGTATTTGGGTCACTGATTTTAAGAAAGAAAAGGACAGCTTAGAAAAATGACCTAGAAAATTGAAAAGTTAGGGCTTAATTGGAAGAAAAAAAGTTTTTTTTTTAAAGATAATAGCTCTTGGTCTCGGTCTGCCAGGGAAGGTTGTGAAATTGCATCCTTCTTGCCTTTTTTTTTTAAGCCCACTTACAAGGAAATTATTTAGACCCAGGTCTATGCATGATGGCTGGTGTGAAAATAAGGTTGCCTTTGCCCTGTTCTCCTCCAAAGGTCCTTTTTAACAAAAAAGATCATTCTAATTGGGTGTCGTAACAAAGGTGCGGTGAAAGGCTGTGGAATTGAAACCTACGGGGCATCTTCTGGACGGGTGTCCACTCCTGTTCAAGAGCCCATCAGCTGCCTTCACTTTGCAGCCTGTGCTATTTTTCTTCCTCGGGGTTGTTTGACCACTTACATTTTGTCACCCTCCCCGCTCTCCTTTCCAAGCTCACGTCTCCTTGGCCACCGAGAGTCTGGGCTACGGAATAAAAGAGCTCCCTGACTTCTGCTGCCCCTCCTCGAATTCACTCACCAGGCGACTTCACTTCTTAGCCTAACGATTCTATGGGACCAATCTGATTATGCTATTTGCCCATCTTTCCGGGGTTTGCTACCACTTGCTGTTGGTCAATGAGCAAATCTCTTCTTGTAAGTGCCGCAGGACCCAGCACCCGATTACTTACTCATTCTTGTCTCCAGTCAAAACATGCCCCCAGCGCCAAGCCCTCCGCGAACTTACTCCAGGAGCACGGGCGATTCAAACATAAGGTATTATTTACATTTGTTTGACTATATTGTGCTGCTTAACACCTCCCAGCCGCTGGCCTCGCTGTGTCCATTTGCTCACAGTGTCCAATTATTTCTCCAGAGTTTTCTGCCCGGTTACTTCTTAGGTCTCTTTCAAGAAGGCTCGCTTGTGTTCCAGTTTGGTTTTGAAACCTACCCTGACCATCCCTCCCCTTTTCTCCATGAGCATGGTTACCGTTCCCTGCGTTACGCTCTTCTCCATGCAGTGTGTCAACACACAACATATTATGTAGATTTTGCAGGATTTTATCACTAATTTTCTGTCTTCCTCAACTAGGTATCTTCTTAAAGACAGCACTGCTGTCTGACAACTTTGTAGGCAGTGCCCTGCATCGGGAAGCCCCTCGGTGAGTATATTATGACTGAGTGATTTAAACTTCATGCCAATATAATAATTTACACTTACAGTTCCTTTTACATCAGACTGAACTGGGCTCCCATACTTAGCCTTGTACTCCCAGTGTCTACACGAGGCTGGTGCCATTATAAGCGTGCAGGAAAGCAGTCTGAACAAGCGAATCAGTGAACAGTCCCGTTTTGTGCCCATTCTCACCGGTCTTGGCTTTCCCTCCCCCTCCCCCCGAGGTGGACGACCTGGCACCTGTGACCTCTGCTGAGTGGTTTGTTGGTTGATGACTCAGCATATTGGCACATTAATAGGAGTGTCTTGAAAAACAGAAAGATTTTAAGGTCCAAAAGAATGAATTATTAAAAGGGAATTCAAGCAATCTAATGAACATAATAATAGCTATTTGTGAACCGTGGGATGCACAGAGAGGAGAAAGGGGGATGGGAAAAAAGCAGCAATTCACGGTCCTGAGAAGGTAAAGAGTTTTTGTGAAATGAGGTCATTAAAGGAGCATGTTGATCGCTACTTCCAACTCCTTGACCAACAAAACAAAGTGGTCCTTGTAATTATCAAGCTTTTCTTTGCAAGGTATAGATGGATTCAGAATTGTAGAAAGCCGAATTTTTACATAAGATTCTGGAATCTGACAGGTTTTAAAGTCACGTATTTTAGAGTACAACGAGCTCTTGTCGGCGCTATTTTTTTTTTTTTTTTGGTGAATTCTGTCTTAATATTTTCATTCTAAGTGGCATAACAAGTTATAATGAGACCACTTTTAATCAACTTGCTGTTTTCATCCTGTTAATTTCCATGTCTATTTGGGACATCCATTAAAGTCAATATTCTTAATTTAATGGAAGATTTCCTTTTGAAGCTATTATTTTTTTTCCTGTCTAAATTAACACTGAGGATATGTAATGGATGTGTTAAATAGATAATGCTATTAATGGGAAAACTGCATAAATTAAACACAAGCCGGGTAATTTTCAGAGCATCTGTTTTATTTTCAACAGTGTTGATTCTCTTATGCAGTGAACAAGCACTCTGCAGCAATCAAACCTCTACCCTGTCTTGTCTATTGCACTGGATTTATAATCACTATGGCAAAAATTTTAGTGACGAAACCCTATTTTAATTTTGATACGGATTTAGCAGAAGGAAGAATATATGTTAATACTCAGTCTCATGTGGGCAACACTCACACATACACATAACCAGGGGTGTGTGTAGACTTCAGGTGTGAGCCATTATTGAAGACAAAAGTATGATGGATATGGAATTAAGACATGTCAGGGAATTCAATGTAAGGTTTTTAAAATGTTTAAAGGGGATAAAAAGCAAAATGCTCTGAGCTAAGTTTACACATCCTCTTTAGAAACACAATAACAGGATCAATATGTAAATAAAGCCGTAGGAAGTTTTTAAGTTATTTTTGTGATTTTCTGTATCTGAGGGCACTTAGGAATGGACACAACTTGTGAGGTTCTTCGACTGCTGATTATGTATTTATCAAGCATTTATTTTACAAAATATATGGCCATAGATGTATCCCCTGTGTTCTGCAACCGGCATTTTTTTGTTGTTGTTGTTACCAATAAGGTAAATGCAAGATGTCTGCAGTGATAAGAAAATTTTAGGACATAATGCTTACAGAAAACATTTTCTGAGCTTCTCTTAAAAATAGGGGCTAACAATGCTTGAGACTTATTGATTCCTCTGGCAGCATTTATGTTTGTTCTGGGGAAATAATGCTAAATTTTATATTTCCAAAGCTTTCACGCTATTGTTCTCTTTTACTTTTTCTCTCATTAATATGTGAACGCACACGCACACGCACATGCACACATGCACACACAGTGTTGAAACTCTTTGGCAGTCAAGCAGGAGATTCTTCAGTTGCCCGTTCTATATATTAGGAAACCAAACGATTTATCACAAAAATGTTAATGAGCACCTAGATGAGATGCAAACCAAGGGTTTTAATGTTCATTTGGTGATTTTAAATGTGGCCTTGGCTTCTGCTGTATCTGTACTTGTGGAAAGACTGCAGAGGAGCCTGGAGAAACTACAGGTGCAAGAAAGGTCATGGTGTCTGGATGATAAATGTGCCCCCTAACTATATTTTTTTATGGATAGAATTTTTTTTTTAAGACTCAACAAAAACACTTCCAATTTGATGTTGGGAACTATTTTATATTTCTGTGGCTGGTTTTCGTAGTGTATTTAAAAACTAAAATTTAGGTACTCAGCCCGTGATTGTCAAGTGACTTTAATAAACCCAATATACAATGTGTCAAAAGCTTTTGGCAAACATACATATTATCATTATTATATTAAATGCATGATCTTAGGGATTTTTTGACTATATTACTGTCATAAAATAGCTTTTGGGTTTTTAATATAATGACCCCTTTACAACATGCACTAAAGTCCTAAGTATCTAATTGTTAAAATATATGTAAAGGGAACCACAGACTGGTTAGCTAAAAATAACCGTCATTGAGTCCTTCCTTCTTTCCTAAAATACCAAAACCCAGATGGCCTGATGGAGTGTGTGGTTGTGTTAGGCAGTGGGGGCACCGGCAGACAGGAGGAGGAGCGGGAGGAGGGTCCGGAAGATGCAGTTGTCCCCGCCTCCAGCATAAAGGGGCTTCACTTCCTCTGAAGGAGCGCCAGCGAGAAGCCAGTTAGAACCTGACCGGCTCAACTGCACTGTAGTGACAAGGACCTAACCGGACACGACCCCGTGCTCATTGTCATGCAGTTAACATTGCGGATCAGGCCTCCCCGGTGGGTTCTTCTGTGTGCATCACGGGTAAGGACGTGCGCAAAAGCAGACGTGGCCAAGCCCTCCGGAGGCAAGAGCTGTCAGTCAATCCAGAGGCCACCGCTGAGCGAGGGGATGAGACAGGGGACCAGAGACGAGCGCTGCTGTCCGCCCTGGGACCAGCCCGCCTCCCCTTCTCGGAGGCGTGCTTTCCTTCCGCTAAATAAAACCTTTAAAATGTTTTGCTTCACAATGCGTCTGTCTCCCCTCCGAATTCTTCTCTTTCAGGTATGACAAGAACTGGGGTCTTGCCCCTCCCCCTTTTGCGGTAACCGTAGGAAAAGGTTTGGTGGCTTTCATTGTGCCTGGGTTCTATTCGCTTAACTGTGGGCACCACTGCATGTGCCAGGCTCTCCGAGGACCACGGAGGACACAACGATGACCGAATGCAAGAACACCAGAATCCTTACCGGGATGGAAGCCGCAGTCTATCCAAAAGTCAAAATGTAAGTTTTAAAAGAAAGAAGGGGGTGGGGAAGGGAAGATGGAAGGAAAATGGTTGCTATGGGCCCTTTAAACCCATCCTGACATGCGCGTAAGCAGCCCTGGTTGCCTATGAATAATCTCCCCCCTTAAGCCCCCGCGGTGCGTCTCTGCGCTGCTCACTGGTGCCCACCTGCACTGATTTGCATCGTTATTTGTTGCCGCAGGAATTTCTTTATAACTTTGAAGCTAGATTATAAAATCCTGCAAAATGAGAGTGGCGCTTTATAACGTTTTGATGCTCCTCTCCCTCCAAGGCGTCGATCAGTCCCCTCCATAATTGGCGCTAAATTGATATTTGTTAATTTTTTTTTATAGAACCAAATATAGCTTGATGCAATCAAAAGAAGCTCAGTAAATGTTCCCGACTATAATTTAAAAATATAACTGATAATCAGACAAAATTATTCTGTAGGCTTTGTTATTGTGCAAAAATGCCCCAGAAAATAGAATTAGGAGACTATAAATTGACCCAAGGGGCTTGCTGGTATATAAATAGCAGCATAACTTTTAACTGTTGTGTACTTGCCCGTCTCCCAGCAGGTCTGTGAGAGGAGATGGGCCCCCAGGCATCTACAAACACCTCTCTCCTTGTGCCCCATTGCACCTATGCCCACCTTCACGCAGCCTGAGCGCCAGCGCAGAGCTTATAAATCGCCCTCAAACGCAGGCATCGGAAAGGACCCTCGAGATTAACGTGACACCAAAGCAAAGAGGCAGACAATATCTATAAAGATACAGAGACAGATAAACAGATGAATAAGATAATGGAAGGCTTTCTTGCAGGTTTTGCCTTGGAAAAAATTGTTGACTTGTGTTCAACTTTCAAATGAGCTTCCATTGAAGTTGCCCACACCTACGATGACAATCCTTTCTTTTAAGGCTTCAGCAAAGAAATGACTTTCAAAACCTGGGTATTAAATGGGAAGTACCTAAGTCACTGAGTAGAAAAGAGCTAACTGGCTTAAATACATGGGGAACAGGCAAAATAATGAAAGCACAAAAAAGTGTTAAATCTGTCCTCAGCTACTGTTCTTAGGGTTAAGTTTGTTAAGCTAAATAGCTCCATCTTATCCTCTGTTGTTATCATTAAATTATAATTCTAATCATTAAAAACAGGCTGGTGAGATTTAAAAAAAAATTTTTTTGCCAAAAAGCTCCCAATTGGACTATTTTAGAGGAAATATTACAATGTAAAAATATATGACATAGGAGAAAGGAAGGAAGGAAGGAAGGAAGGAAGGAAGGAAGGAAGGAAGGAAGAAGAAAGAAGGAAGAAGGAAGTAAGGAAGGAAGTAGAAAGAACTACAAAGCCCTGCCTACACGACAGCAAAGAAGAAAGACAAAGAAGCAGCCATAAAGAAAGGCAGGAAGGAAGGAGGACAATCCCCCCCGACCTCACATCCCTCACCTCCTCCGCCCGCCTCCTCACAGCCCCCAGACTCACCTCATCCGTCACTCCATCCCGTAATTACTTACTGATACGTCCTCCTCCCTCCCTCCCTCCCTACGCCTCCCTCCCCCCCCCGCCCTTTTCTTTCTTCCTCTTTTTCTGATTCCTCTCCCTCCCTCCCGCTCTACCTCCATCTCTCCCATTACTAGAAGGAAAAAGGAAGAAAATATATAAAATAGATAACAGCCAGGTCCTACTGTAGAGCCCAGGGAACTATATCCAATAGATTGTAATAGCCTATAATGAAAAAGAACATGAAAAAGAAATATATGTGTACCTATATAACTAAATCACTATGCTATAAACCAGAAATTAACACACTTCAATTTAAAAAATTAAATAAAATAAAAAGCAAGAAAAAAGGAAGTTGGGAAGGGAGGGAGGGAGGAAGAAATCTGTCCTGGGAAATATACGTAGACCTTTACTTCCACAAACCTGGGCTGCCTTCACATCTGCAGGTTCCACAGCTTTGGATTCAACAAACCTCAGATCAACAATATTTGAAAAAGAATATTCCAGAAAGTTACAAAAAGCAAAACTTGAATTTGCCGCACAATAACTCTTTGCATGGCATTTACACGGCTATCATTAGCAATCGAGAGATGATTTAAAGCACGCAGGAGGGTAGGCATAGGTTATACACAAAACCCACTTTATAGAAAGGACTTGAGCATGTGTAGATTTAGGTAGCCACAGGGGATGCTGGAACCAACCCTCCAAAACTGTTCTGTAAAATTTTAAAAATATACATGATATATGTACATTATATATATATATATATTTTTTTTTTTTTCTTTTCCTAAAGCTGTTCGTGTCTAACCCTGGCTGCTGGAGTAACTCACGGAAGGAGAAATCTTGGAAGCAGAAAGGAAACTGGGGGATTGAAATAACACTCATCTCCCAGCAGTGAGGAGACAGAAGAGCTCTCTCTGATAAAGGATGAGGCGGGGACGCAACAGGACCTAACAAAATTAATGAGGGGAAGAAGCCAAATTCAAAGCTGAGGGATAGCGGGCAAGGTGTGGGTGAGCATCTGTCACGTCACTGCACTCTGTTCTTGAGCCCCTGGCTTCACACTCTGCATCCGTATTCTGGGCTCTGAATGTTGATTCTTTAAGGCCAGTGACCTATGAGGGCAGTGCTCGCGGCAGGGCAGGAGGGACCATCCAAATGAACACTCTGAAATCATTTTCTAAAATGCGGCACACACCTCGTTGTTCCATAGTTTCAGTTTCTGGAAAAAGTTATACTCAGTACCAATTACAGGCAGCAACAGTGGCACAGAGAGCATATTTTTCTGAGAAAATATATTTCAGCTTTTAGTGCCTCTGTATCACAATGAAAACTACCTTGTTTAGGGGGAGGGTACAGCTCAAGTGGTAGAGCGCAGGCCTGGCATGCACAGGGTCCTGGGTTCAATCCCCAGCACCTCCTCCAAAATAAATAAATACATAAGTAAACCTAATTACCTCCCTCCCCCCACCAAAAAAGAAAAAAAAAGTAAAAAGTGCTTTTTTTAAGTTCAGTGTAAGTTTACCCTTTCTCTCTCATGTCACAAAGAAAATCATTGTTTTAGCAACTGCGTGTTATCTCACACAGAATTAGAACTTGTGAATCATGAAAATGTATAGTATAGACATAAAAGAATGAGGAGGTTAAACGGAAGAGACAGCCATCTGTCTTTTATTCAGATGCCCTTTCCAACACAGAGAAAAGTAAAGTTACACACGTATCCTTCATGTTTTCCATTCCTTTTTCCTATCAGCCTTTCTCACGAAAGGTGTAAATGGGGGATACCCTTGCAACTGGATTAATTGAACCCAAACCCCTTGAGAATGTTGATTTGGACGTTTGCTAGCCCGGATGCGGCTGCTTGCGCTGTTAAGTCTCTCCCTTCCCACGTGAAAGCAGATGATCTCATTTTCTTAAGTGACACATGGGCTCTGAGCTGTGGAGCTCATTCGTCGTGAACTTTAAGAATGACTCACACCATATACGGCTCGTGCGATTGCATTTACATTTGCTTGTCATATTTACTCTAAAATGTCACTGAGCCCTTTGTAAAGTGTCTCTATATGGCAAGCTAAAGATGAGAAAACTGTAGCTGTTCGTCTCGGATTAATTCCAACTGTGATTCGATCCCTAAGAAAAATAAATCGAACGCATTTCCTAGGGTTAACTGGACTTTTTCACTTGGGAATTTTTACTCTCTCTCTCTCTCTCTCTCTCTCCGTCCCTCTCTCTCTGTCCCTTTCTCTCCCCTAGAAGAATCACTGCCTCAGAGTCACACAGGAAGCTAATTACCATGTTGGGACGCTGTGGCATTTTACTTGGAAAGGTCATATGGCATCGTGAAAAGAGCACGAACTTATAATTAGAAATCCCTGTTTCAAAGCCTAGTTCTGCTCCTGTCCAGCAGGGTGGCTGTGGTGCGGCAGTGGCACCTCAGAAGCCTCACTGCCCTTCGGCCGGCGAGGGGAGCTTGGACAAAGCTAGCTGGGTCTCAGCCTCCTCATGAAACCTTCCTTTTTTTTAAACAGTACTTGTAATGATCGAAGGACATTATGCCTGTGAGATATTTAGGAAAAAAATATTAAATTTATGTACAAATGAGAAAGTTAAACACCAATTAGTAAATAAAAAATGTCTTCTTTGCATGTAACACCATCCTAGGACAGCTGGAAGGAACTTAAAAACCCGCCATGTGTATGTCTGTGCATATGTGATCGGCATTCCTGAAATACGTTTTTCCTTCATCAAGCATCTCGTAGTCATAGACTGAGATTGCCTTGAAAATCGCAGCAGTAGAGCACTGAACGTCACACGAAAAATGATTTTCCTTAAATTGAATAAAGGTACCTGAGGAAAGTTGGCAAGGAAAGTAAAAAATAAAACAAAACAAAAATATGAGTTTCATGGTATGTCCAGATTGAGCCAAGGGGACGGTTACACCAGCATAGCTGGGGGAGAGAAACCAGACGCGCGTGGAGGGTGTAGGTCCCCCTCACGGCACCTTCCTTCACCAGTTTGTAGAGCTCGGCTTAGGAAGCTTGTTCCAGACGGAGCCCACCACTTCCTGCCTGAGTATCACTTACAAGTGTGAGATTTTCCCTCCCACATCCACCCCCTCGGGCCCGCTATTTCAGTCCTCACAGCGATAGATGCCCCATTACCCCCAGTCAAGGGAGACGCATTGCGCGCCCTTTGTAAGTTGGCTCAAAGCAACGGAATTTCACTTGTCCAAACATTTGAGTGTGACTGTAATAGGAATGGTGACTGTAAAGCTGAGAATTCGAGCGAAATGTGGTGCGTGGTTTCAGAGACTGTTACAAACTGAAAGGGTCAAACTTTCATCCATTACCAAATTCTGAGTCTAGGTTAGAAGAAACAGGAAACTTTGAGGTCCAACAAACAATCTCTTGGATCCACGGAGGCCTTTTGACTCATTGTCATGCAAAGTAGCTCGCTCATCCTTGGATGACTCAGGCAGACAGCAGAGACTCCATGGATGTCCTAAATATTGGCCTTATTAGGGGCCAGGAGCATAAACCTACTTTTTATTTTAACCATAATGATGTTTAAATACTTGATAATATTATGCCAGCTTTTTTTTTTCTTTTTGACCAAGCTAAATATTAATTCTTCAACCAAGTTTACACAGATTGCTATTAATGCATCATTTTAGATAATCTATGACTATGTTCCAGATACTCAAAAGTGTGTATCGTAAAGTAATTGTTGTTTAACCATTATAATACTGTGGAACACCTGCTCTCTTGTTCTGTATGTTAAAATTCTACTATTTTTTGGCACATATTCCATCAGCTTTTAGATTATTCTCATTATATGGCTGACTATTATAGAGTCTAATACAATTTTTCAACTCTTATTTTTGAAAAAATGTAACTATATACAAAAGTAGGCTAAAGTAAATGCCTAGTATTTTCATCAGCCAGCTTCAGCAGTTCTCAACTTCTGGAACATCAAGGGTCTTATAAGCCATGAAGTTGGTGGAATAATACGTATAAAGTAAGAAAAAGAGAACAGAGGTTTACAAGCCAGATGCGTTAAACTGGAAATTGCACTAGCAGCTCCTGCGTGTGGTTATGGGAGGAAATACCAGTGGTCACCAAAGGGCAGAACCAGATGGATATCCTAGAGGTTTCACTCTTTCTATAAAGTAGAGAACAATTTGTAAGAACTGCGTTACACACAACAATGTCCACCCAAGGACTCCCCGTCCTGACCCCAGAAATTATGATTATGCTAGATCACAGCGCCAAGGGATTAGGGCTTAGATGGAGTTAGGGCTGTCAGCCAGCTGGCCTTGAAGGAGGGAAAACAGCCTAGGTGGTTTGAGTGAAGCTGTCAGAGTGGGCGGAGAGCTAGATGCGAGCAGAGAGGGGGACGCGGGCCACACCGCAGGACCTGGGCAGAAAGGAGGGGCCCAGGCCAAATGCAGGAAACCACACATCATGTGAGCACCAGGGGTCCCTGGGCAGAGAAAGAAAAGCAGGAACCTCTGGGCTGATAAGGGGCCACACCTTTTGGGGTGATGAGTGGCCTGGAGGCCAACAAAGAAAGGTGAGAAAAGGCAGGAGTTTCCAGTGTCCAAATGTGACCTTTTGCTCATTATGCCCTCATTTCAATAAAATCAGCCTTGCAGATCAGAAGTACCCATCCTGCACCAACGCCATGACACTTCCGATCCAGACTAAATAAGGACAAAAGTCCCTCCTCCCTTTGGGAAGGTGATGTTGGGATGATAATCAGGGAATATGGCCCCAAACCCTTCCCTCCCCAGTGAATATTCTGCCCATTCATTTTTACACCCTATGTGACCAACTTGCCAAAGAAACTCAGGGCAGCCGCTCCCCTGAGCCTGCCCGCCCTCCCCCTGAGTGTGTCCTGTCCATCCTTTAATAAATCCTCACTTTGCTTTTTTAACCACTACATCTTGTCTCTGAATTCTTTTTGGGATGGCGGGACGAGAACCTGGAGCACCGGTTCTGTCTACAGGCCAGAAAACCAATGTAATGATCACAAATGTGGTTTAGGGGAACAGAGGAAGAAGGTGGAGAATATGTAAGCATGGAGGAGAGGCATGGAGACATGTGACTGCTAGCTTTGGAGATGTAATAAGGCCACAAGGCAAAGAAGGCAGGTGTCCTGTAGAAGCTGGAAAAGGCAAGAGAACAGATTTGTTCCCAGAGCCTCCGGAAAGAAGGTAGATTCACTGAGACCTTCATTTCAGCCCAGTGAGATCCATGCTGGGCTCCAAGCCTACAGAAGCATAAGATAATGCATTTGCGTTGTTTTAAGCCATGAAGGTTGGAGGTATTTGTTGCAGTGGCCACAGGCAAGCAATTTAAGGAGGCAAACTCTAACGTAAATTGTCATATCATCCTAAATATTTCTTATTATTTCAGATGTATGTGTGCCAGAACCGATGAACGTTGTCATTTTTACATTCACAGCGGTAATTAAGCAACTTGTGTCGAAGTACCGAACAAGTCAAGTTGCGTATCACATAGTGGCTCAGGGTGTGATTTTGAAGTCACACCGGGTTCAAGTTGTTGCTTCGCCAGTTACAATTCACGTGACCTTATACGTGGTCCTAAGCTCTCTTTTGCTTTGGTTTTCTAACTTGAAGAATGTGTATAGTATCTCATAGATTCTAAGAGTTAAGAATATTAGACCACACATGTAAAGTACATAGCAGTGGCTTCTCCATGAAGAGTTATAAAGAAGTGATTACCATTAGTCTAATATTTTTAAATTATTTACAATTTACCATAATTTTTCTTCCAGCAGAAATTGCTCCTAAATCCAGATCATTTTAATTATCTTATCAAGAAGGGAAACGGCAGAAGACTTGTCAAGTGCCTGCCTGACATCCAGAGCTCGTCTGCAGTGTCTCTAATGTCCCCTGACCTATTAAGCTACTAACCCTATTAGAGGATGAAACTGAATCAGTCTGACATGGCCCTTTGTGGGAACTCACACTGTAGCTGGGTAGTATGTGTTGCTTATTTCAGGCATTCACTAAAAATTTCTTTCAATATTGGTTCAAGAATCTCATCTGAAGTCAACGTCAGCCTCACGTTGGCCAGCGTTTGCTGAGTGCCCCGCTTTTTCCTAAGTTGCTTCATTCCAGAAACCGATGCTGAGTGTTTGTTTTGGTACCAAACATTGTGAGAGTTTGTAAACAGCTCACAGTCTGGCCAAGGTCATTCTCAGGGATCCAGAACCTCATATCATGCATCATTTCTGGACCTCGTAATGGTGTTTCCAGTGTTTATAATTTCTAGATTTTTTTAAAAAGTTTAAATATGTTAGAAGGAAAGATTTTCAGTGAGAAAATTAGCAACTAAGCAAGCTTCTGTACGTAGGGTTTCACAGGTTTCCAGTCCTCTCTTCACCTTCCCAAAGCTTCAAAGCTCTGAGTCAGAACTGAGAGCAGCTTCGAAGACACATGTCATTTGCCTTCATCTCTCCCGGCTTTTGAAAACTTACTACTAAGGCAAAAACAGACAGCAGACAAGCAACACATAGCATGAAGCGTGAAGCCCACCCTCTTACAGTCGCAAGTGCAGAGCAGTGTTGTTAACTATGTTCACGGTGTCGTACAGGTGCTCTCTAGTACTTTTTCATCTTGTATGTCTGAACCTTTATTTCCGTTAAACAGCAGTTCCCCAAACCTCCCTCCCGGAGTCCCCGGCAGCCACCCTTCTACTTTCTGCTTCCAGAGCTTAAAACTGCGGATGCTGCAAATAAATGGAATCATGCAATAGTTGTCCTTCTGCGACAGATTACTTCACTTAGCACAAGGTCCCCAAGGTTCATCTATGTAGCATATAAGCAGAATTTTATTTTTCAATGCTAATGCACATTTCATTGTACGAATGTGCCACGTTTTCCTTTTTAATTTAGTCTTACTTTCTTCCACTTTTATTGAGGTATGATTAAAATATAACTGTGCAAATTTAAGCTGTGCAACATGATGACTGGATTCATGTACGCAGTTGACCCTTTGAACTGCACAGGTTCCTGAGGCATTCTGTGTTCTCTCCCCTGTAACCTGGCCTTTGCCTGCGTGATTTCACAGTAGTAAGGAAGAGATTAAATTTTAAAAAAAATAGAAAATGAGGAAATCAAAGAAAACTGAATATCGATCATCTCAACAGTTCTTGAAGTCTGCTTATCTACCACTAGGCGGGCAGTTCACTCAGAAGTGGGGAAGCCTTAATCCTTCCATCGCCCTCCTCTTTACAGTCACAGAGCTGCAGCGGAAGTGTGCAGCAGTGAGGGCTGGATCTTGAGTAGCTTCAAGGTGGCACCTAGCTGATGAAGATAAAAGCAATGACACTTCATGCTGCTGTAGCTCCTTTATTCCTGGGGGCTCAGAGCATTTAACAAAGGTCAAACGACATAAACCTCTGACAGCTGCAAAACTGGGCGTGAAAACTTGATCTAATCTAATAAGATTTTGTGTTTCCTCTTGCCTTTTTGTGTTCTTGCAGTAGAAACAAACCCAGTACCTATGTGTGGGCATTCTAGCATACATTCTCTTTAAAAAGCAACGAGGGTGTTTTCAAGTTGCAATAAAACGACATAATTTAGCGCTAAGTTTAATAGAATTGTTGAGGATGATTAAGTCTATGTAAATTTAATTCTACCTCAACACAAATTTTTAAAACTTTATTTGACTAATAGAAATACAAAAATACAGTAGCATGAGCAATTGCAAGCAAGCATTTCAGAAATCCCCAAAGAATGAGAAACATTAAAAATAGATCCTGAGAGTCTAAATCAGAAGAGGGCAAGTAACACAAATGTGTGGGTTTCTATCTGCCTTCCAAATTCTGCCAATTAGCACTATTTCTGACTTCACGATGTAGAGTTAGGTGGTGGCAACACTATAAAATGAATGTAAATCTGAGTTTAAAGAAGTAATTTAAAAGTCTGCACCAGGCAAGATGATGAAACAAAACACTCTCCTTAAGTACAAAGAACTTTTTTCTTATACATGGTTATAGACGTCTAACTTTATATTTTATGGTGAGTTAAACTGCACTGGATGTAGCTCATGGGAAGGTTACGTGAAATGTGAAATAAAAAAATGGAGTCGTTTATGTCAAGGGGTTTTAACATGAAGCTGAAGTTCATTAGGAAGTGGACCGTACGCAGGTCCTCGCCTGGTGGAACCATGAACTTTCGACCCGGATCAAACCACAAATATTCCAAAAACTCTGCAGTAACAGCTGCAAATGGTCACAGCAAGGGACTCTCCTCCATCTGGTCAGGCTTAGCCAAGAAGGCAGCTACGGTTCTTTGAAACGCGAGCCTCCCTCCTCTGCCTGTAAAGCCCTGCCCCCCGCTCCCTGGCGGCACGCGGCTGCCCAGGGCTGTGTGCGGCAAGTGGCTGCTCTTGGACCCCAAGTAGACGCTTTCTGCTTGAGCGCCGCCTCCGGGGTTTATTTAGATTGACAATTATAATCTAATAAATCTTGGGAACATTATAATCTTGCATGTATTGTGAATTTGTACCTTTCCTGTTGTTCATGCTGTGTGGATGGATTGATTTGAGGAGTGGCTTCAGTCCCATAAATTCAGCTTGGATCCCGTGAATGAAAAATACTGCGAACCACATCAGTAAACAGAGAACGCTGAAGCCATCACGTCATCTGCGGCTGCCCCCCCCCCCCCCCCCCCCCCCCCCCCCGGTGAGGACCAGCCTGCGGCCCGGCCTCTGCAGCCACTCAGCACGGTGCCCCCTGAGGGGACTCAGAACAAGAAAGGGCAGGACACTGGCCCTAGGCAGCTAGGTGCTTGTCAAAGGAATGAATACAATGAGCCCAAATGTTCGCTCCCTCCCATACATAGAAAAGCACTAAATTCTTTACCTTGAGATGCCTGGTTTTCTTCAGTTAACAAGTCATCTTTTAATGTTCCAATGACCTGGTCTTTGTTGTAAAGCTCAGAGCCACCTGGGAGGCCGTCATCCCAGCTTGAGTCCTCCCGCCAAATAAAATGTAACTGAGCTTTTAGGCTGCGCGTTTATTTCGGTTGACGATACACGGATTGAAATCTGGATTTTTGAAGAGGGTAAGAGGATTCTTCATACTTATTTTAGTGAATAATTCAGTGACGTGAAAGTGTGCTATTAAATACCCAAAATACATGAGAGTCAGGGTTCACGTTAGTAAGTCATTCTAAGCTGTCTAAACGATACTGACTGTGGAAATGAGTGCTACTTAAGAGTCTTTAATTCATGCATTTATCTGATTCCAAAAACTATTTAAAATCATAACACTATCATAAAAATCAAATCGATTAAAAACATGCTACATGTTAACTAACATTTTGGCCTTTCAGCATCTGCTATTTTAGCATTATAAAATGCAAATGATTTTTTCTCTCAACTGGCAGCTTTCCTTCACTATAAATCACCACCAACAAATATATATATATATATATATAGGAATAAACCTCTAGCAAAAAAAAAAAAAGCCACGTTGTAGGAACCACGCAGTGATATTTAAGACGAACAGAAGCAGCTAAGAAGAGGGCTTCTATTTTAAATTGATATCTCAGTAGGAGTCCCTGATTTAGTCTGGACCAGATTTTACAAAAAAAAAAAAAATGTATATATATACTCATTAGGGCCATGGGAACAATTATAAGCAAAGAAATATTTCAGAATTGTCATATTTGTAAGGGAAAAAATGGCACTAATTGAAGTTTGTGGGCTACCTGAAGGAAAATCTACTCAAAATTAATCTTATTAAATTTTCTTGCCCAGTCTTGTCTCAGAGCCTCCATCTTTGAACAAGTGGGGAAAGTAGATTTGGAAAATCAGGGATAGCGTGTTGGTGACTGCACTTCCCCAAAACAGGGCCCTGCGGGACCCCGGGGCGAGTCGGCACTGGTGGTATGATGCGGCAGCCCTGCGTGGGTAAGGGTGCGCGCGGTCCCCAGGGGGCGAGAAGGAATTGGATGTCACAGACACTCAGGAGGGGAGCTGCGGTTTGCTTTTGTTTTTCTTGTTTTGGCTTGTTGGCTTCACATACTGGGTTTCAGAACATACCTGGAGAACGAGAACATCCCAGAACAATTACATCTCAGAGGGAGCCAGCTGGAATGAGTCACAAAAATAAGGCAACAAGGTCATACCTAATAACTTACCTGTAAACACTGGGAAAGAAAAACAAGAAGGGACAGTGGATTGGTTAGTTTACTACTCATCCGTGCGAGTGAAAAATACTGCAAACCATATCAGTAAACAGAGAACACTGAAGCCATCAAGTCATCTGCCACCCCCCGGGGAAGACCAGCCTGCAGCCCGGCCTCTGCAGCCCCTTGCCATGGTGCCCCCTGAGGGGACTCAGAACAAGAAAAGACAGGACACTGGCCCTAGACAGCTCAGTGTTTGTCAAAGGAATGGATTCAATGAGCCCAAATGTTTGCTTCTTCCCATAAACAGAAAAGCACTAAACTCTTTAACTTGAGATGCCTGGTTTTCTTTAGATAACAAGTCATCTTTTATTGTTCCAACTCTCTGGTCTTTGTTGTAAAGCTCCTGTATATCCCAGCTCCTCCCCTACCTCTTCGTGCCTCCCCTACGTCCCTCAGAGCCATCTGAGAGGCCGTCATCCGGGGCTGAGTCCTCAGAAATCTCCACCCAGTAAAACATAACCCTCAACTTTTGTGAAGGAAAAGCCGGGCTGGGCTAACAAGATGACTCACAAATCTAAGTATTGGAATACTGATCTGAGTTTTGCTGGACTAACTTGTAAATCTAAGTTAATTAGTGCTGGGTTGCTGTTCATGTTTTTTGCTAGCCAGCTGGGTTTTCAAAGAGACATATCTGGCTTTGGAATGGTGGTTTGCTGCCTCCCCGCCTCCACTTTTGTGATAATGATGTTGCTAAAGCTGTTCCATGCCTATTGGCCGAATACCCCAAGCTTGTACTTAACCCTATAAAACCTCATGCGCACGTCTCGGAGGGGCTCAGAGCTTCGGAGCAGAAGCCCCTCTGAGCCCACCAGCGTAATACATCTGAGTGCTCCAGCCCTCCGAGTGGTGCTTGTTTCTTGGCTGGCCTGTCGTTTCCGTAACACTTTTAGGTCGTGAATTTATTTCAGTTGACACCCATATAATGGAAAATTGTTTGCCATTTAAAATATTTTGAAAATGATTTGTTGTTTCCTGATAGGCAAATACTTTCATAATATAACACTAGAGGTTTTTGGTTTGCTTGTGTGTTTTTAAGTCATGACTTCATATGTATGGCTGTACCCTTTTGGTAAAAACAATGCTATATGCATGAGCTGGACCTCGCCCCAGATCACCAACATGTTGTGAAAGGTGTGCACCCAGAGTGGTCGCATTATGCATATATATATTTTTTTTCACTTCCTTTCTTAATTCAGTTTTTTTTCCCCTTGCCAAAATAGCATGTTAATTTTGGCTCCAATATAAAACAGGTGTTTTTATTTTCAAAAGAAAAATCTGAAAGAAGATGGACTTATAGTACCAATATTTCTAAAGTTTGAGTGTAGAAACTTTTTAAGAGATGCCCGTTCATTAACTACATCTGTGTACTTGAACTGAGACATCCAGGCTTGTACTCCATGCTGCACAATTGTCATAACCTCTGGAGTTACCATCATGGACCTGATTAACATTAGTATTAACCGTGGGCTTCAGAATCCATCATTGACAAAGAAACGTGCTATTTCATCTCATGACAGTAACAACGTACAGGATCATGAAGGTGAGACAGGAGGGGGGCAGGGCACAGCCATTCAGGGACTGCTACAGCAATTAACATCAAAACGGTGTAAGATTCAGCCCCCAGGAGGCATTGAGGCTCAAGATGGTGGGAGATTTAACTTCTAAGAGACTTTGAGGTTCATTATATGCTCACTGTAACCTGTTAGCATGGTGAATGACACGCCCGCAGGCACCAGGGCAGCCCCAAGGCTGGTCACCAAAGGTCAAAGAGGGGGAAATGGCCAACTTCCTGGGAACCCCTTCCCCAGGCTGGTTAGACTGGTCATTCTGCTCACTAGCACATGAAGCCACCGAGCCCATAAAAACTGGCAACGGGGCGCCTCGCGGCCTCTGCCCTCCTCTCTCCCACTTTGGAGACGCCCGCACTCTGTCTGTGGAGTGCGTACCTACTTTTACTCAAATCTGAGCACCCAACCCCCACACTTTGTGGCCTTTCTCTCACCTTTCAATGTGTCTCTCTGAATAAATCTGCCTTCCCTCAACTGTGGCTCGCACATGAATTCTTTCTTGTGCCAGGGGCTCCACCGAAGCCTGGGACACGTCCCTCCTCGCGCCCCACATCCATTTTTCCTGCATCCAAGGTATGTTTGTGTTTTCAGGAATTGCTGTTTGGGGAGCAATCTGGGTTACTACTGACAACTTGGACCCTGGGGCCATTTCTGTCTCCAAAATGAGCATATTGATTGAATAGACAATAAGATTTTTGTCTGTTCAGTTCTGTTTGACATAGAAACATCTCAATTTTTAAAACCTCTGAGGTGAGTCTTTGTTTAATATGAAGTACCTCACATTATTAATCTTTTTGCCATTCTTCACACATCTCAAAATTACGTTCCTTCATCCTTCCTCTTGGCCACTCACTCCCAGTTAATTTATTTTTTAATCCCTCAGGGCAAATTCATGAAAAAAGCTAGAAGGAGTTATTGTCTGAGTGTAATATTAAGAAGGGTTTTGCTTCTTTATCAGTTGAGCGTGCTCACTTAATTTTTTAATGCTTTGTAAGCGACCTTAAATATTTTATGCACTAAACCGAGGTGAAAATTAACGAACACGTATATAGCGGACTGGGAGGAGAGTCTATGTGATTCATTAGCCATGGGGAATCGATAAAAATCGCAGCCTACACAGTGTGGACACTAATTTTTTTTTTTGTATTTTATTTTATTTTTTTAACCTTTTTATTGAGTTATAGTCATTTTACAATGTTGTGTCAAATTCCAGTGTGGAGCACAATTTTTCAGTTATACATGAACATGTATATATTGTCACATTTTTTTCTCCGTGAGGTCCCATAAGATCTTGTGTATATTTCCCTGTGCTGTACAGTGTAATCTTGTTTACCTATTCTACAGTTTTGAAATCCTGGTCTATCTCTTCCCAGCCCCCATCCCCTTGGCAACCACAAATTTGTATTCTATGTCTGTGAGTGTATTTCTGTTTTGTATTTATGCTTTGTGTTTGTTTTTTTTTTTTTTTTTTTAGATTCCACATGTGAGCGATCTCATATGGTATTTTTCCTTCTCTTTCTGGCTTACTTCACTTAGAATGACATTCTCCAGGGACATCCATGTTGCTGCAAATGGCGTTATGTTGTCGGTTTTTATGGCTGAGTAGTATTCCATTGTATAAATATACCACATCTTCTTTATCCATTCCTCTGTTGATGGACATTTAGGCTGTGTCCATGTCCTGGCTGCTGGAAATCGTGCTGCCGTGAACACTGGGGTGCAGGTGTGTGGACACTAATACTATCAGGAGCAGTAACTATTAGGTAGTATCTTTCCCAGTCGCCATGCAGTATTTATTCCAGAGAGGTGGACGTGCATTTGACAATTTTCCCGGGGTGCCTGAATTCATCCCCAAAAATGTCCCCTTGCTTTCAAAGTTCAAACTCTAGGATTACCGTCTAAGTGCCTTCACAACATGGCTCCACCTGTAATTCCAGGTGCCTTTTCTGCTTGCCTTTCCTGCAGTTTCAGGATTTTTTTTAATGCTCTCATCATACTTAATTACGTGTAGGTGTTGGAATTTGTGTTCTGCCCCATGAAAGGCCTGTGGCCCCTGAGTGCCTAGTGACCAGCCAGCCCCAGCAGCTTTCTCTCAGCTTAAGACAACTCCAGGCAGGAGCACCCCGTGGCTGGGGCGTGCTGCGCTCTACGCTCCCACAGCCCACAGGTAAGCCTGCACTCTCTCCCACTGAGCAACGTAGGCCGGCGCCCTATTCAGTAGTGAGGACTCTGAAAAGGAAAACGAACAATGCGGAGGGTAGAGCTCAGTGGCAGAGTGCGTGCCTAGCATGCCCGAGGTCCTGGGTTCAATCCCCAGCACCCGCATTAAAATAATAAATAAACAGCAATCCCACTCCTGGGCATTTGTCTGGAGGGAACTTTAATTTGAAAAGACACATGCACCCCAGTGTTCACAGCAGCACCATATAGAATAGCCAAGACATGGAAGAACCTGAATGTCCACAGACAGACGACTGGATAAAGCAGCTGTGCTATATTTATACTATGGAATACTACTAAGTGATTTTAAAAAAAAGAATAAAATAATGCCATTTGCAGCAACATGGATGGACCTGGAGACCATCATTCTAAGTGAAGTAAGCCAGACAGAGAAAGAAAAAAACCATATAGTATCACTTACATGTGGAATCTAAAAAAAAAAAAAGAGGACACTGATGAACTCATCTACAAAACAGAAACAGATTCGCAAACATAGTAAACAATCTTACGGTTACAAGAGGAAAGGGAACGGGAAGGGATAAATTTGGATGTTTGAGATTTGCAAATGTTAATCACCATCTATAAAAATAGATAAAAACAAATTTCTTCTGTATAGTTCAGGAAACTATATTTAATGTCTTGTAATAACCTTTAATGAGAAGGAATATAAAAGCAAATTTATGTATATATGTGCATGACGGGGACATTGTGCCGTACACCAGAAATCGACACATGGTAACTGTACTTCAATTAAAAAAAAAGAAAAAACCTTCACAGGAAAGTTGGGAAACATTAGCTTAAAATCAATCAATATCAATCAATCAATCAAATTACCCCTTCTCCCCCCAAAAATGAATAAACATAACACAACGGAACTGAATCACAGATAAGGAGGACAAACAGGTGGTTGACAGAGGGGACCGGGATATAGTCAATTAACTTGTAATATCTTGCATGTTAAAAAAAAGGTTAAGAATTTTCTATTTGGAACCAATGTATTATAAAGTTTACCAAAAATTCAGGTTAAATTTTTTCTTCTCTGACCAAGCAAGGGCTCTCTAAACCATTTAGACTGAGGTGTTTCAAATTTATTTGAATCTGGGAAATTTTTGTGGCATCATCACTACACTATTTCTTCCTTTTTTTAATTTTCTCTTTAAGATACCCATACAATTTGGATACTTTTACTTCCGTACTCTATGCCTCTTAAATTTCCTTTTGTTTTCTAGATCTCTCTACTCCCTCTCAACATCGTCTATGAAATTTACCCCAATGTGATCATTCAGCTCACAAAGTCATTTTCAGCTATTTCCAGCCCACATTTTACCTCTTCTGTTCTGTTTTTCATTTCATTAACTTTCTACATGGCAATATCTTTCTTCTTCTCATTAAATACACTTACTATTATTCTAAACTATTCATTCACTGCTTCAGTAACTGTTCTCAGATGACATATATTGTTCAGTTTCTGTTTTTCTTTCAAAGTACTTCTGTTAGCTTGCATTTTGGCCTCAGAGCTATGCTTCTCCTGGAGACAGAAGCTCTTCTCTTTTTGGTGGTTTTTATGGGGAAATGACTAATGACTTACTTTATTCATTTCATGCAAAATGTTTAACATACATATGTGCTATTGAGAAAAAATAAATTATAACATATTTATCTTGGTAGCTTTAATTTTCTGAACTGGTAGATATCTTCATAATAATATCTACTAAAAAAAAAAAAATCAGAGTACGTGTGCCAGGCCTAATGCTAAAGATTTAATCTAGAATGTCAACTAGGCTTGTAGCTAATGGCAACAGTGAAATAGCTGACTAGTACTGACATAAATAAGTAAGAAAATGTTTGTTTAACACGTAAATTCTGGAGCCAGGCTGTTTGGGCCTTGTACCAGCTGCAAAATCTCAAAAAGGGACAAAAAATGTCAAAAAGGGACACGGTTCCTTCCATATTCTTATTCCAATTTAGCTTTTGACTTTCACCCATAAGATAATAAGATAGCGTCTGCCCTTCTATTAATCAAAACCATTTTTGATGTTCTACATAAAAACGTATGGAGTAGGGCAAGGGGGAAAGGGCCGCATAAGGTGCCAGGCGAGTTTGGGCATTATAAAAACGTTCCCGGCAGCCTTACCCAAATCTTTCTCTCTTACGGTATCGAGTCACAAAAGACACATGGGGTACCCAGACAGCAAGGGAGCAACCCCACTTCTAACACACACACAAAACCCCACAAAAGGCTGGGGCTCTGGAAGGCTCCATGCACATCCCCTCACTAGATTAGCTTGTAAACTTGGTGAAGTGTGTTTGTGGCACCCACACTGGAACTCTGGAGTTTTGAGTGTTAGAACATAATTGTTTCCCATTATTTCCTGATCTTATAAAGAAAAGCATCAGAAAGAACATCTTAAAAACTAAGCTTTTGCTGTCCATGGGTCCAGGAAGCAAAGACTGGAAGGAGGAGAGACTAACCTACCAGAAGCCGTGGGAGGGCTTCCCTCGGATTTCGCTTTGGGAAGCAGGTCTCAGAGGAGCTGAACAAGACATGATGACTAACGTGCTGTGCCCTCCTGGATGGGGCGCTGGGACCGGAAAAGGGCACGATACGAAAACTAAGGGAATCTTCATGAAGCGTGAACTTTCGTTAGTACTAACGTATCAGCACTGACCTGTGAATGGTAACCAGCGTACCACACTAAAGTAACCTGTTAACAGTAGAGGAACCTGGGTGTAGGGTATGTGGGAACTCTTGGTATTACCTCAACTTTTCTATAAATCTAAAACTGTTTTAAAAATAAGTTGTACTTAAAAGAAAAAATACAGTTCAAAATTTAGGAAGTCACAAAATTAAAATTACATTAAGTGTGTCTTATTTACTTCCAAGGATATCAACTTGAATAATTGCCAGTAAAAGTAAAGACCTTAAAAGCAATACTGTTTACATATGAATAGCTAACAGTTTCTGTGTGCTTCAAAATCTCATATAAGAAAAAAATTTGGGAAAAGGAGAAAATAAACAAACCTGTATCAAGTGGCCATTATATTGTATCATGTGTTGAATATTTTTCTGTTTAAAGCCTTAGCTGTTTCTGTTATTATCCACTTTTTTCTGAACAATGAAATAAAAATTCAAAACACATCACTAGCTTTTTGCAGAATTGGAAACTAAATTATCAGATCACATAACTTTAAGACCAACATGCTTTTTAAATATACCATATTGGGTCAAGTGTAAACTTTAGTTTCGTATCAAGGCACTCCATTAATTCCTTTCCTTTTCCAATTATCATGGAAATCTCTAGGAAAATATGACATTTTGGAGAAGGAGAATCAAAATGTAAAATCAGGGGAAAAACGTAAAATAAGAAATTGGGAAATTTTCACAATATAGAGTAAAAATGGAACTCAAATGAGAAAAGTGGTGATTATCAAAAGTAATCAGAGCTAATATTTGCTGAGAACTTAATATCTGCCAAATAAACATTTACTAGAAAGGAAGGAGAATTTTAAACTACATGACTCATTAGATGCACTATGTGGAAAGCACTGTGACTTGCACACTCAACCCATTAGAAGAAGCAACAGGAAAGGGTGTTAGTGGGTAAAGTGGAACATTTTTTTCAGAAAACCGTATAACAGAAAATGAGGAGATCACTAAAATAATGATATAGGTATCTATTTATTACCATGAAAATAGTAATACTACTATTGACAAAAATATAAGTTTACTCTATAAGTCATATGGATTTTCAAGAGGCATAGAAAAGAAAGAAGAAAGGAAGAAGAGAATGAATATTTGTGCAGAAGAACATTGTGTTGATCTTTCTGGGGCTTATTCCCAGGCACTCACCCTCCTTGTGGCAGACGGGAGGAACAGCCTTCGCCGTCACTCGCAATGCGTCAAGGCCATGTGACTAACTGGGGCCGGCGCACTTCGGCCGGAGCTTGTAGCTGCCGCCGTGGCCCTGCAGCCCGGCCCTGACTCCCCCGCGTGGTGAACTCTGACAACTCACCATGAGATGAGATGGTGGTGTCATAAGACAGGGGCACTTCCTCCACCCTGGGGTTCCTGAGTGACTGAGGAAACAAAGCTTTCCATTGAATCGTGTTGAGCATAAGTGTAAGGGAAAAATAAACCTTTGTTGTTTAAGCTCGCAGAGATTTGGTTTTATTAAGGCATCATAGTCTAGACTAGCCAAGTAATATGTGTGCGTACCACATACATGCATGTCAGACACACGTGCACACGTGTGTATTTATGTCCCTGTGTCAGAAACATCAGATCTCCCTTTTTCCTGGATGGGAGACACATGTTATTTTATCATCATTCTCAGTTTTCTGGATTTGTTTGGGGTTTTTTGGGTACATTTTCTAGTTCAGATGGCATGCACAGTATGTGGAATAAATTATTCAGTTAGTAAACAGTGGCTGATTTGGGCAGAAAAATAAGGAGAGAAATGACTCTTGAATATTGACTTTTAACTTATATCAAGAGCCATAATTAAAATCTGTTTATCAAACATAGATCTATTTGATCCCTGTTACAATAAAATTAGAATCTGCCTAACTTTCAGGGATATTAAAGATGCATGCGTTTGGCAAAGCATGTTTGTATAAACTGAATATGTTAATTTAGCATTTGGGAGAATGATGACAGTGATGTTAGAAAAGAGAAGGGTTAATAAATGCAACCTTTTTCTGTTTGACAAGAAGTTGGAGTAACAAAAGCAGACATAAAGCTTAAAGACGGTCTAATATATGTTTTCTGAACCTAACTACGTGAAATTTATCTTTAGAGCAGGCAGGAGAGTGCCCGTTAATGGATGCCAGTGAGGCACTTTTCTTACCCTACTTGTAACCAGACTCAAGCGGGACCCGAATGGCTCCCTGGTGGTTGGGTTTATATGCTTCTCAGAGGAGTTGGATATTGTATTTCACCACAAAGAGCTAAAAACACTGCAATCATTATTTATAAATCTCTTAGAAAAATGCGTTTTCTTAGCAGCAGCTATGGCAACAGGGAACTCAAAATGACACTGGAAAAGGACGGGGCTGGGTCGCAATGGGCAATGCACACAGGATTTATATTTTACCGCCAACTATATTTTAAAACTATATTTTAAAATCAACACAAACACTCGCTACATACAGTTATTTTCTGTATTTAATCCGTGTTCCATTTAAGTAGCATTTCAATGCTGTAATTAAAGTACATTTATTTAATCATCATGAAAAATTCATACACATAAAATGACTCCCAATGATCAAAATCATCTTATTTCTAGGATGCAGTCAGTTTTACATATTTGCAATAATATTAGCATTTCTAGTGTTTTGAAGGCACAATCTGAGTGTTTTGAAGGCAGATTCTGCTCCAGGTGTCTTCCTGTCTCGGAAGGTGAGACCAGAAATCAACACAGAAGAGAGGGTCCTCTGCCTCCCGGCCCTCATCGCGGCTCCAGTAGATGAACACGGGCTCCTCCAGCAGGAGGTGGTGGGCTCCTACAGTGTCCTGGTGTTCTGTCATTAGGGATTCTTGCTGTTTGTTTGTTTTTCATTTCTGCCCGTGTATCTTTTGGGGCTGTCTGTCTACCTGGAGGCTTTCCTCAAGCACTTGTGCTGCCTTAGGGGGGCTGCAGAAACCCTTTTTTATCTTTTACTGTTAAAAAAGTTCTCCCTTGTATGAGTTTTACATCGTAGTGAATAAGAAGCACAGACGGTTCGATCTCTTTAGGTCTACTGGAAGCTTGGAAAGGTGTAATGAGACTGAGAATTTGACTCCGAGAGAGCATTCTGATTATTCTGCATTCACTGCCTTGCACTGCACATCTGATGCAGTCAGCGCCGTCTATTTAAGGATAGTGTCAGTACAGTGAGAGTCGGAGGAAAGAGAAAGGTACAGACGGGCTTCAGAAGGTTGCTCTCAGGGACTCCACATGCCGGAGCTAGTCGGTGTCTGCTTCTCTCTTCCTGCGTTTTGGGACCCAGGGATTAAGTAAGCCTTTGTGTTTTGGTTTTGTTTTGTGCACTTATGCCGAGGGGTTCTCACCCTACCAGGCTTGGCTTCAGTCTTTTCCAGAAACCCTTGGATCCCCTCCCTGAAGGCAGTCATACCAGGAATCCTCAGATATTTTTTCTTAATAAGAGTCAAGAGAATAGGACTTTAAAAGAAATTAGTAATAATGTAGTGAGAGAAGTTTTCCAATTTGGTGACTTCCCTGCTCTTAGTTCGTCAATTTTCAGTTCTCCAAATTATCTGAACCAGCGAAGCCTCGTGCCTACAGCGCGGCTGTCGGACTGGCTCAAGGTCATGCAGCCAGAGGCTCACCCACCCGCAAAGAAAATGGGACGCTGCGGCAGCTTCTTTTTTTAAAGCCTTGCATGATTCCCCAAAGCAGGGGACAAGGTTGACGCATCTAATTGTACACAGAACCCTTGGGAACTAAGTATGATGGGTGAGCATGTGATCTGCAAGAAAAACTCCGAAAGAAGAGTGCACATTCTGCCTTTCAGTAATAATTCAAGATCAACAGCCAAGGGGCTTCGTCAGGCGGCAGGAGTCGCACCCCCTCGGCGTCTCTGTGGACGCATCGCCAAGTGCAGACAGGCTAATTGAGACAGACAAGTGATTCTAAAAATTGTTTCATTTGAGAACCCCTAAAGGAAATCTTAAAATCAATTCCCACATCTCATTTCCAGACTCAGTATCTCACATGGTGAACTCTAAAAACGGGTATTTTCTGAAAATTCTACAGTGATTTTTATGCAAAGCCAGAGTTGAACATCACTGTAATAATTGATAAGCCGAAATAATGAGCTGAGAATCCATTAGCCAGTCCTTTCCACAGTTTCACATTGTGAGTGTTACAGTTGACTAATTAACTTGCATTCATCAGACAGCGTCCTGCTCCTATCATTCCAGAGGAAAAATAACTTGAATAAAAACAGTGTCATAATATTCATTTTCCAGCAAAAATGGAATTTTGTTGGCACCTTAACTATTATCTTGCCTCACTGCTACATGTCACTCTAACCTAATAGTGATAAATACTTGTTATTAATTAAGGTCCATGAGAAGCACCTAACATGATTTCTGAAATGCACAGAAGATGATGCATAAAAACATTTCTATAAACTATTATGCATCAATGTTCATACAATGTGTACAAATGTTTTCTTTTTAATGAAGTAGAGGGAAATTTCCAATCTGGATGAAGTGCAAATTAAGAAAGCAAATGTAGTAACTGGAAAAATAGTAATTACATTTTTAATGTGACCTTCTATGTGGTTGTTTGCAGTAACACAGACCAGCTTGGTTGAGAAGAAAGAGGAATGGACCATAGCTCTTCCTGTTTGTCACAATGTATGTAGCTGACAGTTACATGTTCTTCAATACCACCTTATATGTGGTGAAAGATAATGAATCTCAACTTTGAACAAATTCACAGATTCCTGAACTGAGCAATAGAATCCTCAAAATTCAGTCTCAGGACTCGAGGGACTGGAAGACTGTTTCCTTTTTCATATGGCAGCAGGATATTTGCTACGTTTAGCCATCTACTTCTAAACCTAGCGCAGGAAAAGCGAAAGCCTGTCCAAGTGCAACCGTCACACTATCTGCTGGAAGATACACCGAGACTCTGAAAGGAGGGCCAGAAATGTAGAGGAATTTATCCTGTATAACTTATTGAAGAGGAACATTTTACTTCTCAAAGATAACGTGTTGACAGACAGAGAGAGACATAAGAACACGTTGTCATCAACGTGAGGACGCGACGTGAGATACTGATGATGTTTTTGCAGTTTGTTTGAGACCCATGAAGTCTGATAGGGTACATGAAGTGATGACTTCCAGGAACCTTGGGGTTATTTTATATCTAATTTGTAGAAATGATTATTCACAAGTATTTTGTTGAATCAAAACTGTCATCATAGCTAGAAGACTTGTGCTAATCTTTTGGTGAAACTATTTGGTGAAAAATAGAAATATTTTAAACTTTAGTTAGATTCCAAGGGTAGTTTTTATATAAAAGGCAAGGACAGAATAGTTCAGTGTGAAGATACTTCAGCATTCCATGCTATGATTATGGCCAAGTTCTATCAAAGATTAGATGGGAAATTTGGGGCTAATTTGCATAATACGTGGCTCAGTTCTTCAACTGTTATACAGAGTTTGTAATAAATAGCATATAAGGTTGGAGTGAAGAATAAATTTTAATGACTAAGCATGCCATTGAAGACCGTGGCCAGCACGTAGGAAGTGGTCAGTAATTGACCATCACTGCTGCTATGTGTAGATCAAATGCAACATGGATGTGTATTATTTACTGATTAATCACTGCTTCGTAAACAAAGCTTTGGGAGATATATTTAACGTGCACGTCCACATGTTCACGTTTGTGCTGATCAATTATCTTCGTCTATTTGATTGGAATATCAGCTCGCATTCTGAGGTACCCCGAGTTTTCTATGCCTTCACAATTAAAAACAGCAACACACACTAAGTTAAAAGAAAGATGCAAATCATAGTAAAAATGCAGTTGCAGTAAATTGAAAAACACTTGAAATTACTCTAAATAGTTTTTTTTTTTTTTTTAAAGGACACAAGATCCTTCACTAGAAGGGTGGCAAGAAATGTAGAGGACATTATCCACTGTCACTACAAAGCATGTCTACTTTAAGGCTAACTGAACTTTTCAGTTGGTCTAGGGTTAACAGAAAAAAATACAAACTTATAGAAAAACACACTATTCATTTTTTTAACTGAAGTATGGTTCATTTTTAATATACTCCGAGATAGACACTTCATGAACTTTTTTAAGATCGCTCTTCTGTTTAACTTTTCACATTAAACAGGCTTGTACGAAAATGGACACTTTCTATGCTCCGACACTGAATAACCATTGAATGTTGATAATTCTTAATTTTAAGTTTATACAGCAAGGTAATTAAAGTTGAAAAAGTAACACCACAGCAAAAGCAGTAAATTATTGCCAAGAAGTTAAGAAGGTACTACCCACATGAAATATTATCAGAAAATATTTAGTAAATAGAGAAGACCCTTCATGAGATTTTCACCCTGAAATGGTGTATGTGTCAAGTTTTTTATGTCATTGTGTCACATAGATTAATGAAGTATTAATTACAGGCTGACAAAATGTACTGTGACACAAATTACCACAGCAGTCCTTTTATTAGCATAACTTTATAAAAATGAGAAAGCAGTTGGTAAACCTATCGCATTGACATCCCCCTGAGATTTGAACTCTAATTGTAGTTATTTTTATTCTGCCCCCTGAGACCCAAAAGGAATGCAGGAGGCAGCTGGCCATCCACTCGTGGAATGAAATTGCTCCCTGTGCTGGAACTGTCAGGCAGAAGTTTCGCTAATAAAATTTTCAAATAGTTTTCTATTCCCTTCATTTTAAACTTGGTTATTCTCGGGCCGAGAAAGATTCAGACACAGGAAAGAGACGGCACCCTGTGTGCCTGTGACCTCCCCCAGGACTCACTCTGTGACGGGGGAGGCTGAGGAGACACAGGCGAGAAGGAGGAGGGAAGGTGCTGCCTGGCGACACTGCAGAGGAGGAACGTTACGGGGGACTCGCCGGAAATGGGAACCGGGGAAGTCACCGAAAGCCTATTTCAGGTGTGGTTTCTAAGTCATCTGGGTGGGAAAAGGGCGCTCGGAGGAAATGGGCTAATTTTCCTTGCATCAGAGGAGCAGTAGAGGAGCCGGTAGAAATAAAGGCATTCCTGTCTAGTCATCGCTGCGAACTCACGCCAGGGCTGCGCAATTTTCACCAGAAATAATTGAAAAGAAAAAAACAGGGGTTCCAAATTTAAAGTAGTAAAATACAAAGCTAATATAAAAGTGAAGAATTGTGTCAAAATACTGTTGCCTTGCTTGAGCCTGGCAGAGAGCATTTCTAGCTCTTTTTATTCTAAGAAGTAGCAGACACAGATCTCCTTTATTTTCAAATGCAAAGTTTTATTATTTTACATATGTATTTATTTTTAATCACTGAGCATGATCAGACGTTGGCGGGTTTTTTGTGGTGGTTATTTTGTTTTGTTTTTGCAAATGGCTCTCAAAGGCACTAGTAGCTGGACTCAGGACTCCCTCCCAGGCGGCCGTGTGAAAATGCGGAAAGGAGGCCTGGCGTTAAGGTCAGCATGTGCGTCTCAGCGTGGCCGTGAGGATTAAGTAAAACAAGCAAAGGAAGCTCCAGCAGCCTCCGCTTTGGGAGCGGGGAGGGCGTCCAGCGAGCGTTTCGTCCCTCTTAGGCCGACGCGCAGGGCCGCGCGGATGGCCTGGAAGCGCGCAGGGGACGCGCGCCGGCGACGGCAGGTGGAGGCGCTGCGGACCGGCTGCCGCGGCCTCGGGCGTCCGGCGACACGCGGACGCGCACAGCCCTCCCTGGGGCTCGGCGTGGGTCCGGGGGAGCGGCCGCCAGCCGGACGTGCGGGGAGGGGGACGGGCCGCCTTCATGGACGTCCCCGGAGGGCGCCAACAGCCTGCCTCGGCGTCACGTAGCCTTTGGGCGGAAGCCCTGCGCGGGTGGGGGCGAGCGGATGCGGGGCGGGGAGCAGCTCAGGGGGCCTGAGGCGTCCCGGCCCTGAGCGCAGGGGGGCGCGCGCTTGAGACTCTGTCCCCCTGCAGGCCGCGGGCAACATTAGGTGAACAAAGCGTGTCGCTTGCCATCCTGGTAGAGCACACGTGCTGTCCCCATCGAGCCCTGGGTCATGACGCGCGCGGGGTGCGCCCTAGGGGAGCTCAGCGCGGCAAAGACAGGACACCGGGCCTCTCCGGTTAAGATGCTCACAAAAGGGGCAATTTCCACGTCCCCAGACCTTTGCATCTTCCCGCACAGACTTGAGATGTCTGCGTTTTGCCGCTGTTGTATTGGTGTCGTGTGTGTGTGTGTGTGTGTGTGTGTGTGTGTGTGTGTGTGTGTGTGTGATTAGCAGTAATCTTTCGATGTTTGACTACATTTTTTTTAGTAAAACTCCTCTGTATCCTGGCTCCTCCATTATCCCTCCAGAACAGTCCCCAGAGCTGAGAGGCTGTCTCCCGGGCTATAGTCCTCCGTAATGTCCCCAAACAAAGCATAACTCTTAACGTTTAGGCTGTGTGTGTGTGTGATTTTTTTTTTTTTTCCCAGTTGACAAGGCCCTAAGAGTTTTTTTGTTTTCCTGGATGATTGGAATGCAATGCCTTACCCCTTTCTATAATGTTACCGGGGAAATTTTTTCTAAAATACAAAGCTGAAAGTCTCAGTCCCCGGCTCAAAGCCACCATGTCATTCATTCTTCTCCAGGATAAAGTGTAGTTGTCGCAATTCGGTTGTGAGTATTTGAAAGTAGATTTGAGAGAAGCCAGGAAATGTTAGCAGAGAGGGGAGATGTGATTAATATTTCCAAGAAGACAAAGGCTTCTTTATAATTATTTTGACAGGGAAGAAGCGAAAGTGATGAATTAGAACAAGCACGTCTGCTGTCAGTGGTGGGACCCTGGGGGGGTCGGATTGTGGCTCAGAATTTATTGCACACAGGTTAGTGTTCTGGAGCCCACGGCACACTGACCTCAGTACCTCTCACCGTAGCCCTGACCAAGTGCAAACACGCGACACAACTGTGGTGAATGAGTGACAGGCGTTCTCCTGGGGAGAAGCGAGGGCTGAATGCCTGAATCCAGAAGGATGAAGCGTAGAGGTTCGTGGTAGGTGGTCTGTCATCTAAACTACTTTAATGGAATTACTTCTGTCCATGGAATGATCCAGAATCAATGAAGAAATCGTCAAATGATGCAACTTGAGGGCTAGTGTGAACAGAAGGCAGACAGGAAGACTAGAAGGGGATAGCTCTTGGCTCTCGGGTCTGTAACAATCACTACCAGACCGTTTGTACTGATGTCCCCACAGCTAATAGTCGTGTTAATGTGACAATGACTATGAACTAGGCAGCTAGTATGCTTCAGGCATTATGCTACACGCTTTCCTGGCATTATGACCTTGGAAGAAACGGCATTATTGTGTCCATTTTACATACATGCAAACTAGGCTGCGAGTGACTCATGATTATTTTGGATCACATACTTAGTACCCAGTGTGGCCAGGATGCAAATGAAGGCTTTTCTGACTCCAGGTCTTCTTAAAACGACATTCCAGATTTCATAAGAAAAACGTCTTTTAGGTCCCTATATAATACACCAATAATTGTGCTGCCTAAAGCAGCCAATCCTTTTGTTCATTCATTGTGGGTTGATTATTCACATTAGGAACACCATGGCCTGCCTATATATGAAAAGAAGGAACATTTTCAGTGCACACCAATCTCTGAGAACGTTGGACCATTTAAACTAAAGTTGAAAAGATACACATAAAACTCGGTTGAGATGATAATTTAATTATTGCTTTAAAACCCAGAACCCGTTAATTCCACACCAGCACAAGGTCAGCTGTCTGGTTTTCTTCATTGGCTTCCATATGAATTAGGCTATTTTGTTTCCCTCTGATCAAATGTCTTATTTTTTAATGTTACAAATGCAAATCCTATATATAGATGTATACACTGCATAAAGGTTCAATTGCAATGTTGATATTTCTGAGAACTTGTTTAAAAGGGTGCTCGAACATAATGTAAATTCTCAAAATGTTCAAATACTAACCCCACTTACAACTTTTTTTCTAATTTTGCACATCTTAACAAAAATTCAGCATAGATAGTAGTTAAAATAATTGATGGTAAAACGAAATATTTTGCAATAACTTCCTTCTCAACCTTGCACTTCATTTATTAAAACCAGTGCCTGAAAATAGTTCCAAGGTTTACATACATTTATACTGAGTGAAGTGCTTTACGGCCTTAGCAACTTCAGGTTTTCATATTCAACAGACACGGACCTAAATGTCAGTGCACGTTTTAAAATTTTCACTGCACGTGCATGTGTTACGGCTGAGCTCTTAAAATCACTGCTTTGTTATGTTACTAGAAGTTGGCAAGGTGACGTTTTCATACGATTCTTTAGAATTTTAAGGTTAAAAAATGGTTGATGTTGTGTTTTCTGAAAGTTGTGCACAGTGATATGTTTAAATAGTATAATCAGAATTATCTCTTTTATGTTCTCATAGTAAAATAATAGGCCTTACATGCTAAGCCTCTAAAATATATACGTCTAAAATCATTACTACTGACTCAGTATAGCTGATTCTGAAAACACGGGTAAACCAAACTAATAGAATATGCACGTCTGTATGTCCAAAGGGATCACACCCATTTTGAAATCTGTATTTGCCTTAAGCTTAACTCTGTGTTATGACCCTGTGTCCACATTTACATCTTCTTGAAGACCGCCTACTAGCCATCGCATGGACGCGCCATTATTTGTTTATTCAATCCCAAATATTTGAGTATGTGTGCAATTAGGTTCAAATCCAATATTGTCATCAATTTGGTAATTTTCTGATTACACACATAAGATAAAATATTGTAAGTGAAACTGCCAGGTTAGCATTAAGATTTTCTAAAAAAGGAATTTAGTATGTGTTGCCCTTGCGGTGTGTTAACTAACAGCAGGAATCAAATTGCGTAGAATCTAACATGTTGTCCAGCCTTGACAGGTCAAGGGACAACAGCTCCCATCAGGGTCGTGTGTGACCTCCTGGCAGGAGCTCTGCCTCAGTCTACCACTGCCTTCAGATCCCGCTGCTCCGCCTCCTCTCGCAAGACCTGTAACTTGATCGTTTCCATTAAGCCACACCTGAGGCGTCGGGAGCGGACGGCTCCCTAAATGGTGTGCGAACGCGACAACACTAGTATTCAAATGACTGTTCAGCTTCCGCAGCTGATAAATCCTTAACACCTCTCGTCTCCTCCCCAAAGCATTTAACCTGAGGCCAATTAGGGACAATTTTCATACAATTTTCTGTGACACGGTTATATTTCCAAGTTGAGGATGAGAAAACTATTTGGAGAAGTGTTTGATACATGTGACCTGGTTTTGAAATAAAGTTTTTTGTTGTTGTTGGCGCCTCAATCAGTTTATACAGGAATGAAATACGTTAAAAAACGTAGCTGCCAAGCAGAGAATTGAAATTGATGAGCTGAGATCTCCTATGTTCTTAACCTTTTAAAAAGTAAAATTAAAACCTGTCACTTCCTATAGTTTCTAAAACAGTGGCTGTATCTTGCTTTTATACGTCTTTGTGGTCTACTTTGGGTTTTAAACTCCCATAGAATAAAATATTAATGGGTAGAGACCAACCTGAAATTTTTCTGGAATATGAATGACTAGTTACTTCTTTGTCTTAGCTGGGGTTCTTCCTACCATATTCATCCACCCAGTAACTCAGTCTCAGATTTCATTTGTTAACAAATGTCAGATAGACGTTTTTCTCTATATGACACAATGTTTATGGTTTGTACGTGTTTTTAAAAATTTAGTAATTCAATTATAGATGTAGACACACGTACATGTCACTTCTATTATACAGACACCTGTACAAATATATATGAGTTGGGCATTCTCTTTGCTTTTGTATTGGGAGAAGTTTAAAAAAAATTGAATGATTATAATGAAATCTGATTTTAAATGGTATGGTTCTTTTATTATTAATAAAATGTAATACAAATTCACATTAAGGAGTTCCAACTGGTAAGGAATGAAACTAAATGGAAATTGTAAGATACTAGTGCCTCTCCTTTTCCTTTTTAATCCTAGTCTTACGAAAAGCACTTCAACTGCATTTTGACGAGTGCGTTAGTTACTGATATAATGCTCAATTATAGGCTAGTACTTCAACTTCTTGGCTTTTAACGTCAAACAGTGCCAACTTACTAGCCCCTTTTCATTTGGGAAATTCAGTTTGCGTTCTTTGACTAACCTCGTTCTCCCCCGCAGGTTTAATAACACGTGTAAACCTTTATTTGTGGTTCCGTCACCTGGGGGCCCTGTCTTTTACTCCACACTCCATAAGGGAGGAAGCGAAGGTCCCCCCCTTTCTTCCATCTCCCTCTCTTTCTGACATCTGTCAGCCCAGCAGTGCAGGCGCTTGTACTGCACACAATGCACAAGGCTTGACACAAGACAGAACTACTCGCTTTTAGGCTGAACTGCTGCTGTCTGTTGTAGCATGTCTATCAAATGATGCTAGATGCAGGTGTTAGGGGTGTGGGTTAAGCACATCCCAAATCTGTGTAAAATGAACAAACTTTGGCTCAGAAAAAAAAAACCTAACTATAAACTTAAAATCACAAAAATAATCTAATTTTAAATTCAGAATCTTCTGGCATAGGTAACACAAATTGCAAATATATATACACACACACACACACACATACACACACACATACACACGCACACAAAAGGGAAGGGAACATAACCCCATATTTCTATAAGAATGAAAGGGCAAAAATAAACCTGCTTAATGATCATTATTTGTCATTTCCAATGTGGAGAGGGAGAAACTGGAACACAGTTCAAATAGTGAAAATTTTTTGGCAAGAGGGAGGTGATTAGGTTTATTTACTTATTCATGTTTAATGGCGGTGCTGGGGATTGAACCCAGGACCTTCTGCGTGCTAAGCACGCGCTCTACCACTGAGCTATACCTCCCCCCCCCGCCAGTGGTGCAGTTTTAAATGACATTAGAATCGCAACATGAAAAAGGAAATCAAATGGACAGGTCTCGCAGGAAGGGCAGAGTGACAAATGCCTGACCCTCCTTCCTTTTCTTCGGACTTAGGAAATGTGAAAACGGGAGAGAGAAGCTTTACCAATCTTCCAAGCTACGTAAAAAGAAAAATCCAAACGCTGAGAATGAGATGGGATGTCTTGAGGTGAAGATAGGACCAAAATAAAACGGCCCACCCACCAAAGGTTGTCCGGTGAGAGCCTCGCCGACAAACCGGGGCGCAGCTGGGGCAGGGCAACCGGAGGGAATCCGAGGCCTGCAGACGCCACCTGGCTGGGAAGGGGGGCCCGGAGGCTCGGCCAGGCTGGGGCCTGGATATCTGGCCCCCAGGGATGCTAGTTGGTGCCCTGAGACGACGCCAGCGGTGAGTCCTCGGCAGTGCAGGACTCTTTCCAGCAACGAAAAGCTGAAATCACGCACCCCATGGGAGCAAGAGACCTAAGTAAACCGTCCCACCTCCGTATCATGGGCGCTCAGCCAACATTAAACTAACACTGCAGGTCACGCGTGGGCATTTATGCCCCACAGGTCCATGCTGACACGCCTCCTGCTTTTGTAAATTAAGTTTTATTGTAACGCAGCCACACGCCTTCACGCACCTGTGGCCCTCGACGGCTTCTAAGCTGCAGTGGCAGAGTCGGGCAGCTGCAACACAGATCGCGTGGCCTGTGAAGTCCAAAATATTTGCTATCTTGCTGTTTACAGAAAGGTTTTTCACTCTTGGTGAAAAAGAGGTACCTGTATTGACATGGAAACATTTTTTTGTGAGAGAATATTTAGTGAAAAAGTAAATTATAAAACTCTGTATTCTAAGTTCATCTTTTTGTGTAGCTGAAAATGTGCATGTGTATTCGTGTGTGTGTGTATGCGCACATTTGTGAGTGTAGGAAAAATCAGCATCATGTAAGCGATGATTATTTCTTCTTTTTAAGGACGAGGTGTAGTCAGCGTACAATGCCGTGTCAGTTTCCGGTGCACGGCACATGCTCCAGTCAGACATGAACATACATGTATCCATTTTCATATTTGATGATTTTTAATAGATATGATTATCGCTGGCTTCCATTTGGTCACTATGGTCTATTTTTTAAAATTTCCAGAAAGTAAATATATCACATACATAACACCCCCCCAAGAAAAAGATATTTTAAAAAAGAAAATGAGAAAAGAAAGTTCTCTGGATTTTCAGAAAAGGACAATGGACCCTTCTCGTGTTTCAGTAGCACGGAGGCCACCAGCCTCCAGGACTGCGTGGGCCTCATTCTGCGACGCAGGGCAGGCTGTGGGTGATGTCAGGGATCATGAGTTTGGTGGCAGCTGTCTGGGAGAGTGACAACTGCTCATTTTCGAATGTGGTCTCGCAAGCATGGAGAGAGTGTTATTTTCATCCGCGCTCCTTCAGTCGAACACAGGACATCTGTCACGAGACTACTTGGTGTGGCAGCAAAGGCGTCTCTTGATCTAAGAACCCAAAGCTGCTACAGAAAAGATCAGGCAAGTAAAACTAATATGTCAATCCTGTGCCAGACTGCCATGATTGATTTTTAATAACAACGAACACTGTTGCATTGGTAATAATAATCATGACCATTCATACAAAGGGTTTGTGCTTAGCCTGGCATGTGACCTTGAATACGCTCTCATTCTTAAAGGGAGAATGTAATAATGCATTTAAAATATCTCTAATAATTCATGGTTTTCATTTTCAGTGTGAACTGAAGCCTTGCACTGCAAAATTTGCTTTTCATTGTCCAGAAATTTGCAAATATTGCCACAGAATGTCCCTGAATTATTTGGGCATACTACGTTTTTTTGGCAAAAATTGAGTTGAATTCAAATACAGCTGTAAACAAAGTTAACAAATCTTGCCCACGATCTGTGCCCAAGATTAACAAGTCAGAGTTCTAGGTAGAAATTTGATGAACTTTGAAAGCCAAGACCTTTAAAAAAAATGTCCTCTGCATGTAATTTTGATTTGTTAAAATTCTAGCATTTTCTGCTGGTTATCAATTATAATATCAGTGAACTCTGGGGCTCAGAAAGAATTAAGACTGAGCAGAACCCTGCAGGCCGCCCCACCCCAAGTATCGTTTCCCTCCACGTCCTCAGCCTCTTGTCTGTAGAATAGGTGAAGCTTCCCAGGCCTCCCTGAATCACAAAGAGCAGGATCACACAGCTGATGATGAAGATGACAGAGTCACAGAGCCTCTCAGCACCTGGTGACACTCCTGAGCTGCCTTACAGACACTATAACCACCGCCAGAGGGGAAAGCTGACTCATGACGGCCGGGCTGCAGCCACGACATCGGCTGCTCCAGCCTGCAGGACTGGGTCTGGCTCGCACGGCTCCAAGAACTGGCCTTGAGAGAACGGGATTCACATTATTGCTCAGATAATCCACATCATGTGGATCTCAGAGTACGTGTAGCTTGCTCTGCCCGTGTATGTCAGCGGGCAACTACACGGTCAGCAAAGAGATGCTACAGACCCATGTCGACATCGTCCGCTCTGGAAACTGGGCGACCGGCACCAGCAGAAAGAGGTTACGGAAGCTGGAAAGTCTCCCTCGGTCCCATGGAAATGGAAGGCTGTCTGACCGGTGGGGATTTGCAAGCAGCCCTTTTGCCCTTTTTCTCTTTGCCTGTTTCTGTTTCCCTTAAACCTTATGTATAAAATGAGCTCACTAGGTGACATGTCACCTAACTCCTGACTTGTGCTCCACTAAATGTGCACAACGCTTTGCCTAACCTGTTGACTCCTTTCCTGGATTAGAAAGAGTAAGAACAAAGAATTAAGCAGTATAAAAAAAAAAAAAAAAGAATGACTGACTCTTTATCCCTACCTTCCCGGTAGTAAGTTTGCAGGTGGGGCCAGGTGGGGCCAGGTGGGCCAGGTGGGCCAGGTGGGCCACGTGGGGCCAGGTGGGCCAGGTGGGGCCAGGTGGGCCAGGTGGGGCCAGATGGGCCAGGTGGGGCCAGTTGGGGCCAGGTGGGCCAGGTGGGGCCAGGTGGGCCAGGTGGGGCCAGGTGGGGCCAGGTGGGCCAGGTGGGGCCAGATGGGCCAGGTGGGGCCAGGTGGGGCCAGGTGGGCCAGGTGGGGCCAGATGGGACAGGTGGGGCCAGGTGGGCCAGGTGGGCCAGGTGGGGCCAGGTGGGGCCAGGTGGGCCAGGTGGGGCCAGGTGGGGCCAGGTGGGCCAGGTGGGCCAGGTGGGGCCAGATGGGCCAGGTGGGGCCAGGTGGGCCAGGTGGGGCCAGATGGGCAAGACAGATCCAACTTCTGGTGAGTGCACGGAAGATGTCCAAAGGAAGCTGAGAAGTCAGCAGCCCTGCACTCAGTGGAGAAAGGACAAAGAATCTGACCTCCTACCTTAATGACTAACCAAGAAGTTTTCTCCCTTTTCCCTTTAAGAAGTGTCATGACTGAGCAGAATCCTCAGAGTTGGTCTCAGGACATGCGTTCACCTTCTCCTCTGATTGCTGGCTTTTCTGAATAAAGCACCTTCCTTTCTACTGACACTTGCCTCTCAATCATTGGCTTTTGAGTGGCGAGCAACCAAACAAGAGCTCTGTGATAGAACCACTTGATTTAGGGCACCTAAGGAGGGTGTGTTTATGTGGAAGGAAACAAAGTATCCAAAAGCAAAAACTCTGGAGTCTGAATAATTGGGATTGAATCCTACTTAATGGCTGTGTGAACTCGGGCAAGTTTCAAGCCCTCAGTTTGCCTATCATTAAAGTGGGAGCAATTATAGCAAGACCTGCCTTCCTCATGAGGTTTTCACAGTCACGTGGGCTGTAGCTGTCAAGTGTTTAGCCCAGTCGATGGCATATATCGAAGACTGCGCGCTATGTGCTGGTTACGGAAAGAATGTCAAGTGTGATTAATAGGTCATAACGAGCCACCAACGCAAAGTCGTCAGAAAGAGCGCGCGCAGGAGAAGAAACGCTTAGAAGGGAAGCGCAAGACACAGGCCACACACAGACTTAAAAACAACGCCCAGAAGGGACAAGGCTGCTGAGAATTCCAGCTCTGTCAGAAAGCCATGATAACTAAAAACTGAAAAAGAGTCCAACAAAATACTGAATGATCAGGAGAAATTACGTTTTGTTTTTTTCTCTTACCCGGGCCATTCAAAATGGATGCGAGGCAATCCATGCAGGGGACATTAAACTCTGAAATCTTTTCTCTGTCTTATTCCATAAATGACCAGCAGGCACTGTGCATTTTGCTCTTCTTTTCTTGTCTTTTCTTTTTTCAATCAGCCCTCCAAGTTAGAGTGTTGGTGAGTCCCCGAGCCCCCACTGTAGACACGTGTTTGTGTGATGCTCCTTTTAGAGGCTGTTTGACTTCAATCCATTTCACTGCCCACGTGTCCCGTCATTAATATGAATTTCTCCCGTTTATTTCTTAATAGTGTATTCTGTTCCATAAACGCATATAATACCTCGGTGTTAATTAGATATCACCGAAATCTTCCTAATGATGTGCAACTGACCTGCTTACTCATGTTGCAGTCCAACCTCTTCCAGACTGTGACTGTTTCAATTAGTGAAAAATGCTGCTATTAAATCCCATAAGCGAGGTATCAACACAATTATGTAGAAGTGATTTTATTTTCTGGGCATTACAGCTAATTTCAGATCATCGTGCACAGCTTCAATTATCCACTTTGCACTTCAACATGAAAATCTAAAGTTTGAAGACAGGTAAATTTCTCAATATAAGTATTTTTGTGAGCTAATACGTAAGTATTCTAATTTATTCCATTATGATTTATGAAGCCCGTACTCAATTATTTCAGCTCTGCCTAATTACCTGTGTGGTTCTTAAAATCCACACACAGGGACATACACACATGCTCATTTTCATAATGTGGCTCAAAACTTAAGTTCTTTCTAAAATCTTATCTAAGTCAAAGGAAATCCATCATCTACGAAGCCTCATCTACTCTGAAAAAGAAAAAAAAAAAAACAGACAGTAACTCAAATTTCTAAAACTAAAATGAGATTGTATGGGGTCCTTTCCGAACCACACAATGTTAAGAAAGAATATTGACTAGATGGTGAAGACACGTGAATAAGGTCGAGTAATCAGTGCCAAAACCTCTTCATTGACTAGAGTTCTGGAAAATGAAGGGGAAAGCTCTTGAGGAAGTCAGGAGTGCATGCCGAAAATCAGAACAAACAGACGCAAAGGAAAAGCAGGCATCCCCTCTTTAAGCTGCCTCATCGCCCTGCCACAGTAGGAAAATCAATCCGTACACTCGAAGTGGATTTTCAGATAAGATCCTAAGTGGAACCCGCCGTCAGTGAGTACAGAGCCCCCGGGGACTGTTGCCACGGATCCCTCTCTGCCTTTCCCATCACCCCGACATCCACGAGCGTCCTTCCTGACGTTTCTTTGTCTCATATTCTTTTCCATTTTCTTTAAAGACTTAGTCCACAGTGTCCCTCTTGTTTATTGTTATCCTGACCATCGGTGTGGTGTTCTTATCCCCAGTCTCTCCTCCACATCCTGTTGACAAAGTGCTTTTCCTGAAGCGGATAATGCCAACACGCTTCTCTGTGAATATGAACAACACCCCTAAACTTCAGTCATTCTCCAAAGGCTATTCAGGAACATCCAAAATCCTTAGAAAGCCACTCTCCACTCAAAATCATGTTTTAATGAACCATTTCCTCAGAACAAAAGTTTGCTGTTCATTTTTCACTACAAAAGTCTACGGCAAAATTTAAAAAGAAAAAAAAACAACGTTGCAATGGGGATTACTGTTCTCAATTTTGAACCAGATCTCCTCTGCTATCTTTAATTATTGATAATGTAGCATTATCCTCTGTAGCAAAACAGGTAATTTTGGTTATGTCCTGATAAAACCATTGTAAGTTGAAATTATCACAAGTTGAAAATGCATTTAATGCACACACCTCCGGAATGGCATACCTTAGCCTGGCCCACCTTAAACACGCTCAGAACACTTACATTAACCTACGGCTGGGCAAAATCATCTAACACGAAGCCTGCGTTACAATGGAGTACTGAGTATCTCATGCAGTTCACTGAATATCATACTGGAAGTGAGAACCAGAGTGGGTCCTGGGTCCAGAATGGTGGTAACTGCATCCGTTGTTCACCCTCCTGACCATGTGGCTGACCGGGAGCTGCGTGCAGCTCGCCCCTGCTACCCAGCCTCACGGGAGAGCACTGCCCTGCATATCGCCAGCCCAGGAGATCGGAATGCAAAATCTGAAGTGCAGCTTCTTGTGAATGTGTATCACTTTTACACGATCATAAAGCCGAAAAACTGCAAGTCGAGGACCATCTGTGTTGTTACGCAAAGATAAATCTTTTTTGTCTGGAATAGCATAGAGTATGTACATATTTTTATTGTTAAGTTACAAGCAACCTACATGAAATAGTAGACGCTTGCTTATATTACAAAGCACAGATAAAATGTCAACTGGAAATTCAGAATGATATTCTAGAGTGTTGTTATTTACAAAGAACAATGCTCGAAACACATCCTTAATCGGAAAAAGTCAGTAACTCATTTGCATAACATATAAACAACTAATCTAAACAGAGGCTTTCTGCCACTCAGCCGTTTCTTACTTTTCTATAGCAAATACGGGTAGTGCTGTAAAACTTACTAAATTATCAAGTGGAACAGTCATTGAAGATTATTTGCAGTGATTATGACAAGTGGAGAAGTAATCTTTTTGATTATTGAAAGTTACTTGAGTGACTAAGACAGCCTTAAAGTTCCCCTCAACTTGGCAAAACTTCAGACAGGCTTCTTCCTGACCTCAAGCCCCTAACTTCCCGTTTCTGAGAGTGATTTAATTGTGTGGGCAATGACATTGTTAAGTCCTTTTTTCTACCCAAAGCCTTCTGCGAGTTTCACAGCTCAGCGCTGCCTTCGTCAAGGATCCGAGAAACTCCTCTGACATGTAAACAACGAGGAAGAACGTGCCCTTCTACTGGTTTTCCTGGGAGTGTTGGTGAGAGACTTACCATGAGTTGTGAAATTACCTTCTCCTGCGAAGATGTGAGAAAGTTATCTTTAGGTCTTCTGCCCATTTTCTCATTGGATTTTTTCTTTTGTTACTGAGTTGTATGAGCTGTTAGTATATTCTGCAAATTAAACCCCTGTCAGTCACGTCATCTGCAGACATTGTCTCTCATTCCACAGGTTGTCTTTCCATTATGTTTATGGTTTCCTTTGCTGTGCAAAAGCTTAGAAGTTTAATCAGGTCCCATTTGCTTCTTTTTGCTTTTATTCCTCTTGCCTTGGTAGAAGACATACACATGTCCAATTGGCACATGAAAAAATGCTCAATATCACTAGTTATCACAGAAAGCAAATCAAAACTACGGTGAGGTATCACCTCCTGCCAGTCAGAGCTTCCATCATTAAAAAGTCCACAAATGAGAGATGCTGGGGAGGGTGTGGAGAAAAGGGAGCCCTCCTACACTGCTGGTGGGAATGCAGTTTGGTGCAGCCACTGTGGAAAACCGTACAGAGATTCCTTTAAAAACTAAAAATAGACTTACTGTATGATCCAGCAATCCCAATCCTGGGCATATATCCAGAGGGAACTCTAATTTGAAAAGATACATGCACCACAATGTTCATAGCAGCAGTATTTATAATAGTCAAGACATGGGAGCCACCTAAATGTCTGTCTATAGATAGATAGATAGACAGACACACAATGGAATAGTACTCAACCATAAAAAAGAATAAAATAATGCCATTAGCTGCAACATGAGTGGACCTGAAGATAGTCACACTAAGTGAAGCAAGCCAGAAAGAGAAAGAAAAATACCATATGAGATCGCTCATATGTGGAATCCGAAAAAAATGACACAAATGAACTTATTTCTGAAGCATAAACAGATTCACAGACATAGAAAACAAACTTAAGGTTACCAGGAGGGAAAGGGTGGGTAGAGGGATAAAGAGGGAGTTGGGATTTGCAGAAACTAACCACTATATATGACAGATAAACAGCAAGGTCCTACTGTACAGCACAGGGAACTATATTCAGTACCTTGTAATAGCCTATAATAAAAAAGAATGTGAAAAGGGGTGTGTGTATATATGTGTGTATATGAATCACTACGCTGTATACCAGAAATTAACACAACATTATAAACCAACTATACCTCAAAAAAAAAGCCACCTTCACCTTTAGGTGAGGCCAATTAACAATCATAGATGATCTATGATCCTCCCCAACTCCAGCTCTTAAACAGTCTCCAGACATTTGTTTCAGCAGAAACGTGTTGTCCACATTTGATCTGCTCTCTCTCCCCTCTTTTTGGCCATCTTATCAGAATAAAATCTACTTCTGTCTGGTCATCTTGTCCCGGGAGAGTTTCTTTTTTTTTTTTAAACAGAGTCACAATGGTTCTGGATATGCACTGCTTTTCCTATAATTTGGGGCAAGTTAAATGGCTAAACTTCAATTTTTGACTTGTAACTAAGAATTTATAGCAGCCTGCAAAGTAGGATGGTTTCTATGCTCGAAGGAGACAGTGTGGTATAGAAGCGTTTTACTGAATGACGCAGAGGAAGCACCCGGTAAAGGTTAGAAATCAGATAGGCTGAGAGCTTGGATGGGCAATTACAAAAAGAATCTGCCAACTAGCACCTGAAATGATGTTCCACATGTGTTGTAAGTTTTTTTTTTTCTTTAATGCAATTTTAAACAGGAAGATGTTAGCTTCCAGCAATCAAAGTGGTGTAGATTTTAAAAACATGTCTCTATGGAGTTGGCGAGTATTTGGTGAAGCAAATTGCTAATGTATTTTTGGAGGGCAATACGACATTAAGTATCAAAAATCTTCAAATTGTGCCTACCGAGCAAGTCTGCTTTCAAGGAGAAGAAATAGTTCAACGTCGGCAAATGTTAATCAATACTGATGTTTATCCCAGCTCTGTTTCTATTATTATTATCATTGTTAGAACCAACTCTAAGGAACCAAATTACAGGTGTACAACCACACAAGGGAACGTGCTGCGTAAACATTTAGACTCACATTTAAGAACCTTTTACAGTTTGAGGAAATTTGAATGATAAACATGAAGTGAAAACAAAGTACGGCAATTTATAAACTGTGATCCGCACGTTCAATGTCAAGTGGGCTTGAGTCTAAGGTACGTAGTACAAGGCATTAACTGTGTGATGGCCACCTTTGCAATTTCCTGCCGTCTAAGAACTAACCACAGAATCTGTAAAAAATGATCAAAGTAATCAGCTTCGGTATTCATCTACTAGTTAAAAAGCAAGATTTTCTCCAAGGCCATTACTTTTCCATCAGAAATTAAAATACATGTGTCTGCAGTGTTTGATGTCAATGTAGCTTTTTGGACTTAGTTCCTATGAACCCCACTTACTCCTCTGTAGAGGTCTGCAGTAAATCGTGCTATTGGCCAATACATATACTATTTCCCACTATTTTTTCTCTATTTGTGAGACCCTGAATAGACATTTTTTGCATATGCATCTTCATCGTTTAGTTACCAGGTGGTATTTCTAAAATTAGATAATTCTATGTATTTCTCCCACAGAATCAATAAAGCACTGGTCAGTTCAGACAGCGCAGGGCTGAACGGGGAGCTAGCGGAGGCTGGAAGGCAGTGTTTTTCTGTCTGACTCTTTTAATAAGTGATTTCAACTTATTGGCTTATTTCTGTTCTCCGCATACATAAAACTGAAAACCACTGACTACTTGTCTATTGAAACAAAAAAAAACAAACAAAAAAACCCTCTGCTCTAAGGGCTCCCACAATGACGTGGATTGGCCGTGGGTTGGTGACGATGTTCATGGAGACTCACACGGCAGATTTCACCTGCTCAGAATGTAGAAAGCTATATATCATAGTTATAATACAGTTCTGTATTATTGTTTTCCTCTCCAAATCAACATTGTCATTTACATTTCTAACCCTCAGTTTTATTCAGAGCATGTTTATATGGTTAAGTCCACTGACACAAATGACAAGCTGTTAAATTATTGCATGTGACTCGCGTGGAGACACGCAGAAGGCTGAAACTAAACATTTATGAACTTAAAAGCAGTATGCGAAGGCGAACTCAGAAGCAAAACGTTCATAGACCCCCTGCCGATCACAGCACTGGGAGCTGAAAATTAAAGTGACACCTGGAAAGTATAACGACCCTTTCCAAAGGCCAGATCCCAGATCTAATAAACCCCCTACTTAATGTCATTTTGGCTTGAAATAGGACAGTTAATCGAGTTTGGGTCAAGGAATAGATAGTATCAATTCGCTGATGTGGCATGTGTCCTGTTTTCTTTGACACTATGGTGATAATTATAATTTTAGAATGAGTGATGTCTTAAGATTGGTAACACTTTTTTCATAGACTCTCATGTGAAGTTAGACTAATATGAAGACTTGTAAGAATGAATGCTTGAAGGCTAAGGAAAATCTGATTGGCTTCTGTAAGATTCTGAGTGTTATGGATCAGTTAATCATCTGCTCATTTTTTAAATTTTTTATTTTGAGATAATATCAGACATATAGAAAAATTATGAAATAGTACAGAGCGCCTTGTTTTCACCCAGGCTCTCCTACTGTTAACAGCTTATAAAACCACAGAACAATGATCGAAACTAGGACATTACATTAATGCAGTGTTTTAAACTGACTACTGATACGCTCTGAATTTCGCCAGTTGTCTGTCCCACTAATACCATTTTCAGGTCCCAACTCTGATCCAGCGTCCGATACTGTATGTAGTTTTCATTCCTTTTCAGGCTCCTCCAATCTGTGACAATTCCTTAAACTTCCCTCTTCTACGTGACGCTGACAATGTAATAACTACTGGCCAATTATTTCATAGAATGTCCCTCACTTTGGGTTCATCTGATGTTTTCTCATGACTAGATTAAAATCATGGATTTTTGGTAAGAACAGCACAGAGCCGTTCTCAGCGTTTCCCATCATGGGTACATGCAATTATTCTGGCCTTGCTTTTCACAGGAGGGTAGGTCCTTAAACATGTCATGGAAGTGACTGTTGGTAAGTCACTCTCTCAAAATGTCATATTGAATAATTATTATTTATGTCCATGATGCCTGAGCAAAAGGTATCATTGAGAAAAAACCAGCCATGACTTTGGAAGTTAACGCCTCACTTTCCAATTGTCAATGTATAAATATGAGTATTTTCTATTAAGCTGAAAGTAAGGCTGATATATGATACAAATAAACAAACAAACAAAAAAAAACCCAACAAGATGGTGCACCTTCCTTCAGGAGAGAAATCTGTATTGATACTTGGGACTTTGGGGAAGGCAGACCGCTATGTCCATAGTTCAGTTTATCAGGAACTGTGTGCATTTAAAGAGCAACCTCACCAATTTATTACTAAAAGCACCATCTACTGGTTACCAGAAACTGATGCATTTCAATCTGTCTGTCTTCAGATCCTCTGATAAAAGAGCAGAAAAGCATTTCCCTCTTGCCCGCCTGCGCTGTTTCTCCCCTGCACTTTGAAGTTACAAGGCTCGGGAAACAGGAGGTCGATTTTATTGGTAAAATGTTTTAGCCTGTGTGCCTGTATGTACAGTGGAAATCAATGTCTCAGCTTGCCTTTTATTAGAAAACTTAGGTATATAAATGAGAGTATTTTTTCTTCTAAATCAGTCTTACGTAACCGAAAGGCAATTGTTACAATGTTTAGGAAGTGCAAAGGCGTCTCTCGCAGGAGGCGTTACAAAATTTAAACTGAAGGGTTTGAACAAGTCCAGCCTGTGGCCTGATTCCAGCCCACAGCAGGTTCTAAACAAGGACTGGCCGAGTGACGAAAGGAAAAAAATCTTGCTCTGGCTTGATGTGAGAAATGACAAAAGTGGAGGAAACTCTCATATTTTATATTCATTAGAGATATTTTTAACCCTGACAAAATTTGATGTGTGAATTTAATACTAACAAGGGAAGAGTGATGCCTTTTATTTTTTAAAAAAAAGCTTATCACGCAGAGAATAAATTTAGAATTTTCTGAGATTTCAAAAATGTAGCGAAGTATTCATCCTGGTAAGTTTAAAACACTTAGTATGAGCATTTACCCTAGCGGATTAGAAACACAGAACAAAGAAAACTTCTGCTTAGCTTTGCTGTAAATTCAGTGGAATCCAACCTCTACATGCTCCTGAGAGGACTGAATTCGATTATTTCAAACTGAAATTTCAGGTGTGAAATTCTGAGTTGTAGGAGGAAAAACCTGTTGTATTTTTAAAAGTAATCTCTCCCCATTACAGATGGAGAAGTTGTGTTTCAAGTGTAACTCAAGGTGAAGGCTTATCACACAGGGAGGCCTGGTAGCCCTGACATTTGCATTCAGGCCCTTGGTTTACAAAAGCATTGTTTTTAAAATTAATGAAGAAGGGGCTCAATTGTATCAGTACGTTTTCCTGGGAGGTGGGAGGAGGTGGGAAGGTGAGTGTAAATACACTTGTCCTGTACGTGGGTAACCTCCTCTGAGCGTCACCAGGATGCTAATTACCAGTCCTCTTCTGTGACCCAAACATCCCTCTTTAAGTAAAATGAAATTGATAGTAAGAACATTTCTTATGCATCTCGCTCATCTAAGCACTTTGGGAATCAACTCTCAGTGTTTCAAGATGTGATCCCTTCTGTGCACAGTTGAACCAAAAATAAAGTCTGCTTTCACTAAATGACAGGGCAAATTCAACATTCAACAGATACTTTTCCAAATGTTGAAACATTTCTAAATCCAATAGGAAGAAAAAATGCACGGAGATAAACTCTGAAGGGCGTGCTTTTTTTTTTTTTTAAGAGTGTTTGGCATGGCTTTAGGGAGAAAAAGCTACTTCTGTCAGGAACGCGTTCTTTGCTCCAGGGTAAAAATAACCTTCACAGCTCCCAACATAAATAAGCGATCATCATCCAAAAGGTGTCAAATTAGTTTAAAAAAAATGGAGCAATTAGCCTCCATGCTTTTAAAAATCCATTTGATTTTGGTGCACGCATGTCAGAGGAGGTCCCAGGCTGACAGTGAGGGCTGGCCAGCTGCATGGTCTGTTTCCCTCCCTCTTTCCCATGGTTTCTTCCGTGTCATCAACTGCACAGAACAGAAACACCAGCATTCAGTATCTCTCGCATATTCACTTTGTGAACGAAAAATACTGCAGACCACATCAGTAAATGAAGAAGCTGAAGCCATCACGACATCAGCGGCTGCCCCTCCCCACAGTGAGGACCAGCCTGCAGCCCGGCCTCTGTGGCCCCTCACCATGGTGCCCCCTGAGGGGACTCAGAACTAGAAAGGGCAGGACACTGGCCCTAGACAGCTCGGTGCTTGTCAAAGGAATGAATACAATGAGCCCAAATGTTTGCTCCCTCCCATACACAGAAAAGCGTTAAATTCTTTAACTTGAGATGCCTGGTTTTCTTCAGTTAACAAGTCATCTTTTATTGTTCCAACTACCTGGTCTTTGCCGTAAAGCTCCTCTGTATCCTAGCTCCCCCACTTCCTCTTCGGAGCAGCCCCTCAGAGCGACCTGAGAGGCTGTCATCCCGGCTCGAGTCCTCAGAATTGTCCACGGAATAAAACATAACCCTCAACTTTTAGGTTATTCATTTATTTCAGTTGACAATATTAAAAACAGAAACACTATAATAGTAAGTTTTAATTTTATTTTATTATTATTTTTATTGAATAAAAGATTCTTTAAATTCAATAGTGCTTTCTTTACAATTTTCAAAAGTTTCACATAGTAGGGAAGATATAGCTCAATGGTAGAGTGTGTGCCTAGCATGCACGAGACCCTGGGTTCAATCCCCACTGCCTCCATTAAAATAAACAAACAAACCAACCTAACTACCTCTCTCCTCAAAAAAGGATTAAAAAAAAAGAATAAACAAAAGTTTCACACAGATGATTTCACATAATGCCAAATAATGCTGTTTTTCCTCCTACCCCATGTTGCCCCTCCCCCTCCTCTCTCTCCCATCCAACATCATTGTCTCCCAAAGGCACCCAGAAGTTCCTCGGGAGGACCACCCTTTCTCCATGGTGTCAAAGACAAACTTTGGGTGGCACTGGCTTCTGGGGGGAGCTCTGATTATCATCCACCAGTCTCTGTTCTTCTGCTCATCTTTCCCCAAAGAGCAGGAGCCTGGATCTTTGCAATTGTCTCATGACCAATCTCCTGTTTACTTTGCTTCCTGACCAAACTTATTGTGAACAGCATAAATCCCAACACTTCCTTCCCCATAAGTTGTTTGGTGGATGGAGGAGAAATACTCATGCGCTAAACCAGAAAGAAGCCCATACTTTCATTGTCTGCCACCATCCTGAGGCCATGAAGGGAGATAACCTTTAGAAAAATCTGCTACCCCGAGAGAACAGGGAGCTGAAGAAACCTGAGTCCTGAGTAACGCTGCTCTAACCCTGGCCTGGAGTCCACCTTACATTGGACTTTTCGTGCATGAGACAGCCACTTCCCTTTATTGTTTACGCCAGTTTAATTTCCACTTTCTGCTACTTGCAAATAAACACATACTTACAATGCAGTGATAATGACAGTAGTTATTATTATTTGAGCACTTCCTAGTTGAAAGGCATGGTGTTAAAGCTGCTCTGAGAGACCCATATTTTTATTGCCTCCACTTCATAAATAAGGACACAGATTTGGAGAAGTTAAACAACTAGCTTAAGATCACACATTTGCCAGCAAAAATTAACAAGTGGGACCTAATTAAACTTAGCAAAGGAAACCATGAGGAAAACAAAACCACCACCTACGGAATGGGAGAAAATATTCACAAGTGATATGACTGACAAAGGTTTTCCAGAATATGTAAACAGCTTATATGACTTAATAACAACAGCAACAAAAAAAACCCCAAACGACCCAGTCCAAAACCAAGCAGAAGACCTAAACAAGCAGTTCTCCAATGAAGACATACAAATGGCCAATAGACACATGAAAAAATGTTCATTATTTCTAATTACCAGAGAAATGCAAATCAGAACTACAATGAGGTATCACCTCACACCAGTCAGAATGGCCATCATTCAAATGTCCACGAACTATAAATGCTGGAGAGGGACTGGAGAAAAGGGAGCCCTCCTACACCATTGGTGGGAATGCAGTTTGGTGCAGCCATTGTAGAAAACAGTATGAAGATTCCGCAAAAGACTAAAAATAGACTTACCATATGATCCAGCAATCCCACTCCTGGGCATATAACAAGAGGGAACGCTAATTCAAAAATACATGCACCCTGATGTTCATAGCAGCACTATTTATAATAGCCAAGACATGGAGACAACCTAAATGTCCATCAACAGAGGACTGGATAAAGAAGCTGTGGTATATTTATACAATGGAATACTACTCAGCCATAAAAAAGAATGAAATAATGCCATTTACAGCCACATAGATGGACATGGAAATCATCACTCTAAGTGCAGTAAGTCAGAAAGAGAAAGAAAAATGCCATATGATATCACTCATAAGTGGAATCTAAAAAAAGAAAAAAGAAAACACTAATGAACTCATCTACGAAACAGAAACAGACTCACAGACATAGTAAATAATCTTATGGTTACTGGGAAAAAGGGTGGGAAAGGATAAATTTGGGAGTTTGAGATTTGCAAATGTTAGCCACTACATATTAAAGTAGATACAAAAAATTTTCTTCTGTACAGCCCAGGGAACTATATTCAATATATTGTGATAACCTTTAATGAAAAAGAATATGAAAATGAATATATGTATGTATGTGCATGACTGGGACACTGTGCTGTGCACCAGGAAGTGACACATTGTAACTGACTATACTTCAATCAAAAAGTAATCACACATTTACTAAATTATCAAGCTATAATGCAAGTGGAATCTTTTCAGTTGTAAAGTGCATACCCTTAAACCTTACATTATGGGTACTTTGCAAGGGTGTTAAGGAAAGTCACCTTAGGCCTAATTATCGGCCTCACCGTTATTACCTATGTGACCTCGGGCAAGGTATGTCACCTAGCTGGGTCTCAATGTCTTCCAACATAAAATTGGGCAAATGAGAATTCCTAACTTCTATGAGTACTAAAGGAGTCAATACGTATGAAGTGTTTAAAAATATACTTATGTAATAGTAATCACTCAAAACTATTAGCTTTTATAATGATTACTAGTGATAAAGTTAATTTGTGTATCAGAACGGGGCTGCCCCTGCGGCCCCGCCCACATCGCACGTCTCACCCTGAGTCCCCTGCGCCCGGGGGACCCCTGCGGAGGAGGCCCGGTCCCCCTGCCGCGCACCTCTGTCTAGCTCGCCTCATACCCCGCGAAGCGGGGCCTGCTCAGCTTCCAAGGAAACCCCCAGACTCGCAGCCCTTCAGGCCTAGTTTCCACGCTGCCTCTTCTGACCTCCGTGAAGTTCGCGCGTGTTGAAACCCGCTCAGGACTAGTGCCCCTGCCCGGGAGGCGCTGCGTCCGCCCTCGGTGCACGGGTTACTCTCCCCTGCGCTCAGGGCCGACGTCAGGCTCGTGGCGAAACTGTTTATCCACTCGGCTTGCGTTTATCAGTCTTCAAGAAAAGCATTTCCGATTAGGCTTCTCAGCCAATAGGATGCAGAGGCTTTAGCTACAGCATCACTGCCTGAAAAACAGACCTAAACAAACCTCAGCTGGAAGCGTGGGCTCTTCCTGGAGCTCACGGACAAACGGCTGCAATATTTCAGGTCGTGTCTTCTTGTCCCACATGAGTTTGACTTTATTGATTCCCCCCCCCCCAACATATATTAATTAGCGTTTAGCTTGCGATTCGGAGTTTTGGAGAAGGGGACGGAGTAGCAAACAGAAAGCAGGTAAGTTTTGTTTGTTTGTTTACCTTCACGTCGCTCCAGGGTCAGCAGGGCGCTCGGAGGCAGACACGTGCATGAGCACACGCACACGCACACGGACAGCTGTGTGACGAAAGCGCTGCCCGAGCCAAGCGCGGCGCTGTGAGCGAGACAGAGGCAGGCTCGACGCCAGCCCGGGGGCGAGGGCAAGGGCCCCCGTCGACGCGACCGTCGCCCGGCCTGCTCCCCGGGGAGCGCAGGGTGGAGGAGGGGGGGCCGGACGCAGAGCCCGTCGCCGCGCTGCGCAGCCCGTGGTGCGCGTGCGGATGCGAATCAAGACTCCGGCGAGGCAGTCGTGTGGCTTCATTGTGTGCTTTGGAGAAGGCATCGACCGTTTCCAGGAGAACAGGTGGGAAAGGCAGACAGAGGGGCTTGTGAAGGGCGGTCAGCAGGAAGCACCAGCGGTCCTGCTGCCTGGAGCGCACGACGCTGGAGCGAGAGGGGACGGCAGCCGAGTCGATCACTATTGAAAGAACTGAACTGAGGACACCTAGCGATGCACGAGGCGCAGCTGGGGCTGCGGCTTGTGTGGTTCCCGCTCAGACCCCCTCTGCTGGGCCGGCCGCCGTTCGAGTCCGAGGCGGCGCTCCTATCGAACCCCTTCTACAGGGAAATTCAGGAACCTGCTTGGACTCCTGACTCCTCACAGTCACACCCCAACCCACTGACTGTCAGTCTCCAAAGGACTGTCTCCCTCGGCGCAGGATGTCTCGTGTATCCAAGTCCCTTTCTCAGTCTCTGCGTCCAGGGAACCTGAAATAAAGCAGCTGGGCAGCTGGCAAGGGACAAACCATTTCCAGGATGTTTCTCATTCTTCTCGCTAAAGCCACATCTAAACCACTGAAGGTACAGCTGATGATGGAAACTGTATGTGAGTTCAGCTGGGGACGTACTGGGCTTGAGACCCACAGGAGCCAAGCAATTAGAGATGTCACGTTATTGCCAAAGGAGGGACCTGGTCTTTTGTGGGTCTCTAAAGGAAAGGAGGTAAAATTAGATTGTGCAGATGTCGTAGAAAGTAAGTGCATCTTGGAAACGAGACAGCAAGTAGCACGAGAAAAAGGTCGTCTCCCCTCCAAGACCTGGGATGGCAGTGGGCCGCTTGCTGGCAGGATTCTGTCCACATTTTCCCGAAAGGCCCCTTTCATGTCGAGGTTGGAAAATTTACCCTTTCGGTGTGTTCTGGTCAGGGCACTATTTCTGAAGTGATACCAGCTATTTCTGCAGCTTTCAGCTCTTTTTGTACTGGGAAAAACTGTGTGAAAGCTTTTTTCCCGAGGCTGTGCATCAGCTTTATCTGGGGTTGATCCCGGCAGCAGAAATATTGTGTGCCATGTTCAAACCACTCGTGGTTTAATTTTTTATTGTCAAAATAGATCACTGCTCTGCCCATCTCTGCTTTGAATGGAATCTAGAGAATCTAACTTATTTCCAGCCAATGGCATGGAAGACGCTGCATTGCAACCTGCTGGGCTAGCTTCTTTGTCTCCGTTGCCATCTAGTCACAAGAACGTTATGCTCACTTCATCCAGGTTGGGGACTATAATTTGACAGAACTTTTTCCCTTGATTTTGCCCATGAGTTTCTATTTCCTTCTCCGGCTTGTTTTAATTTCGGAATGCAGAAACTTTTCTCAATGTGGGCCTGAGCTATCTCTGTTGCAAGACATGTCTTAGGGAAAATGAGGATTTATTTCATTTTGTTTTTCCATGTGTTTCTTCTCTAAAGTGGTTTCAGTAAAGAAGAGGGGAAAGATTTTCTTCCCAAATTAAACATAGAGGACATCTCAGCACCTGGACGCAAGGATAGACATCAGCTCATTGTTTATAATAAACTATTTATATGTACTCTGGGACTAAAGGGAAAATTTAGTTTGATGCTATAAATTGTGTTTATATATAATTTTCAAGACTCTCAGCTCCTACAGCTCCCAAATATTATACACTATGCAAGTGGGTGTAGTGTTCTTTCTTCCCAGGGTAATTAGTAACATTCCAATAATAATGAGGAGCTTTTGGTTGCATATATATTTAAAGACTGTTATGTAAACTTGCAGCTCAGTCATGGTACATTCTGTGTTTGAAGAAGTAATTCAAGTTCTCTGTAGGTAACAGGAGGAAAGAAAGAACACCGTGCTGTATGCTGGGCAGGTGGCGACAGAGGGGAGGGGAGTTTAAGGACTCCTTGCTCTTCTGGGCCATCGCAGCGTTTTGGAACAACATCATCTATCTTGTCTTCTATATTTTCTTTCTTTGAGGGGAGTTAAGGATTCCTTGTTCTTCTGGGTCATTACGGGACTTCGGATTGACATTATCTGTCATCTTCTGTTTTTTCTTTCTTTAACCTCAGGCAGGCCTACCTTCCCCAGGCAGCGTGTTTTTGGGGGGAACAGGGAGCCCAGTAATACGCACATGGTCATCTCCTTCGAAAATGATCTCAGTGACTAGAGTGTAGACGAGAAACGTAAAGAGAAATACAAGTGAATGTCTAGTAGAAAGGGGGAAAAACAAAACGAAGGAAGGTAAGAACTCAACAAGAAAGGAGAGAGTTAAGGAAGGGAAGAGGTGAGGAGAAAGGAAAACGAGAGAAATTTGAAAGGGAGTCGGGGGCCGGACAGTCGGAGGAGAGAGACGGGAGACATAAAACAAAGGAGAAAAGAGGTGAAAACATAGGGAAAGAAAGTCAGCTTGGTGGGTTTGTCATTCCGTAGATTTGCACCCAGAATCTGCCTTTTATCAAGGTACACGTGTTAAGGGACAGCACAGCCTTACTGCGCACTGCGCGAAATCCTCGGTGACCTCTTATTTTCGATAATAAAAAGCCGTAATTTCCACAAATGGGTTTTATCCATTAACCCCGCAGCCTGCTTGATACGACCTGAGGTTAAGTCCGAAATCCACGTGAGCTCTCAGGTGGCGTGCAGTGGGCCGCCATCAGGTCCCGCTGAACAGTGCAGCTCCTGCGAGAGCCCGGCCCGTCGGCGCCCGGCTCTGGCGGCCCCGCAGGGACGTGCTTGCTGCCGGGCAGTCCGCCGTTTCTCCACGCGAGACCCCGGGGCTCGCTGCTTCGGGCTGGCACTTTGACCACTGCGCAGTGCAAAGGGGGGCTTCCAGTCATCTTGTCTCCGCCCTCTCCCTCCCTCCCTTCTCCCTCGTTCTCTCATCCTCTTTCTTTCTTTCATCACAACTATTCTATTAGAACATTTTCAGCCCACGGGGTAAGGATATGAGGATTGGAGAGGTACAGCGACAGGTTCTAAAACTATAACTTTCCCAGTAGACTGTACATTCATGAGCGATCTGTGCAGCCCTGGGGGAAAGCGCGGGGAGCTATGAGCTGTGCTTCCAAGTGCTGTCCTGGGAGAAGCTGCACAGGGCTCTCCACGTGACTAGGCGGGCGACTTATTTCTACTTAGGGATTTCAGGCTGCACCGTAGGCACAGAAATTGAAATAAGCTGATGAATGGCTTCTGTGCTTCCGCCCTGATGGTCACAAATGGCATTGCACACGCTCTAAATATAGAATCCCTTGCAACAGAGATCTCTGGAGAGCTAAATGAGACAGCGGCTACCTGGGAACCTCGACCTGGCACCTTCAGGGTTTCCGATCTGAGCATCCTCACGTGTAATACTAGAAATTGGCAAGGATTTTGTGAACCCCAGATGAGGTGGACATTAAATGTTGACTTCAATGGAACGTCTTCTTCTGATGCTAGAGCACTTAGGTCGTTTGTCCCAGGGTAGGACTAACGCTTCGACACACCACAGAAGTGGCTGTCACTCCACTGACTGGTTACAACACGTGAAGCTGTGAGTAGCTTTACGGAACTCAGTCCAACTTACCAGAGAATCGCACGTGTTAAAACTGTACCTTTACCTTTGTGTCTGAGCCATGGCTTTTCATTCAGTAGATATTTAGGTGAGCATCTAGTATGTGCCGGTCTGGGAGTTCTTCTAGCTGAGAAATACTGACATCAACACATGGAGACAGAAACTTGTCCTTGAGGATTTTATATTCTAGGAGGAGCTGGCAATTAGGAAGAGTTAAAAAAAAAAAATAGGGAAAGATGTACCAGTAAAAACTACACTGGTTCAACAGGGCTCAATGCTAAGGGAAAGTAAACCCAGGGCGGACCCCTGCACTGCATGTGCACTAAAGCCGTGTTCACCACGGTCCCTCACCTGAAGGCACCCAAACTAATGAGAGTGTCAGGGAAATCACCCAATACGGTGCGTGGGCCATAAGTCCCCTCACGGCAGGATGCACGGGAGCATGTGGGAAGGAAGCGGTAAGGATATTTACTTCTGACTGTAATGTGTGTGAGGCAGAGAAGAAAATAAAGAAAAAAAATTCACAGGAGTTGGCACTAGCTTGGGGTCTCGAGAGTGAGGCAGGAAGGAAGGGGACAGGGCACAACATTTAAAAGACTGATGTAGCCATTGAGGGTATGACAAAAAATGGTTAGAACCACTGAGGCCCAACATGGCGGAAGATTCGACTTCCAGCAGCCCTTGAGCCTCACTGTGAGCTCGTTGCACCACATCAGCAGGATAAATGACACCCCCACAGGCACCATGGCAGTTCCAGGGTTGACTGTGATAGGCTGAAAGGTAGGTGGCGGCCCAATTCCTGGAAATACTCTCCTTTCCCACAAAATAGTCGTGAGCCTATGAAACTGCCCAGCCCTTGAAAACTCACAGCCCCATACCTCGGGGCCTCTCTTGCCTTCTAAGACGTGTCCCACAGTCTGTCTATGGAGTGTGTCTCTCCCTGAATAAATCTACCATCACTCTGCTTCCATTTGCCCTTGACTTCTTTCCTGCGTGAAGCCAAGGACCCTCACTTGGTGGCCCCTCCCAGGGGCTCATCCAAGACCTGGGACATGGCCATCCTCTTGCATCCCATTCTCCTGCAACAAGAGTTACAGAATTTTTCTGGATGGTCTGAATATTCAGGGGGAAGATGTTACAGGGCTGGATAATTATTATAAGAATAAACTGAATAATTCTATTCAGCCAGAAACCATGAGGAATTGTCAGCAAACGGAAAGAAGGGAGACTGACCTAGACTTGACGAGGGGACGAGACGGGCGGCAGGAGGAGCAAGGAAGGCAGGGATGGTTGGATCACTCGGCTTCTCTTGCCCTGAACCACGGACTTGACCGTTGGGCACTTTGGCTAATAGAGTGACTGACTCAGGCTTGTATTTCAGAAAGGCTGCTTGGTAAATACCGCTTGGAGGGGATGAGCTGGAGGGGCAGGGCTGTAGGTGGGGAGACTGCCTGCTCATTACAGATGAGGCATTCATTAAAAGTTTGGGAGTTGTTCTGCAATTTAATTGTTTGCTTTCCTAGACTTGTTACTTAGAATGTGCCCACATGGTTCAAATGACTTGCTAACTTTCCACAGAATGAGCTGACATGCCTCCAATTAATAATGATTTATTCAATAGTGTTGATTGCAATCTAAATAGTGATATTTAAAATATTAATTGCTTATATTTTGTTGAGTGGGGAGAGGAGTGATCCTTCAAAGAGTCATCCTACACTTAGGGAATAATAAATTGATACGCTGCCATCCAAAACTGTGTCTACAAAGAATTTTAGTGATGTGAGGAAATTACAACATTTGAAATAAAATGAGCATAAAAATTGTACTGATAATCTGGTTTCAATTATATATATATGCATATATGTGTGTCTATGTGTCATATGTGAATAAAATATGACATTTTATAGTTGCTATCTTTAGATGATTGGATATTGGGCAGTTGATTTTTTTTCTTTTATCCTCACCTACGTTGTCAGTAGGAAACTGCTCCACATTTTCCATTAGTCAAACTACTTATTTGAACAAATAAAATTTAGGACATTTTATGGATTTAATTTTTCTTGATGGTGGAATCAAATTCAAAGCCCAGTACTCTGTAGTGCTTTTCACATTATAAGGAAAGGAAATGATTAAGTTGTCAAAATATCAAAATGGTACTTCATCCATTATAGAACTAAAGCAGTGTGACAAAATTCAGTATTTATTTACTTATGCTTATGAAGACTCTTTGGAAAGCTGTTTCTTAAACACTAGTTTATGTAATTTGAGAGACAAAAATGCAACTGATTGGACAGAGCTAAAGATTCAAAGAAACCAGGACTTCAAGGCTCTAGCTTAGTTACTCAAGTATTTTTTTTTCCTCTCTTATTCTTTCTCTACAGTTTTTTTCCCAACTTGCTTTCTTCTTCTTGCCGAGATTACCTCCTCTCACTTCAGACATCTATTCTTTTCCTGGCTCAGATTTAGCCACCCCAGCAGGAAAAAAAAAATCAACCTCCCAGGATTTATACAGCAGTTCTGGGGAAGAACCATTGGCCCTGTTTGATGTGCGTACCCTTCACTGGGCCAGTCATCACTACTAGGGCCATGGGACTGGGGACGATGATTGCTCAGACCCAGTGTGAAGCCTGGCGAAGGAGAGACACTGAAATGGAAAGCGTACAGTAAATGAGTGAGCAGCAGGTCCGTGATCCATTCTTCCCTTTTACTGAGTGCTGCCCGTAGGAGACAAAAGGCACAAAGGCTATAAACCTGAGTAAGTGAAAAATGGGGAGGGCGCACGATCAGAGTCACTGCTTGTCTGTAAATTATGTGACTGCGCAGAATGGTTAAGGGCCTCTCATGTTAACCTGGGCCCAAATGTGGCAAGAAAAGATCTGGGACATGTTGCTGATGTCCCAGACACCTCCCTGTGCTGATGATTCTGCCTCACACTTACTTGTGTTCTTAAGAATTTTACTACAGTGGCTACTGAGATAATTTTTAATTTGTGCAAATGCAGTTGAAAAACCAGCCCTTTGTGTTAAGCCTTGCCAAAACCATATGGATTGGAACTGGGAGGGTTCTCTGATTAAATAAATGGCCATACACAGGTAAATCATTTTTATAAAAGTTCTCTGAAGACCAGATATGTATTGAAAGACTTACATAGAAGGATAGAAAGTGTATCTTCATTAATTAAGGCCAATTTGGGTACCAGGGCGAAGCAACAGATGTTGTCACAAATAATAAAAGTACCAATTTGTTTCCTAAGAAAACCTTGCATTGCTAGCTTTCTAGGAAAAACGGTTTCATATTGTAAACTGGCTAAATTCCGGTATTGAACTTCAAAATACAAGGGCTATCGTAGATCACAGATACTGCGATTTAATAATGAAAAAAATACAAATAAATATTTTTTAGATTTGCTTGCATTCATTCCTCTGTTAGAACTTGGGCAGTTGGAATTTTGACTTACAAATAAGCCAAACAATAAATATCACAGTTCACAAGGGCCATAGGTAAGATGTACGGGAATGCCTGGTAAGAGTCAAGGAAAGGGAAGAACCAGGAGCTGCATAGTTAGTAAAAAATTTACGACATTTTAGAACAGGCACCCATAATTATGAAGTTGGTTTATCTGTAATACAAAAAAATTACTGAAGGCCTAACCAAGTGGGGTATGTGTGTATAGTGACCACGTAATAATTGATCACAAGGATTTCTTCCCTTTGCCAAAGCAAACATCAACCATACCTGACTTCTGCCTTCGAACAGGCTTAGAGAAGACGCTGTAAGTCACACTCATTCCTAGAAGAGCAACCACGGAAGGGGCAGATACTAGCTCCAAATATACTTTCCTCATTAGCACCGTTAACGTGGCCCAGCGTTCCTACATTTATTAAATCTTTTTTTTTTTTTGCATTTTCTTGGATTTAGACTCATTTGCATAAAGTAATAATTGCTAGTCATTGTACTGCATTGAATCTCATACCGACACTGTACAATGATACAGCTTAATTATTCACAGTTCCATGTATGCACATTCTAATTTTTGGAAGCCCTGAACTTGGGCTGAGAACAGTTACATCTCTTCTTAGCGTACTTATTTTTATTCTCTAGTTGCTGTCTGTCTTTCTCGTAGTTGGTGCTCCATTTTCTAAACTATATTTAGTCAAGGACAGGATAATGGTCTTTCTCCTTTCTTTCAGTTTTCTCTCTCCACCAAAGACACTGCTACGTGTGACAATTTTGTAGGCATAAGACCACAGTGAGAGGTTGCCTCATCTTCAAAATAAAAATAATAACTCTCATGCATATGTTTTGATCAATAATATACCTAAAAAGCTATCACAGTCTCCGGCATGTAATAAATATTTAGGAAATCTTAGTTTCTAATTCTAATGCTCTCGTTGCCCATTTTACAGTCTCATAAATGACTTCTTTAGATTGTTTCTTTTACTGTCACATCTTAATAGCTCTAAACTTTTATAAACACTGGTAAATGTTTCCTTTTGCTAGTAGCTTATATTAATTTAGATGTTGTAAGTACTCTGCTTTGTTATAGAATCTACCGATTGACCTAAAACGGAATTGGAGATTTTGGTGTATTTTTCCATGCCCAGTTTGCTTAAAAAACTTGGTAGAAACCTCTGAATCACTTCCCATTTCACATTAACCTTATCAGGTCCCATTAGTTTATTTTTGCTTTTATTTCCCTTGTTCTAGGAGATAAATTTTTAAAAATTGCTACAATTTATGTCAAAGGGTATTCCCCAAATGCTTTCTTCCATCCAGTCTTACATCTAGGTCTTTAATCTACTTTGAGTCTATTTTTGTGTAAGATGTTAGAGAATGTTCTCATTTTATTGTTTTAAATGTAGCTGTCTGGTTTTCCCATCGCCACTTGAAGAGACTGCCTTTTCTCTGCTGTATATTCTTTCTCCTTTGTCGTAGACCACTTGACCACAAGCGTGTGGCTTTATTCCTGGACTCTCTGTTCTGCTCCCCTGATCTGTGTGTCTGGTTTTGTGCCAGTGCCATGCTGTTTTCATGGCTGCAGCTTCATAGTAGAGTCTGAAGTCAGGAAGCATATTTCCTCTAGCTCTGTTCTTCTTCCTTAAGATGGTTTGGCTCCTCAGGGCCCTTTGTGTTTCCGTACCAATTTGAAAGTTATTTGTTCTAACTCCGTGAAAAATGCCATTGGTGTTTTGACAGGGATTGCACGGAAGCTGTAGATTGCCTTGAGTAGTATGGTCATATTAACAACATTAATTCTTCCAATCCAAGAACGTAATATATCTTTCTGTCTGTTTGGACAGCAAAGGAAACCATAGACAAAACAAAGAGACAACCTACTTACTGTATGGGAGAAAGTATTTTCAAATGATATGAATGATAAAGGGTTAACAGCCAACATATATAAACAGCTTATAAAATGTATCATCAGAAAAACAAACAAAAAAAGAATAAAAAATGGGCAGAGGTTCTAAACAGGCATTTTTTCAAAGAAGAAATGCAGATGGCCAACAGACACATGAAAAGATGCTCAACGTCACTAATCATCAAGGAAAAGAAAATCAAAACTACAAAGAGATTTTATCTAACATATGCCAGAAGGACTATTATCCAAAAGAACACAAATAACCAGTGTTGGTGAGGATTTGGAAAAAAAAGGAATCCTTGTACACTGTTGGTGGGAATGTAAATTGGTGCAGCTATGTGAAAATCAATGTGGAGGGTTCTCAAAAAAAAAAAAAAAAAGAAAAAGTAAAACTGTCATATGACCCAGCAATGCCACTCCTGGACATATATTTGAAAAAGAAAACAGAAACACTAATTCAAAATGATTCATGCACCTCAGTATTCACAGAAGCATGATTTGCAATTGCCAAGATACAGAAGCAACCTAGGTGTCCATCAACAGAAAAATGGAGAAAGAAGATGTATATATATATATATATATATATATATATATATATATGATGGAATACTACTCAGCCATAAAGAAGAATTAAATTTTGCTATTTGCAGCAACATGGAAAGACTTGAATGGAACTGTGCTAAGTGAAATAAGTCAGACAAAGACAAATACTGTATGATGTCACTTGTATCTGAAATCTAAAATGCACAACAAACTAGTGACTATAACAAAAAAGAAGCAAAATCACAGATGCAGAGAACAAACCAGTAGTCACCAGTGGGAAGGAGAGGGGCAGGGCAATCTAGAGGCCAGCAATTACGAGGTACAAAGTATTGGGTATAAAATAAGCTACAAAGATATATTGTACAACATAGAGAGTATAGCAGCTATCTTACAATAACAATAAATGGAGTATAATCTTTAAATTTGTGAATCACTATATTGTACATCTGTAACTTATAGACTATTATAATCAACTATAATTCAGTTAAAATAAAACTAAAATATTAAAAAACATTATTTTACAATAGCTACAAGCACTGACAATCTGATTTCTGTGCTGATTCTATGATGTCTACCCCGCCTACCTTGTTCCTTATTCATCTGGCCTCAGTCAGGCGAGGTTCATCCCTGCTGATCCTTTAAAACACAAACTGGGTTCTGCCTCAGGGCCTTGGAACTATTTTTTCTCATTACCTGTGATGTGGACACTTCACATTTTCCCCTAGCTACATCCTCATCTTCTTCAAGTATTTGCTCAAATTACCCCTTCTCAGGACAGCCCGTCTTAATCACACAACCATCATTCCCCAGTATGGGAGGAAGGTTGAGTTCAGGACCTCCCTACCTAGGATACCAAAATCTGCAGATGTTCAAGTCCCTTAAAGCAGCATAACATTTGCATATAGCCTGCAAAAATGTTCCCCTATACTTCAAATTATCACTAGATTAGTTATAATATCTACTATGATGTAAATGATATGATGTAGTATCTACTTAATGTAAATATAAAATAATTACTATGATGGAAGTAATCACCAGTACATGGTAAGTTCAAGTTTTGCTTTTTGGAACTTTAGGGAACTTAAAAAAAAATATTTTTGATTCCCATTTGGTTGAATCTATGCATATGGAACTTGTGAATACCGAGGGCCAACTGTATTTAACATTGAAATTTGCCACAGTATCTTCACTTTCCTTTATTTCTTCTAATTTATTTTCATACTGAATACAAATCATTTATTTATTTTATTTATCACTTCTAAATAATATATAACTTGTTTATATGTCATAGTTCTTGTGCCTGGAGTTTAAGATCCATGAGGACCGTGGTTAATATCTGTTTTTAATACTGATGGATACCAGCTGCATAGATCCTAGCAGGTGCTCAGTAATCACGTTTTAAATGAATGGGTAAATTAACCCCCAAACAGGTTTATTTTCATAAAGTAAATCTTGATTAAATTAAGATTTTGGGTGGTCACATGTCTCTATCCAATATTGAGCCTGATCAGATAGCTCGGAATCCCTTTGAAAGATGTTTCAGTGGACTCTCCCCCTTCCCCACCCTACACGTTCTCAATACTTATTAAACAATTCAAATATGTGTATCTCATTTTTTTTCATCTCTGACATACTCAAGCATACTACTTATTTTCTGGTAAGTATTCACTTTTATTGAAGTTGAATTTGCTTATCTGTGAGTTTATAACTGTACTTAATTATGTAATTTTTCAAAATAATGTATAAAATGTATTTCCTTGTGCATGATATTGTTTAATACCAATACGAGAAAGAACGTGGACGTCGAGGTCTGGCAAGCTTGAGTATTCACACAGATTCTGATATTTACCAGTTATTTGGTCTTAAATGCTCTGAACTCCAGTTTCCCCACCTTAAGTCAGAATAAAATAGCTCTTTACTCATGTGGTTTTGTGGAGCTGAGCGAGGTGCAGCCATAACGCACTTCATGTGACGCTCTCTGCACAGGGATGCTCAGCCCACGCCCTTAGCGTAGGAGGCATCTGCTGACCACGCGTTGCACAGTGCAGTGAACAGGCTCATGTTTCCTTGGTACCTCCTTCAAAACCAAATTTATCATCTTTAGTTCAGTCAAGAGTTTTCAACTAGAAGGAATTTTGGAGTTCCTTGCAAAGTATCCCTTGTTAATTTGTCATGTCTTATAGTCCTTGAACTTAACAGGTTAGCGTTCAGTGCCAGGACCAGTAAACGTTCTGTAAAGGAGCAGACAGTGTTTGAGTCCTCGTGCGCTGTGGGATCTCGGTCACAGCCACTCAGCTCTGCTGGCGCAGCACTGCAGCAGGAGGAGACGGTAATGGATGGGTGTGGCTGAGTTCCAGCAAAGTTTCACTTACAAAAGCCGGCAGTGGGCTGCATTTCGACCTACGCTAATGGTTTTATTGTTCTTTTGTGAAATTATTTATTAGAAAAAAAAAAAACAAAAAAGAGAGAAAGAAAAAAAGATGCTTCCTCACTATGCCCTATGAAAGTCCTGGACTGCCAACGGTTTAGCTCAGAAATGAATTTTTGATCAACATTATCAACTGTTTCCTACAATGCCTCTTAAGATGCATCCACATACTCTCAAGACGTTCTTCAAGTTGCTTTTCACAAAATATTTTAAGTATTATTTTTATTTAATTAGCTTTCCTAAAATTCATAGTTAGGTTATATAGCTTTTTTCCTCTCTCTCTGCCGTCAGTATATGGGAAGTCACTGAAGGTCACTGTCTTCGTACAGTCGTACAGACAGCAGTCTCTTATAAACGGCCCCTGCTTGCAGCTGGAGCCAAGTCTAAGCACGTCGGCCTCTTAAGACTTAAAATAGTTTCTAAGCTTTAAATACTTTAAAATAGTTTTAAATCACTTTAAAGCTTTTTGACTCAGCTAAATAAATCTTCTCGAACAGAAACTTTACTTTTACATCTAGGTCAAAAAAGAATGTCGTGTCAATGTGGTCATAATTGAAGTTCATATTGTTTAAACATGGTCTGAGTTTGTAGTCGCCCAGCTCCTTAAGGGAAAAACTGAGAAGACTTCAAGGACATACTCCCTTCCACTTGGAGCCACTCAAGGAATGGTTAAAATGTAATTAATAAGACACTGCCTTGAAAGGGCTTTGTGAAGTGATCTGGCACACCAAAATTTAATTTTGCCATCCACTTACAAGCGCCTGATGATTCGCACAACCAGAGAGACACACAAATACCGCCACTGTTTACGAGCCTCAGAGAGCCCTGTGCGAACGCCCGGATGATCCAGAGGCTTCTGACAGCCCTAGTTCACCCCCACATCACTCTCTGCCTTACCTATCTTGTTATTCCAGGAAATTAGCCTGCTCCCTCCTCTGAGACCCACACTGAATAAATCTGAAGAGACGTAACAAAATCAGACATTGGCATGGCACGTCGCAGTTCAGAGAGCTGTGGCTGGCTCTGTCACTTCGCTGGTGCCTCATTCAAAGACCAGCTTCTCCGGAGAATCTCTGCTGTCAACCTTGCCTGAAGAGCCCTCTTCTGCCCCACCCAGGGCTCTCCATTCCCTTTTTTTCTTGCTTTGTTTTATCACGAGCAATCATCACGACTTGATTTTATGTTATATACGTATTTATTTGTTCACTATTTTTGGGCCTCGTTTGATTCCATGAAAGCAGCATGGCCGTGCAGCAAGTGTTTAATGAATATTTGTTAAGTGAATAACTAGATAAACCTTGTCTACTGAAATGTAGGTATTCGTGTCCTAAATTGGGAATTGGGAGTTTGAGATTTGCAGATACTACTATATATAAAATAGATACACTACACATTCATACTGTGTAGCACAGGGAACTATCTTCAATATCGTGTAGTAACTTGTAATGAAAAAGAATATGAAAAGGAATATATGTGTGTATATGTAAGACTGAACCATTGTGCTGCACACCAGAAACTGACACAATGTTATAAACTGACTGTACTTCAATTAAAACAAAAAAAAAGAAAAGAAAAAAGGAAATGGGGGGAATGAGACTCTTGGTGTGTGAATGATGCGGTCAAGGCCATGCAGCTCATTATTCAGGTGTCCGACTCTCACTCTTAGCATCTCTCACTTTGTTATGTTGCCTTATCCCCCGCAGTGTGCGCTGAATCAGAGGGAGGAACGGAGAGACTGGACGGGAGGTAAGGCAGGTTAGAGGCACGGCTCCTCCCTCGGAGGTGGGAACAGAGTGTGAGTGAAGACGAGGGCCAGCTCCTAAGCAGAGGGAAGCGTTCTGTCTGGGAAGCTTACGAACGACCGACTCTCACACTTGACTGTATCCTCTCCTGTGAACGTGGCTTCCCTTCCCACCTAAAATGATGTGCATTGATCGTTGTGCCCAAAGAAGCAGGCAAACACTCGAAGACTGGAAGTCCAGATTCTGAATATGAGTTTATATGGATTTAAAGGAATGCTAGCGCAAAACAGAAATGTGATGTCCCCATATTCTGATAGATTTTAGGAAACCGATTAATGTATTATCAGTGCATACTCAAAAGGAAAGGTGTCGCAGGGTGAACTTTACTTTTGCCCAGTAACTTAGTATGTGTCTCTCTGGTTCCACTAAAATATAAAATTTAAATACGCACCCTCAGTCATGTGTTGTTAGAGATGGTAGCATAGAGCAGTGGGGAAGACCACGGCTTTGGAGACAGAAGGGTATAAATCCGCAATTAGACACATCACAGATATTGGAGGAAACAAGCATCCTAAATTGATATCTTCAATTATAAAACTGAGTTTAAAAATAATGTACCATATAAGACTGCTGTGAAGATTACATACATCTAATGAGTTCCGTATACTATGTGGCACCTTGTCTCTGCTAGAGGTTACGCATTCATGTTCAAATGATTAGATATATACTTAAAAGCTGAAGTAACACCGACTTAACCACAGCAAAGCTCTGCGCAGATTGTTGCCCTTTTAATCACTTTCCTTGTCACATGCAGAGAACGAGGCTTGCTTATATTTGGGGAAGAATTGGTAGGGATGGAGTTATGAGTCAGGAATTCAAATTAATGTCGAGATAGAGGAACTTGTGGTGTCACCGTGTTTGTCGTGTCTTGATTTATCATTTACTGAGATCAGAAATTATTTTAATTTCGCCTCCATAATTCATGACTTCAATATTCTTTTCAGGCATTTGACTCTGCAAGTTGTTTAATAGAACGAAAATATGAACCTTGCTCAGGGAGCATGATCTACATTTCAAAGTAAAAGGAGTCAAAAAAAAAAGTTACTTGGTGAGAGTGTAGAGAGGAGATTTAGGAGTGCATATCACCCAGCCTCATAAAACACTCGGAGTCAGGGGACGCTCACGGGTGCACAACGCTGCCCTAAAGCATTTGGGAACTCCAACTCCAGATGCTCTGCGAGTGAAGTGAAAGCTTTCTCAGGCACAGTGAGGCACACACACATCTCTTACCATTCCGTGGATTGTCAAGAACAGGAGGACCCACTTAGTCAGAATATTTTATGAATAACTAACCAGCCAGGCGCTGTGCTGGCCACAGGGCAGGCATGGAGACAGCATCTGGCATCTGGCTAAACACGGCTGGGTCGAGGAGCACAGCCCTCCCTGTGCTCAAACGTTAGGGGACATTCCTCCTCGGACTTTCGTCGTTCCAATCCCGCGAGTGGCGCACGTTCTCTTTTTGCTCTGAGCCTTTGCTCACGTTCCCGCTCTGCCTGGGACCCTCCTCTCCACCGCCTCTCTGTTTCCCTGGGGACCCTGATTGGCTTTGAGGTTCCAGATGAGACATCACTTCGTGTAAACCTATAGGTTATTTCACTGGCTATGGAACAATCCACGTGTCCTCTAAAATAATGTTTGTCGTCATTTTATTGACAATAGCACATCACCTTTTTGTCCCCTACTAGGTTTACGCCCCGTAAGGAAGAGGAGAAGTGCACAGTGCGGTCATTCAGCACAGGGCTCTGCGCTCGGTAAATGTCCGCTGAATGAATGAGCAAACCAAGTGCCTCCTGACAGCGCGGGTCAAATGCTGAGAAGCCACTAAGACAAAATAATTCATTTTCTGGGAAGATTAAGGAGCTTATATTGAGAAGTGACTTCTTCACGAAGCTCTTTCAGGCGCTGATCGGAGTTTACCCGGCAGGATAAAGGAGAAAGGCATTTACAGACGGAAAGAAAGCAATTGTAAAGACGAAAGGATCTTTCCCAGGTTTCAGCTGGAAAACTTCCTCGTGGAGAATGTTTGTGAAAGACAGAGTATAAAGGGCTTACGAAGGCACTGGGGTCAAGACGGATGCAGCAGCGCATCATCACAGAACTCTAGGGCAGTTAGCGGGCGGCTCAGAAAGAAAACAGCATTTCAGTTAAATAAAGTTTGGATGGGCTTAAGTACCAGAGGGTCTCTCAGAGCTATCTGCTATGCCAATGCGCGACCTAGAGTTGTAGCACGCAGTCGCAGTTTACGGCGGCCTCTTTAACGAGTTTGCACACTTCTTTTCCAGGGAGCGTCATGAAGAACGTGGTGCACAGAGCACATGCTGGGAATCGGTGGTGTAGCTCCGTGGTTCTCAGCTGTGGTCTGTTTTTTGTTTTGGTTTTTAACTCCAGAGGGCATCATGCACTGTCTGGAGATATTTTGGGTTGGCACGACTGCGCAGGTCAGGAGCTGCTACTCATTTCTCACGTGTAGAAGCCAAAGGAGACGTTAATGCTCAAGACAGTCCCCCCAGCAAAGAATCATTCAGCCCAAATTATCAATAGCAACAAAGCTGGAAAATCTAGTGCAACAGAAAAGTCGACAGCTGTGAATTCAGATGGGAATGAAGTCTCCACTTGCTGATTAGTAACTGTAGACTCTTAAATTATTTAATCTGACTCGGTTTCAGGTTCTTCCCTGGAAAAAGATAAATGAAATGACCTTTTTTGGGAGGGTAAAGTTTGCTTTAAGAAAGATAACATATATGAAATAGTACAGTGGATTGTCTGCCATAGAACATAGTCTATGAACACAGAACACAGTCACTTAGTAAATGGAGACCGTGATAGCCTGATGCTGGTGTTCGTTTGCTCGGTTGTTTTGTCCCAAGCCCAGGAACGCTGTTCTTTCTGCTGCTGCTGACAAACCCCGGCTCCGTGGACACACCTGCAGGATGTGCCCCAGGCTGGTTCGGACTTAGGACCCAATGCCAGCAGATGCAATTAGAACCCCGATACTGAGCAGACAACCTAAGCTAGACCATTAGTGCCTGTCCCAAAGATTCCAAACTTGGCAGAAGATAACAATCTTGCTTCCCTGTCGAGAGACTGAGCTACAGCTGCCCTGGATATGACTAGATCTCCTTCACAGGAGGAGGCTTCGAAGCTGGCGTTAAGAAGAAGGCAAACACGAGAGCTGTGGGTGGAGAGACTGCATTTCAGCTCTGTATCCAACCGTCCCCAAAGCCTCCCCCATCATATGAGATAACAAAATCCAGCGCATCTTCTATTTTTCCTTAGCGAGCTCACTGAGCTTCTGTCCCTTGCAGCCAAACCAGTCCTAAAATACTCAGATACAAGTGTCATTAATTCTACAGGAAATGGAGAATTCTTGTGTTTTCTAACATACATTGTACTAGGGTTAACCTAGGTAACTGCTTTGATTCCAGCTTAGAATAGATCGCTCTAGGAAAAAAAAATATCAAAATCTCTCTTAGAAAACAATTCAAATCATGTGTATATATAAAATTGAATTTAAAATTAGTGATTCCCAAGCCCCAGTTTAGTTGAGGCATTTCACTCAATGTGTATTAACCTTTGAAGACCAGCAGACATACAGTAGCAATCAGCTCTTATCTCGTGTTCTACTTTTACAGTTTCTAAATTTAGTCGCATCTAGCCAGAAGGGCTTGAGTAACTTACTCTGACTTTCCCCTAGAGTGGCTAGTAAAGCAAAAAAAAATTTTATAAATCTAAGTATTTTTAAACAAGTTGAAAAATTATAACTATAATTGTTATACACTCTAAAAATATGATAATGAATTGATTTTAACCATTCATGGTAGAAAAGCTTATTTAGTAAATACTTGTTTATTATATATGCGCTTACAGGGACTATGTTGAAAAACTGATACGTTTATCTTAAAGGTGAAGGCAAATAATAAGGAAGAAGAAACTCTTGTATTTGGTACCGTGAGGGAATAAGAAACTGTGCTGTAAATGTCAGTACAGAGATGGGGACTCGATCCCAGACCACGTGATAAAGCCCACACTGCAATAATTTACTTGCCTTTTTTTGCATTTATTTATCACAAAATACTAATTTTCTTTCAAATCAGTATTTTTCTAACAGAATCTCTTTGTATGATCTTGAAGAACGTATAACCGAATTTTCTCATATTTTTCAATTTTTTTTTGGTTTGTTTATTTTTTTTTTGGTTTGCCACTCTATGAATTTTAACATGTGACTCGATCCATTTAACTACCACCACGGCTGGGTATAAAACTGCTTCCTCATGGGCAAATGCTCCTCTGTGCCTAACCCCAGGCAGCCTCTGGTCTGCTCTCTGACCCTATAGTTTGCTGTCTGCAGAAGGTCACATAGAAGACTCGTACAGTAAGCAACGTTTTGAAAATGGCTTCCCTTACTCAGCACAGCGCCCTTGAGAGCCACGCAAGGTGCCGGGCACGACTGCAGCCCAGCCTTCTGTCGGCGAGTGGTTATTTCACTGCGCACAGCACCGCAGTTAATTGGTCCGTCCCTTCAGTAAAAGACAGTTGGATTTTATGCTCATCCATGTAACTTCCATAAACATGTTGTACAAGTTTTGTGTGAACATAAGCTTTCATCTCGAACTCAGATGGTGAATACGTTGTGAATGTTAAACAAAGATGCCAGACTGTTGTCCACGGTAACGCTGTGACTTGGCCTTCTCACCAACAATGTTTGTGCTTTTCAACTGCTGCTCACCTTCACCTGCAAATGGTGTTGTCAGCGCATCGTGTACCAACAGGAAACAGGCCAGAACCAGACACCCGTCACCGCTCAGCAGCGAGAAGGTCTTCACTGGACTTGACCCGGTGCTCATTGCAGCATCATTAACGCCGCGGGCTAAGCCTCCGCATGGGTTTCCTGTGCGCACCACGGGTGGGCACATGCGAGAAGGGGACAGACGTGACTGAGCGTTCCAGGGGCAAGAGCTGTCAATCAGTCAAAGACCACCTCTAAGTGAGGATATGAGAGCAAGGGAGACAGGAACCACTGCTCTTCCCTCCCTTGGATCAGCCCGCCTCCTGTCCCTTTTCTAAGTAAATCCTTTAAAATCTTCCACCACACAACACACCGTCTCCCGTCTGTCACCTTATCTTCCGGGTCTGACAAGAACTAGGGCCTTTTCCTTTTCCCTTTTGGGGTAACAGAGCTTCTCTATGTCTGGAAATCAAATAAAGAAATAATCATGGATGTAAACAAAGTGTAGCTACAGGGTTTTCAATTGTGGATTTACCTATAATATTGAATAAGTCAATGACGTTTAAATTACCAATAGCAGAGGTTTGATTAAATAATAATCATCAAAGCAGCTATTGGGATGATGCTGAGAAGCATATTAACGTAAAAGAAGTAATTGCCATGATAGATTTTTTAAAAACTAGTTACAGAATATAAGGCTATGTTGATATTTTCTAACTAATATTTATATATGGATTAATTCGTGCACTACCCCAAACAGTACGGATTGTGTACGTTAAGCGTTGTAGCTTTCACTGTCCATCACAGATGCACACTCCCCCCCACCCCCGCACCCCGGCCCTGGGACGATGTCACTGTCCATGACAGGTGCACTCTCCCCCCCCCCAACCCCGGCCCGGGGACAACGTCACTGGCCTCCCTTGCACTCTGGCCTCCAGCTGGTTGAGCCCGTGTGCAACGTGAAAGGCACGGACAGAACTGGAAAGGAGGGGAGTTGGAAGTGTTTGCTCCTGGGCTGTCTCCTCGAAGACCATGACTTCACCGTGGTTACCTGCCTTGACCAAAGGTGATCATTTCTGTCAAGGGGTTAAACCCTAAAGCCAGAGTTGGCCCAGGCTTCCGAGAACCACTGCCTCCCGCTCAGCCTCAGGAGATGCAGTGCTTTCCACACCGGTCCCAGCCAAGAGCTTCTCAGCTTCCCTTGTCAATAAGCAGCGCCTTTGTAAGTGGTACGTGTGTTAAATTCTGTCACTAATGATCAGCTCATTTTAATACGACGTGTTTCCTGGCAGAATCTTGAACATTACCTTCACCAAAATATTGGAAGTCGTCACTTGCTATGGAAAATTATTACTTATTTATATTACTTTTACACATGTGTTCTGTGTTATTTTATGTGGATTTTTGCAACGACTAAAGGGAAAATAAGTGACTTACTAAAATAATGTTTCTCAAACTACATGTTGTGAAAGATTATTTTTTATCAGTTGTTGAAATACAGTTTTACAAAATATAGTGAAGATGATTATAAAAACTTAAAAAGTACACATCGATTGTACCAAATACGCCCCACTGATGAGGGATGCTGAGGGCAGGGGAGGACGTATGTGTGGGTGGGGAGGGCTGTGTGCGAACCTCTGTATTTTCTGCTCAGTTCTGCTGTGAACCTGAAACTGCTCTAAAAGAGTAAAGTCTATTAAAAAAAATACATATACAAACCCACATATTTTTAATTCAAATGCAAGAAACATAAAATTGTTCTATTAAATAGCTATAGAAGTTTCTAAGTGTTTTATCTTAAATTATGTTTGTGTGCCCATATTGGTTTGCAGGTCACGATTCTGGCATTGATTTAAAATATGATCAAATAAGTTATCAAACAAGCTGGTGCCTGTGTCTGTGGCTGAATCTCTAGCCGTATAATTGTATCTGTTTGCATCTACGTCTGTCCATCTACATGCAAGTATATTTAACGATGCCTACACAGTGCCTTGTCACCTATTAGATACTTAAACAAATACTTGTCAAATGTATGAATGAATGATTTAAAATAATCAGTTAAATTGCAGAATACACAGGAACATATACACAATCTCTTTCCCTGCTCAAGTTTCAGATAACAGGGCTCTCTCATATACTCCCTGGGGGCAAAAAATAGGCACAAACTATCTCAGTGTTTAACTGAGCATACTTTCTGACCTGCAATTCAGCTTAACAATGCTATTCAAACGCTAAGACAAATTGGAAACATTTAAAGATCCAATCAAAAGGAAGAGTTTAAAATGCTTACATCAAATCATAATGGAACACAATGCCACAGCTAAAATAAAATTGTAGAAACTATGTGACATGATGGAAAGATACAAATATTTTGTTAAGAGAGATATAACTTGTAAGCAGACAAAACAGAATGTCAAAATTGAAAGAAGATGTATCTGGAAAATATAAAGGCAACGTGTTAAATGTTGTTATTTCTGTTAGTAAGATTATGTTTGTTTTATTTTATCTTTTGCTTATATGCAAACTTAAAATATCTTCAATAAACCTATATTTTGAAATAAGCAAAAAATAGCCACCTGTAGATAAAACTATAGATCAAATTTGACTTGTGAACATAGTTACAAAAGCTAAACAAAAATAAATGCAAATAAAAAACATTAATATAGAAAGATAATGCTTAAGTAGAACATATTACATGAACGCAGAGTTGGCCAGATTAAAAAAAAAATCTATCAACATAATCTCACATCCAAAATTTAATGTGGAAATTAAGTGAAAAGACATTTGATAAAGTGCAGCAGCCGCTTAAATAAAAACTCTAAAGAAAACAGAAATAGAAGACCATTAAAACTGGCAGCAAATATGATTATAAATGTCAAATGACTGAAAGCATTTCCAGTAATAGGAGGTGGACAGGGCTACTGGCTAGCTCCATTTTTTAAATCAATACTGTTTGGGAGGATGCAGTGAATGCAATAAGAAAATGAAATAACACCGGAAAAGTGGAGATAATACCCTATTGATGCTGATGGTATTAAGGACTAGTGAAAAGTCATTAAAATTAATGGTCGACTTTCGTACGTTGGAGGCACACAAGGTAAACACATTAAAGCATAAAACCCTCGCTCCTGCCTATTCCAGCAGTAGCCATTTGGAGAAGCAGATAGAAATGAAAAAAAAAAAAAAATCTGTTTCCAACTACAAAAACACTAGAAAGTGATCATGAATGTATTTTATAAGAATGATCCAGGAGAAATAGTGAAGAAAACTCAAAGCATTTTTGAAGGACATAAATAAGATTTCAACAGATGGAAAGTGATGCTGTGTTCTTAACCAGAGGCTTATTTCCCCCAAATTGATTACACATTTAAAATAATTATGAGAGCAGGTGACTTGTGACGTTTTTGTTGTTGATGGGGTGGGTGTGGGGTGGAGATAAGATGAGTTGCATAGTTATAAGAAAGAATAAATATATAAAAAAACAAAGATTTTTTTTGCTAAAGAAAGCAGACACATGCTTTACCAGATATTAGAAAACTTATAAATTTACTGCAATAAAATATATATGGAAACTGTAAAAAAAATCAACAGGAAATTCATAACAATAAAATTCTAATATACATGATAACGTAAGTTATAAAAGTTGTGTTTTTCTTACTGAGTAGATAAATAACAGGCTAAAAATTAACCACTGTCATTGAGAAAGCTAACTGGCTACCTAGGAGAATACAAAATTGCATCTCCTTTCTTACACCCAATACAATAATAAATTCCCAATTATTTTCTTAGAAGTATGAGACTCTTCAAGGATGAGTATCTTAACTATAGGAATGTCAATTTTCCCCTCATAAATTTTTCCTACCGAGAACTTTGCAAAGCTGAGGTTTCAGAGAATGAATTCAGAAGAATTTGAATAAAAATAGTAAATTGGAGTAAATCTTTAGCTGTTCAGGAAATTCTTTAAGATTGATTTCTCTAAAATTATATGCATAATCCATCATTAAGGGATAACCAAGATTTGAAACCTAAAACCATGAAAGAAATCAGTATATATTTAAGTATAAACATAATTTAAAATAGCTTGTAGCCATATCAGAAACCATTTAAAGGTACAAACAATAGAGTTGAAAAACCTTATTTCAACCAGCAACAAAGAATTAATGACTACAAAATATTCAAAAACCGGTAAGAAGTTGCTCAGACTCACCAGTATTCAGGAATATGCTGTCTATAAAAGTATTTCACTACAGTAAAATTTCACTTTGAGCTTATTACTAAAAAAAAAAAAAAAAAAGTTAAAAGCTAACAACAAAGTAAAACCCTTACTGGTGAAAATATATAAATACAGAGTATTTTGATATCAAGTGGTCAAAATCTATAAAATTCAAAAGCATGTATCTTCTTTGACAAGGTAGTCTCAATCCACATATTCTATTTCTTGGAAATGACAATTATATTTAATGATGTAAGTGGACTGATGCTTATGGAAGTATTGGTTACAGTATAATGGTAAAAGACTTGCAACAAATTGAATTCCCATCAGTAACTGGATGGCTGATGATCTCGTGGTACATCTGTACCATGGAAAATTAAAGGATAAACAAAAATAAACCAAGTTTCTGTAAGCATTTTTATGTGATACATTTGAAGGATAAAAGCAAGATGCAAAAAATAATAGACTTTTGTGAGTGAAAGTAAAACTCTTATATTTGCACACACACAAATACACACACATAAATATAAAGAAAATAAAGAAGGATTTATATTGTTGTTAACTCAGACTGTTTGGTAGTTAATATTTGCAATGAAGAGGTAGAAACCAAGCGAATTAGGGACAAAAAGAGGATGATAATATTACAACACAGCAAGAAAAAGAAAGACTATGAAAAAAAATGCATGTAGGACAATAGAATTCCTTTATGAGTGTGTGTGTGCACGTGTGGACTTTGCAAGGCTATTTTTAAAGCAAAATCATGATTACTATAAAATACATTTAAACAGTTGCTATTCCTTGTCTACATTTCTGAGTACCCTCTTTGTTTCACTTTGCACAATTTAATTAACAAATTTACTTTCATGGCATGTTTGATACATGTGAGAGTGTAAATTAAAATGAGAACTGAAGGCTCAAGATGCACCGGCATGTCATGATTCTTGTTCAATCACGTGAACATCAGCTGGGGGTGAGGGAAGAGTCTACTGTTACAGGACAGCTCTTTTCCCCTCCTCTGAGCATTCATGAGAAGCTGTTCCCACTCCTCTGGGGGCTGAGCCTGATCCTCCTTTATGGAATAACAGTTTAAAGCTATTTGGTTAGTTCTCTTTACCAACGTTTGCATGATCATTAGATTTCAGGAGTGAAACCGTATTACTGATCTGATGTGCAGTTCACCAGATGGCCAGTGGAAAACGTGTCAGTTTCCTACGTTTGATTGCAGTGAAGAGTAAATTCAAGCTCTCTCTCCGTGACCCAACACAATGAAGACAGATTATTCTGGCAATTATTAAGTGATCTCCAGCACTCCTGGGTCATTTTGCAAACTCCAGGAACTGCAATTAGTGTTATGTATGACCCATCTTATGTAAAATACTATCCCAGTAAATGGCTTGGAACTAAATGGTAATCAGAAGTTCTCATGGTTCTCGATGTTCACATTTTAGGGTACACCAGACTTGTCCCTGCTTAATAGAGCTGTATTTTAACGTGAGTTATTGATTTAAATGTGACAATACTGGGATCCGTTAAGCCCTGCAACAATTTCATCTTCCAAACCAAGGCAAGGTTTGATTGCAATCTGGCACGAACACTTCAAGGTATTAAGGAGAATAAGAAAACACAGTGTTTCTCTTTGCTGTTGTTCTTTCAGTGCATTCTATTGCAAACGCCTTTTCAGTGAAAGTTGGCTGATAGAGAAAGAAGAACATAACAGACTAGCGGCCTAATTGCAAGATTTTTAGCAAAGAGCCTAACTGGTAACATTAAGCAAATCAAAACAAGTAGGTATAATTAATTGTATAGTATGGCATTATTAACAGTTTTAAGTAATTAAAATGTACAACTAAATTTCATCCTATGAATCTGAATTGGACAACACTTAAGGTAAGCATTATAAAATGATTCAAAAATGTTTAAGTGCTGGTTTAACACACATTAAAAGTAATTAAAAGTATTTTCTTTGAAATATGCTTTTGTTTATATCACAAAATGTATGTTAGATACAGGAACATGGGCAAATGCAAAAGCTGAAACTAAAGGACTTAGAGACGAAAGGAAGAATCACTGTAATTTTATCATCTTCAGTTAATAGGTATTAACTTCTGATACACATTTTAAAGGATTTTTTTCTTTATTTTCTCTACAAGAAATAAAAATGTGTATCTACTTTGTTGCTTGCTGTATATTTAAAACTTTTTAATGTTTATAATTTCTAGAGTGCTGTGTCTGAATACTGAATGGTTTTCTTTTGAATGAATCATAATACCTACAAATGCATTTCCTGCTTTTAAATATTCAGATGATTTTTACTTTTTCCTTATTTCATAGGCACTGTAATAAATATCCCTATACATGTATCTTTTCTGAATTTTATACATAGAGATAATGACACCTTATTGAAATAATACAAATATTTACATTTTGATCTAATTATTTTAAAACTCTATTATTTCTTTTTACCTCTAGAAGTTTATTTTGTATTAGAACATAGCTTAATTATACAATCAAATTGTTTTCTAAATATCCTCATATAACTTACTGAACAATTTATGCGCACAAATATGATTTCAGAGGCTGGATCAAGATAGCAGAGTAGGAGGACTCAGAGCTCACCTCCTCTGACAGATGCACCAAACTACAATTATATGTAAAATAACTTTATTTGAGAATAGACTGAAGACCAGCACAATGGCCCTTTTATAGCCAAGGATATAAATAATAAAACCAAACCAGGAGGAGTAGGCGGGGGAGAGAGCCCAGCACAGAGGCAGCAGGCTGAAGAGTGCCTGGCGCCGTAGCTAGCTTGCAGAGGCCCCCCTGGTGACCCCCAGGCATGTACTGGGCTCCAGCTCCAGCCCCCTCCACGCCCGGGAGACAACCCCAAGTGCCCTCGGGAGAAGCCGTGTCCTGTCCACTAGCTCCTTTGACTGGCGTGTCCCTGCCAAGGTAGCGAACCCCGAAGTGTTGGCCCATGCTGTCTTCAGCCCTAACCCTCCTGCCAAAGCCCTTGAGCACATGCGGTCGGCTTAGGGATGCCCTCCACAAGGACACACATTCAAGACTGGGAGCGGTAAGCACAGAGAGACAAACAAAATGAGGAGACCCGTGAGAATGTACCAAAGACAAGAACAAGATAAAACTCCACAGGGGAAGAAGAAACACAACACATCCTAATGGGGTGCAGAGAAGTCATTTCCCTGATAAAGAGTTTAAAGCAAGCATCAAGAAATGCTCACCAAACTCAGGAGAAAAATAGAGAAGCCGAACTTCAATAAAAAAAAAAATTTAAAAAATATGAAAAAGAACAAATCAGAGCTGAAGAATACAATAATGAAATAAAAAACACACTAGAAGGAATTAACAGCAGATTAGGTGATGCTAAAGAACACACAAGTTACCTGAAAGCAAAATAGTAGAAATCACCCAAACAGAACAGAAAAAGAAAAAAAAATTTTTTAAATTTTTTTAAAAGACCTCTGGAATAACATCAGAAATACTAACATTTATATTATAGGGGTCCCAGAAAAGAAGAGAGAGAAAAAGGGGTAGAAATGTATTTGATGAAATAATGGCTGAAAACTTCCTTAACTCGGGGAAAGAAGCAGATATCCAAGTCTATGAATCACAGAGAGCCCCGACAAGATGAACTCAGACATATCCATACCAATACATACCACGATTAAAATGGCAAAAATTAGACAAAATGAGAAGATTTCAAAGGCAGCAAGAGAAAAACCGAGTCAGATACAAGTGCACTCCCATTAGGCGATCAGCTGATGAGTCAGGAGAAAATTTGCAAGCCAGAAGGGACGGGTATGATATATTTAAAGGGCTGGAAGGAGAAAACTTACAGCCAAGGATACTCTACCCAGGAAATTATCATGCAGAGTTGAAGGAGAGATAGTTTCCCAGACAAGCAAAAGAAATTTTAAAGGGTCACTTTTATTCAACATAGTGTTGAAAGTCCAGGCCACAGCAATCATACACGAGGCATCCAAATTGGAACTGAATGAGTAAAACTGTCACTGTTTGCAGACGACATGACAGTATACATAGAAAACTCTAAAAGTGCCACCAAAACACCATTAGAACTAATAAATGAATTTAGTATGATTAGTGTACAGAAATCCTGCTTCATGTCTATTCACGAATAACAAACGATTAGAAAGAGAAATTAAGAAAACAGTCCCATTTACAATTGCGGCAAAGAGAATAAAATGCCAGGAATAAATTTAACCGAGGATATGAAAGATTTGTACTCTGAAAACTGTAAAGCATTGAAGCAAGAAATTGAACACAACACAAACAAATGGAAAGTTATGCTCTGTTAATGGATTGGGAGAATTAATATTGTTAAGTTGCCCATACTTCCCAAAGCAACCCATAGATTAAATGCAATTCCTATTGAAATGCCGCTGGTATTTGTCACAGAACTGAACAAAAGACTTCTAGAATTTGTATGGAACTACAAAAGAAACCAAATAGGCAAAGCAATCTAGAGTCAGAAGAACAAGGCTGGAGGTTTCATGTTTCCAGACCTCAAGCTATACTAGAAAGCTCTAGTAATAAAAACTGTATGGTCCCTGCTCAAAACCAGACGCATCTGTCAAGGGAACAGAATAGTGAGCCCAGAAAGAAACTCACACTTACATGTACAATTAATCTATGAAAAAGGAGCAAAGAACATACAACGGAGAAGTGACAGTCTCCTCAACAAGTATTGTAGGAAAAACCAAACTACATTCAAAAGAATCAACTGGACCACTTTCTTGCACAAAATACAAAAACAAACTAAAAATGGATTAAAGACTTCAGTGTAAGACTTGAAAACATAAAACCCCTAGAAGAAAACACAAGAGTATGTTTTCTGAGACAGGCCTTAGAAATAATTTTTAGATCTGTCTTCTCAGGCTAGGAGACCAAAAGTAAAAATCAGCAAATGGAACCACATCAAAGGTAAACATTTTTGCACAGGAAAAATAAAATAAATCAATAAAAGGAAAAGGCAGTGTCGAACGGGAGGAGATATTTGCAAATGATTGTCTGATAAGGGGTTAAACACATAAAATATATGGAAAATTAGTACAACTCAATGTCAATAAAATAAACTTTGATTAAAGCAATGGGCAGAGTACCTGACCTGCCATTATTCCACTGAAGACATACAGACGGTCCACAAGGCACGTGAAGAGATGGTCAACATCACTGATCATCAGAGAAATGCCGATCAGAACCACAGTGCAGAAACGTCTCACGCCTGTCAGAATGGTTATCATCAAAAAGACAAGACATAGCAAGTGCTGGTGAGGATGTGGAGAAAAGGGACCCCTCGTGCACTGTTGGTGGGAATGTAAATTGGTGGTGCCACTCTAGGAAACAGTATGGGAGCTCCTCAAAAAATTAAAAATAGAAACACCATATGATCCAGGAATTCCATTCCTGAGTTTTAATCTGAAGAAAACAAAAACTCAAATTCAAAAAGATGTATATGCTTCAATATCCAAAGCAGCAATAGCCAAGATACGGAAACAACTCAAGTGTTCATGGACAGAGGAAGGGAAAAATAAGGGAGGTGTGATGTGTGTGAGTGTGTGTATACACACTGAAACGTTACCCAGTCGTAAAAATAAAGTCTTGCCTTTCGACAACATGTACAGACCAGGAGCGTATTATGCTAAGTGTGGTAAGTCAGGCAGAGAAAGAGAAATATCATATTTGTTTCAATTATATGTTGAATGTAAGAAAGAAAAGAAAACATTACGAAGCAGAAACAGATGCACAGAAACGGGATAAACTAGTGGTTGTCGAAACGGAGAAAGGCGGGAGGGCGGGTGACATAGACACAAAGTGCTGAAGAGGCACAGACCAGCAGTTAGAAAACAGACACGGCACGGGATGTGAGGTGCAGCCCAGGGCAGGCAGGGAGCCGTGTTACAGTAACTCTGTATGGAAGGCGATCTACGGCAATATTGAACCATTATGTTGTACACTTGGGACTCATACAATATTGCAAGGCAACTGTACTTCAATACAAAAGTATTACTTTATCAAGTATTACATACATACCTGAGTGTGTCCTTTTGTAGCTATATTGGTGCTTGTGTATTTGTATATTTGGGCAAAATATATACATAAATGTACGTGTGTGTACATGCATACATACGTGAGCATATGTGTAGAAATATATGCCACTAACCAACCTATTCACTTTGATATTCTGGTTCCCTTTTGATTTTTTTTAAGCCTGTTCCAGACTTAGAGCATATTGTATATCAGACAAAGCAAAATGCTCCTTATTATTATTTTTAAAAATTCTAAGCTATTCTTCCCTGTTTATTATGCCAATTGTGGCTTAGGTTCACTTTCCCCAGTTTTAAAAATCTCTTTGCAGTTTTAGTTATATGTTCTTTAAACTTATAAACAATTTAAAAAAAAGCACACACAAATTGGCCATAACGGAAATTTTCTGAGTCTACAGTAGGCCAGAAGAAATTGCATAAAAGTAAATAATTTAGGAACCTTACTTAATTCCTCTCAACTTGAGTGTCCTCTTTTGTAAACGAGTATGATGATATGATAATAATTGATATGCTCAAGGCTGCTGCAAAGATTAATTGAGATAATTCCTGTGACACAGACAGTACCCAGCACACGGTGAGTTCTCAAGATACTGTATCTAATGTACGTGGATGCCAAATAACTCAGCACGAACGATCTAATACCAATACCAGCCAGCTAAGTCATTCATCACTCGGTGCAACAATATGTTTCATACATTGTTACATCAAAATAGTTTAGAAGATGATTCTGCTTCATACTATATCTCATTTGATTTTGTTTTTGATTTTCAAAGGAAAAAAAAACAGAGAGAAAGCAAGTAACTAGTTAGTAACAGTTATGATCTAACTGCTCATCGCCTGTTTGGGAGAACAGGGAGAAAAATGTGATTATTCTTCGAGGTTATTGGCAAGCCTGTAACATGGATAGAGTAAAAGGCTAATAAAGAAAGATAGCTTTATTTGTCTTGCTAGAAAGATGATGGTAAGTGATAGTTGATAGATAAATAGAAGGAAGGAAGGAAGGAAGGAAGGAAGGAAGGAAGGAAGGAAGGAAGGAAGGAAGGAAGGAAGGGAATGAAGGAAGGAAGGGAGGAAAAAAGGAAGGAAGGAAGGGAGGGAAGATAGATAAAGAAAATGAGAGGAGAATGGTAGCCGAGCAGACAGGTGCAGAGGAGAGAAACAAAGACGTTAAAAGGCTGTGAACTATGAGTCAGAGATGCGTTCCCAGATGAGTGGTTCTTAAAATGTAGCAAGCATAAAAACATCTGGAGGACTTCTTAAAACACAGACTTCCCGGCCACACCTCCTGGAAACGTTACTCACTGCCGCTGGGCTGAGGCCGCAGAATTTGCATTTCTGGTAGCTTCCCAGATGCTGCGGCTTCTGTTAGTCTGAGGACTACGTTTTGGGTAGCATGTTCCAAACCCGGTGCTTGCTGTTCCGCCAGGTGACTTATGAGCTTCCCGGGAAGAAATCTTGAAACCAGGACTCCTGGGCCGGCATTTCATTAAGGGAAGTCCGCCCAGGGGACACTGGAAAGCGGCTGCGGGAGAACCGGGCAAGACAGGCGACGAGAAGCCGCGGGGCGACCGCGGGCGGCGCGTAAAGCTTCAGCGGACACCGCGGGGGGCCGGGCCGCCGCCGCCGAGCGCGTCCCGGGAGGGCTCGGCGCTCGCCCGGCTGCAGACGGCGCGCTCGGGCCCCAGCGGAGCGGCCGCAGCCTCGGCCCGGTCCTGCCTCCCCGGGCACCGCGGGCGCTCGGAGGAGGGTCCCGGGGCTGCGGGCTGCCGGGCGGGGCACGGCGCCCACCTCTCTGCCGCCCTGGTCAGCCAAGAGCTGCCGTCTCCTCAGCTGCCTTGTACTGAAGATGAAAACAGAACGAACAGAAACCACGTGAACTGTTGCACAGTGGCTCCTAACTCTGCGGAGCGCCTTACTTATTTTGCCTTTGAAACGCGTTGTTGAACAGGAGAAAGGATACGACCGTTTCGTGCGTGATTCTAAGTCCTCGGACGCCTAGTGACGTGCACCTGACGTTGCCTGGGCCGGGGTCTCGTGAACGCAAGCGCCGCGCCCTGCATCACAGCTGTTGCCGGTGAGAAGTGTTGAACAGCGTCTTCGGGAATGCCCAGTAACTCCAGTCCACGGCAGAGGAACGACTCGGGCGGCGACCGGTTTGAGATTGAGAAAGGACATGATGGGGTCGACCCGTCCCTCCTACGCAGCCTACACCGGACAGCGGGGAGTAAACGTGGGCTATCTTGCTTTCTGCCTCCAGGGTCCCTTGCAGGGCTCCTGGAGAACTTCGTACCACACAGAGTGCGGTGGCTCTGCCAGAATGACCCATTCTTACCAATCACCACTCTTCCGATCACTTACCTGTACGGGCACAGGTTGCTGTAACTAGAAGGCCGTTGGAGAGCGCGCTTCGTCAGCGAAGGGGCAAAGAAAAGACAGATTCTACTGGGTTTTCTCAGCTTCAGAGTGTTTATTCAAAAGACATACGCTTTGAAAAAAAATCAGACACCTGTGAAGAGGAAAGATAGTCCTCCAGAGCCAAGAGCCAGGACGTGTGAAGTGATGCCTGCCGAGCAGCGGCCACTTGTTTGACCGCTCCCGGTGCGATGCAACGACACGCACGTCGACCCTGTTGAAGCTTATGTGGGAGTAAATTATAGGTGGGCTTTGGGTGCCAGGATAAAGTTTTACATTTAAATTTAGATCATAGAGTCATGAGATATGAGATATTTTTCTCAGAGCAGCGTGACACGACCATGGCAACTTTTTAAGAATCTTCAATGGATGCTAGCCTTGGTGGTGGTCTGAGAAACCTGCTCAAGGACGTCAGGCCAATTTAGAGGTTCCTGAAGTATTTTAGGCCTGAGGCTGCAAAAATCTCTACTAGTGTGATGGCAGTGGGAGTTCAGCAGGAGGCACTGATAACTCAAAGGAGTAACAGCTGAAGAAGAACAAAGATGGAAGGGCCCAAGAGGGCACAGCTGCAAACGTCACCCTGAGGGGCTCGCTGGAGCTCGGGAACCGGAGGAAACGCGTTTCTGCAAACTAGAGCGGTATCAAAACCACATGAAAGGCAAAAGATGTCTTCAGCTTCCTTGGTTAGGAATGGGCACAGGATCCATTTGTTCTGAGAACGCCGATGAAGAGGAACTGGGAAGACGAGGTGCCCAGATGGTTGCCGGGCCTTGGCCCTGCGCTGCCATTTCATAGTCACATGAGCACGTATAAGGACCACAGGGGCTGGGAGACAAGGCTGCGTGCAGACATCCACTTGACATAATTATAAAATCAAAACCCTGAAATTCCAGTCCTAACATGAGGGCTAACTGGCTGTGGGAGTTTAGAGTAACAATTCCACCCTCTGATGTGTCCGTTTTTTTCTGGGAACCGAGGGTGTGCCCTGTATTCTAGGCATCAGAATTGCTCTGAAGGTCAAAGTAATTAACATACTTGAATTTTTGGGAACGAGTACAATGCGCCATTTGACTATCATGATTATGAAACCCTGATATGTAGTGATTCGCCGTTTCTTCTCATTTTGAATTAGTTTATAACGGCATTCTTAGTTTTTAGTGACATAAAGTAATATTTGAATGCTGTACATTATAATCTCTTGTGTTTCATGGTTATGAACTAGAATCAGATAATTACTAGATGTGGAATTACTCTGTTAAAAACTAGGAAGTCTTAATGTGCACTGAGAGATTCTGTGACACGTATACCCAATTGCAGTGAATGAGATTGCCCGTTGCCTTCAGGCTTTGGTAACATTTGTTAGTAATTTTACACCTTTCCTAATTTAATTAAGAAATATCATTCATTATTAATGGGGTACATATTTTGGCTAAAGAATAATTTGTGAATTTCCTTTCTTGATACTTTGATCTTTTCAAAGGTTCAGCTTTTTCTTAGTGATTGATGAAAGCATTTAATATTTTAATTATAATAATTATCCTTTATTTTTCATTTAATGACATTTTACTAGCCTTTTACCCTTTTTAATGCTTTTGATAATCAAATTTTTAAGATCTTATGTAATAAATATATCAAATGTTTATTTTTTGCATTTGAACCTGGCCATAAACCTTTCTCAGCCTAAAATCAGATAACTGTTTGCTCTAGTTCAACAAATAAATTGGGAATGGAAACTTTTATTAGTTATTAGCCATTGATCTCTCCAAGGATACCCTTATTTTATTACCTGTGTTTAAAGTCGTATTGCATCTTCCCATACGTATCTTTTCCCCAATTCATTCACTGTTTTCCCTCCGTATTCACTCAGACTCCATCACACATGCCACTACTTCTGTCAGCACCTTGCCATTGGACTTAACTTTTTGCTCAGTTACCCATCTTTTGTCCCGTGCTGGGATGAATCCAGCTATTCTGCTTCTCTGTTTCTGGTCTTGGCCAGCTGACTGAACGCGTAAGAGAATCTCACAATCTTGTCTCAGCTTCCTAACGTATCCAGTTTCATCCCAACTTTAAACTCTGGCAGATCCTCCTCAGCACATTCCCAGTATGGTCTTCATGACCTCCTTCAGGGGTTCTTCTAAATATTGATTGACTTCTCCCCATCCTATCTGCCTTGCCCCCTGGTCTCCTCTCAGCAAAGGATCCTTCTTTCTTTGAAAAAAAAATGGTAACCAGGCAAGAGCATCCTAAACGTCCCCCTTTCGCCACTGGCAGGTGAGTCAAACTCTGCACTTTCCACCCTTCCGTCCCGTTTTAGCTGAAGAGGCTTCTTCTCTGAAAGAAAATTGACGCCCTTGGCCAGCTTTCTTTTCCTCGGACACTTTGGGATACTGTGCTATTTCAAAACATCTTGACTCTTTCCATCTCACTCTGCTTTTCTTTTTGGGGGGCATATGACCTTAGATAAATTGTAATGGTCAGTTTATCTCATCTTACAGGAAGATGTTCCCTCAAATCCACATCTTCTGCATAATCTCTTCAAAGCCGAACTCCTTGGAAACAGAGTCTAGAAGACACACTGCTTATCTTTTCAGGGGACTAAGCCTGGTGCAACTCTGAACAATCCCGTTAGACCACAAAGGCAAACACGAAGCAAACCGCTTTGTAAACTTGAGATTAGGGACATTGATTGAAATCTGGGTGCCATTTGAAGACTATTCCATCCTAACGTCAAATACTTTATGTCTTTAATGTTTCTTAAACCCGCCCCTCTCTCTCCATTTCTATCATTATTGCCACTGATATTTCACAGTCAAGAAAACTGAGGCCCAGAAAGTTTCGTTAAATTAATGGAAGTGGCATATTCCTGGATTTCATCCCACCTCATCTGCCTTCAGACTTCATGGTCTTAACCACCAAAGGTTTCTTTCTTTTACCTATGCCCAGCATTTCCTAGTCAGAAGAAGACTCTAGGATATAAGACTGGTCTCCCTAAGTGAGGCGAGCGCGAAGAGAGCTTAGATTCACACCGCTTCGGGAAAACCTACGGCAATCGGAGCTGAAACCTGCCATTCTAATGTAATACCTTTGGGGGAGAGACTGGGTGCTTTTAAAAATAAGAACGAAGGACAGACTCTTAGAGAAGGTTCAGCTTTGATCACTGGCTGATGTGACTGCGGTCCATGCCACCTCAGTCCTTTCAGAGGCTTCCATAAAACTGACCCTATTTGTCCTTCTTCTTTATGAGAGTGATATGAGGCCTGGCCTAATGTATCCATCATTCTAGGGTAGCGCGTTTATGGGAAGTTAAATCTGGCCAGGGGTGACCAGGATAATCTGACTGATTCTGTCCTGGCATCAGTGCCATAAGACAGACAATACACCTAGTCCTTCCTTAAAGAAAAAAAAAATTCTCCATAACAACCAAATAAATGATGCTGACTTGTAAGTATTTAATTTATAAATCTTTTAAGACAAAACAGGTCTGTCGAGAACAGTGTAAACAAAATCTGGCCCACCATTATTAGTACATTTCTTAAATTATAAAGCGAGAAATGTTTAACTTAATAATTGTACTGCACAAGAATTTTGTAAGAATCCATATATGTACTATTATTGCCCCCAGATGAGAAGCTGGAGGCAATAAAAGGTTAAGTAACTCGTCCAAGGTCAGTAAGTAGTAAATACAAAGAGGAGATTTGAAACTGGGCAGTTTGTCCCCAGAATCCATGTACTCAACCGTAATGCTGTTTAGTTTTGTTGTAATTTATACCATGTCCATAATTAAAATGTGAAGGAAAAACCGGGCTGGGCTGACAAGATGACTCACAAATCTAAGTATTGGAATACTGATCTGAGTTCTGCTGGACTAACTCGTAAATCTAGGTTAATTAGTGCTGGGTTGCTGTTCATGTTTTTTGCTAGCCAGCTGGGTTTTCAAAGAGACATATCTGGCTTTGGAATGGTGGTTTGCTGCCTCCCCGCCTCCACTTTTGTGATGATAATGCTGCTAAAGCTGTTCCATGCCTATTGGCCGAACACCCCAAGCTTGTACTTTACCCTATAAACCCTCATGCGCACGTCTCGGAGGTGCTCAGGGCTTCAGAGCAGAAGCCCCTCTGAGCCCGCCGGCGTGACACATCTGAGCGCTCCAGTCCTCCGAGTGGTGCTTGTTTCTTGGCTGGCCTGCCGTTTCCGTAACAAAAATGCACAATAAATGTTATCATGGTTCATAATAAAACATTGCACTGTGCTTCCAAATTTCGTATTACGTGGTTATGATGGGTGACCCAAGTATTTGTAGTCCTTAGCACTGAATGTTAAAAGAAAAACAAAAGTAGAGGGCAAGGGAGAAAAATAACAAAACTGAAAAGTACAGGGAAGGAGGAAAAGAAAATAAAGAAAAATGTGCTCCTAAGAATATAGCACATAGTCCTGAACTGACATGGACTCCAGCCTCGTCCCTCAGGACAGCAGTGAGATGGAAACCAGCAAAGCCAGGTGTATCGCTGTCCTCTCACTGGATGGGAGTGGGGTGGTAATTTCCCGGAAGTCCTCTACAGAATCAGGGCCAGGCACGATTTCACGAATTCTGTGTCCTGTCATCCTGAAGTGGCTTACTGAGCTTTGAATCGAACCCGAAATTCCATTCTGACTCGAAATAGTGACATAAATAGTAAATGACTAATAAAAGTCCTCTTCAGAACGCTGCCTTAGTAACATCAGGTCCTTAATAAAAAGGAGGAGATTTTACGACAAGTAATTGCATTCCCTTTGTGTGGACCACAGCTCTGAGTGAACACAGAACATATATATAAGATTTATCTCCTCCTTTTCAAGAAGGTGTTAAGATGCTTTGGAATTTTAACTAAACCTCTTATGTAACTCTCTGAATTCGCATATGAAAGGAAACCCTTTAAAATAGTCGGACTAGAGAACTTGGGGTAGAATGGAAAGTTTCAATTACAAGTGGTACATATAATCCCACACGTGATTGACGCGTTTACCGCAGCTACAAATTACTAAAGATAATGAGCTGCATGTGTTCCCGCTAAGCATACCTACATTTGAATCTCAAAAGGCAAATTTAGTTGGTAAAGGCTCTCTCATAAATCATGCATTTAGAAGCAGAGACTAACAATGGGCTACAAGCAAAAAAAAAAAAAAAAAAAAAAAAGCCTCATTTACCTCCCCGTGTTTGCATGAACATTTATTTACATTCAGCATCAGCACACCTGCCACATTGCAGCAGGATGTGTGGTTTCCGAGCACAGGGATGTTTACCTTCTGCCCCCTTGGCACGCATTGGTTTAAAATTCCACTAAAAATTGAGTCTTCAAACTAACTGCTATATATATAGGGGATGCATTTGGAGGCGGCCAGAAAATTGATTCCATTTTAAAGGACTTAGAAATGTGTAGGAAATTGTGCATTCAAGAGCAAACAAAAAAGGAGCCGTTACCGGCAGAGGGCCAAATGGTAACTTCTAACACATCTGCACCAGGGTGTATTCGAAAGGGACAGCTCTAACTGAACAAATAAACCCTCTCTCTGGGTTTATAAACCCGTCTGAATGCCGCTGTGCCCTCTGCCATTCCCGCTATGCTCTTTTGCCCCCTCCTTTTGCTGCGTCCCCGTCTCCTGGCAGCTTGCCTCACCCTCAGGGAGGCAGCCGCCCCTAATGCAGCCTCAACCCCCGAAGGCAGACCGCAGCCTGACTAAACCCATTCCAGGAAATAGCTGTCGTAACAGGGGGGCGGGCGTATAAAACGAGCCTGGAGATCGCAGAGTCATCATCATACCCAGCATCACCTCCATTATTTCTGTTATTACCATGGTTGTAGTCATCTCTGTGTGGGAAAATCACTGCTTTTAGATCCAGCAGAGCAGAACAAATCCCCAATAATCTCATAATCCTACCTCTTAGCAGATAAACAAACAACATTTAGTCAAATCAGACTTTTAAACTGACATTGATCCTTCCAGTGAGAAGGGTTTCACTTCTGGGGGATTCTGCCAAGCCTTGCAGGGCCCAAACCTCGACCTCTATTTTCAAGGTAGAAGTTGAACACTAATGAGATGGAAGGACTAATAATCTTTAAAAGAAAAAACAAATAAAAGAATAACATGTTCTCTTTACACAGATCGAGAGAGGCTAGAGCTATATTTTGACTCTTACACACAGACACACCCCACACACTAGCCTTTAGTAGAACAAAATTTACCAAACGCGTGTTTACTGAATGTTGGCGTTCTCAGAGACATGCTTCAGAGCCAGGGATACAAGTCTCGTCATCAACTAGTTACTTTCCAAACAGCACAAAGTTCAAGTCCATCCCCAGAATATAATGCTTAATTACCTCCTATCAGCCTGCGTGCCAGCTCTGTGAAACACTTAGCGTTTTTTAATTACATGGAAAAATTATGAGTGAGCTAAGGAGTCATTCAGTGATCAAGCAACCAGAAAGGCGCTCATGATTTCTCTCTTGACACAGGTTTTTTTCACAGAGGTGAATAATTCAAGTTTCAGCGTGTGTCTAAAATAAATTGTTAAGACCCCTGCCTAAGCAAAGGGAAGGTAAGTAGTGAGGCTTGCTTATTACTTACTGCTTTGCTTAATTGGCTTCATTGACACTTGAAAGTCTCACCTAGTAGTACCTGCAGACAGAATGTGTAAGAGGGTTGGGATTCCGGATGTCTGCACCTTTATTTTCTCTACGTATTTTTTTTTTAAATCTAAACAATAAATTCCTTCTTGTTGATGGATTCATTTGATCAAATACATATATATGGGAAATAAAATGCACCAGGTTGATTGATGGTTCACTTTGGACGTTAAGTCAAAAATAAATACAACGAATATTACATGTTCTGTATACACATGTTCTCTTCACAGCCAGATTTGCCAAAAGCATCGTTCGTCATTTCTCCCTGCACGTTTTCACCTCCCCCTCACACATTCATTCCAACCAACCTGACTGTCTCTGCAGGACCTCTCACCAGGGACCCAGGTCGAACGGGCATTCGAGGTGCTCTGCTCACCTGAACTCCCAGAGGGGTTCCGCTGAGCGCTCTCTCTTCCTTGAACCGTGTTTCCCCCAGCTTCCTGGATGTGTTCTCGCCTTTCTCCTTCTCTGGTCCCTCCTTCCCCCCCTTTTAAGTGTCTTTACCTTCTTTACTCAGCCTTTAACATTCAGGGTCTTCAGGACTTAATCCTAGGTGGCCTCCCTTTGCTTACTTTATATTCTCTTCCTGGATTGTCTCAGTTCTACTCCAAACCAAATGTCTCTAGCTCTGACCACCCCTAAAAGCCTCAGGCAATTTGTTAACGTGTTATATGACATCTCCACTGGGCGTCTCCAAGGCCAATCTCATAAAGATTAATCTACAATTCCTCTTACCTCTCACAAAACCTGCCACCTTTCAGTCCCTTATCTCAGTGAAAAGTGCCCTCATCCATGGAGCTGTATAAATGAAACACACAAAGTCATCAGTGCTGTTTGTTTCATACTCGTATACACTATCCGGTACCCTCTCCAGTCTCAAGAACTGTACTTACTATTATCAATTCTATGCATCAGTGTCTCTCAATCTCAATCAACATCCTTGGTCAACTCATCATCGTCTCTGCTCTGGATATTGCGTTATCCACTGGACCTCTCTCTCCCACTGGTCTTTCCACTCTACAATGGAAAGCAACTTTAAAAAATTTACAAATCTAGTCACATCACCACCTCCCCCCCCCCCATTATTAGTAAATCCCAGTTGTTCGTATATGATTCTCTTCATAACATAAAAGGATTTTGTCGAATCCCTTTGCAGCTCTCAGCTAAAGAGATATTTCCACAGAGAAGCTTTCCTTTCCTCCCGAACTCGGTCAGGGCCCCGTGACACGCCCACGTAGGTTTCCACGGCACCTGTACTGGTTGGTGTCATTCTTTCATTTTTGTGTGTGTCACCTACGAGATAGTAAGCTACATGAAAGCAGGTGCCTGTCTGTAGCGTTCACGATCGCAACTGCAGCTGCTGCCACGAGAATGCGTTCATGAGATAATGGTTAATTGATAAGTTGGGAGTTCGAGACTTGCAGATACTGGCAGGTATACATAAAATAGATGAACAAGTCTATACTGTACAGCACAGGGAGATATATTCAATATCTTGTAGTAGCTCACGGTGAAAAAGAACATGAAAACGAGTAGGTGTATGTTCATGTATGACTGGAGCACTGTGCTGTGCACCAGGAGTTGACACAACATTGTAAACTGACTGTACTTCAATAAAAAAAAAAAAGGAAAAAAAAATTGTAAGTACAAATCTCATTTTCTGCTCGAGGCAGCAACCTGCTTAGAACTGAATAACTGAATAATAACAAATTTCTAAAGGACGTCTGAACAAGCCTCTTCCTTCTGAACCTGCGGCAGAAGCAAAGCTTATTAATACCCCGCTCCCTTCTCCCATTTTTATCATCCCCGTCCAACCTCTGGCAATTCCCTCATCCTTAGAAACTCACTGTCTACCATGTGTTTTGAAGAGGAAAAGGAATTGGATTCAAGAAATAAAGAAGATATAGAGGTGGGGTGTAGCTCAGTAGTAGAGCACGTGCGTAAGATGCCCGAGGGCCTTGGTTCAATCCTAAGTGCCTCCATATGAAAGGATGGGAGGAAAGAATGAAAGGAAGAAACGAAGGAAGGAAGGAAGGAAAGAAGGAAGGAAGGAAGGAAGAAAGGAAGGAGAAGAAGAAGAAAGACAAAATAAAGAAAGCACCACGAAGAAAAGACGAAAGAGCGAAAAAAGAACTCAAGAGAAACCCTCACTGCACTCCCCCCCCCATCCCGCCACAGAAAAAAGAAAGACCCCCCCGAAAGCAAGAAAAGCCCTCCCCCCCACCACCGCCCTCCCGAAAGGAGAAAAAAGCCCCCCCCCCAAAAAGAAAGAAAGAAAAGAAAGAAAGAAAGGCTTTAAAAAAAAAGGAACTAAAGAAGACAGCAGATGTGGCATCAACCAGTCATGAGAAGGAGGTTGAAGTCACGGCAGTACCCACATACAGTCTTGCTCTGAGTCCTTTCTTTATCTTTGTCCTTGGGGTGCTATGATCTCCCCTTGACTCCTCAAGCTTAAGCTTCCATTTCAAAAAAAATACAAGGTAGCTTGAAGAGCTTTTATTTACTCCTCATAATAAATCATAAGATGCATTTTAACATTTCTGTGTACAGGTGGAGAGACTTTGGTTTAATGAGTTCAATAAAAGTAAGAGTCCCAGTCAGACCTGTATGGTTTATGTGAGTTGAAAACACGCCATATTTCTAGTATGCTACTATATTTGCAAGGTGCGCGTCTCCGTGCTAGCGGCCGAAGACAGAAGGATAAATAAGGCACGGTCCTTGGTTAATTATATTTTTAATCCACGGGGGGTCAAGGTATGAGAAAGAACAATGAATGATATTGAGGCTGGGTTCTATGCATATTAGAAGAAAATCTCAAGAAGAGACCGAGACTGCGGGCACCATCAAGCACCATCAAGCACCATCAAACGTTCCTGATCAAACGTTCCTGAGTTCATCGGAGTCGAGGTGCCCGCAAAGGCTGTGGCCAGTCAGTAGATCTCACCACCATTTACAGATGGGCAATGCACATGACATTTCTAGAGAGGCACGCTCTCCACTAAGCGTGATATAAACTCAGGCCTAGAAAGAAGCCAGGTGAGATGCAGAGTCTGACCTTGAGAAAGCAAGGGGCGGGGATCAGAAAATAAGAACAAATCCTTGTAAGGCTGCGGATATCTGGGCCATCAAATTTCTAAAGACAGTAACCACCGCCCCTAGCAGTGTGTGCCACCTCACGAAACATTCATCTTCGCGTAAGGTTGACTTGACAGTGATCTTTATGCTTCTAACTTGCAGGGAACAGGGTTGTTTCATTTCTCAGGAGACTCATTCATTTTCAAACTGTAAATGAGAGACTGCTTCTATGGCTGCTGAACAAAAATGGAAAATAAAAAGAGGTTTAATTTGTTTTAGAAGTTTAGAAATATGTCCATGGAGGATGAGCCAAAAATGGCAGAATTTAGATGTGATGGGATGGATTGGTGTAGTTAGCTGCCAAAGAGCATGATCAAAGCCATCCGGACCCCAAAAATGGAGCAGAGAACATAGACTTTATTTCCGTAAACTAAACTGTCACCATCAGACTTCAGTGCTCTTGTCTTGTCAGAGGATTTACTGTTACTGAGAATTTCTCTGACGTGCATTTACCAAGTGCTTCGTTGACGCTGTCCGTCACTCGCAGCCCCTTGGTGACACGGTCTGGCTAGACTTCAACAATACAAAGAACAGAGGTGTCCGTGCAAATGAACTCGTTTCACGCCCAAAGCCCCTCATTAATGCATGATTTCGAGCCAAGGTGGATTTAATCTGTATCATGACTCCTTGGCTGGGGAAGGGCTGTACCGCACAGTAAAGAGGGGTTAGAACGTGCATGTCAGTTTCAGCTTTTACTGGAGAGTCAAAGGGTGAGGTTTCCATCAAAGGGACGTGACTTGCCCGCCATTTCAATGGTCAGCTACGTCTGTGGATGTACAGTCAGCTAGGGCCTGGGGTGGGCCTGTAACATTGAGGTTCACCCCAAAGCAATAATTCTTTGTTCTTAACAGGAAAGTAAAGCTTCTAAAATGGGCCTTCTCTCCTACCTCAGAGCAACTAGATTCGGCCAGAGACCATTATGTAACAGTATTAAAACTTCTGCAGATGTGTATTTTCTCAGTCCCATTCCCGGCCTTGAGGCAGCTCCTTCTCCCCTCTTACTGACAATTTCAGAACTTTCCTTCCCCTCAGACCTTCTCTGCGCACAGTCCTCACCCCACTCTCTCGGCAGGTAGACTGACGACCTAGAAAATTATGGCCACCAGGATCGGTTCTCCTCAGCTTTCTACCTCCTTGCCTATCAATCTTTCTGCTGCCACAGCCATTCTCTTTACTCCAGTCACACAGATGGGAGTGGCCTTCCTCTCGCTCTGAGCCATGTTTCACTCTTGTGCCTTGAGAGTCTCCTGTGAATTCTGTTCTCAGACCTGACCACGTTGGTCATACCTCCTTTGCACATGGACAACCTCTCCTTTTTTGCTCCTCCCTCTGGGCTGAATCTCCCAAACCTTATAGACCTTCTTTTGGCCTCCAGGTCTCCCTGGCTACTCACAAAGTCATAATGTGCTCCAAGTTAAATGGTTATTTCAAGAAGCCTGAAAGGAATGAGATCTTACGCGCCATGAAAGCTGGCAACTTAGTCCGCTGCTGTTTTATACAGACTGGCAGGAGACACAAAACTCACGAGTAAAAGAAAAAGGGCTTTGTTACTCATGGTACAGCAGGAAGCATGGACTCCATGTTTGCTCTCGTTGGCCAAGCTCCCAGGTCCCACGGCAGGGATGCATATGGCCAACGGGGTACCATGCACACGGTGGGTTTATCTTATCGCTAAGGAACCAATCACACTTAGAAAAACCCCCATATTGTAGCTGAATGCTGGCAGCCTCGTCCAAACTTGTGCGAGAAGAAGACATTATTTTTGTTATTCTGGTCCGGAGCAAACCTGCCCTCTGTCCTGGAAGGGTAACCTATCTCCCAAGGCTTTCTGTCCTACAAACATGCATGGAGATATAATCTGGGAATAAAGCTATTCCAAGTCATGTAGAAATGACGTGGAGAATTGATCTTCAAAGGGTTGCCGTTCTTTACTTACATTCTTATTCATTAAAACGTCTACTGAATGTTCTCTATATTGGAGTCCTTTTGGTGGGTGGAGAATTACAGAGATGCAGAACCCAGTACCAGATTTGAATCACTTTATTGAATTCTTTAGTAGACACGATGAACCTCACTGCACATTTCAGGAATAATGGTGATTTTTAGAAGCCCTTAATTATAAATCATAAATCACACACAGTCATTTCATCATAAACTGCAGAAAGGTTACTAGGCATTGAGGTCTGGTAAAAATCACCACATATATTAGTATTGATCCAATAAAAAAGAATAAATTGCAAATAATGTTTCAGCATTAACAGTGCTTTCCTCACACCAGAAGACATGAATGGAAAAATACCCTGTTGCAGTTGCTGTTAGCCTCCATTTGCTTTTAAGTCAACAGTCAAAATTACGTTATATTAAATAACTGTGTGTGATTGGTCTTTTGGGGTAAGGATGAGAGAACACATTTTGCCCAGTTTAGCCATTGTGAGTTCAGAGTTCAGAAGCAAATTCAATTCTTTCTGGAAATGAGTACAAAACAACAGCTGGTCAAACACTAATTACTTGCTCACAGAAATAAACTTAATGATTTCTGGGGGGTGGGGAGAAGGCTCACTAAAAAGGTTCATAAGAAATATCAACCAGATTGGGGACATTTTTGGCTTAAAATGACATCAGACCCTTATGCAACTTTTCCCAGCCCTCAAAAGCAAAACAAAACAACACCAAACAACCTAAAATTTAAAAATAAACAAAAACTAAGAAGATAGGAGAATGAAAAAATAGTCACTTAAAATTTCCAAAATTTAGACTAATGAACAGCGTATAGCGAGGATCTTCGAATATGTGTCACTAACTGTAAGAGTGAGAAAGAGATTACGGTCTAAGGTAAATAAATGATGCGCTGAATGTATGCAAGGGAGTCGACCAGGATTTGCGTCCTGAAACAAAACTCACCTGGGAAAAATGCTAGAAAAGGATGTGTCTCCAATGTCTGTCTGTCTCCAGATTGAGAAATCCAAGTCTTATGCAAAATATAAAACGGAAGCTCTGTCCTTCGACAACATCGGTACTGTTTTGAGGGCATGTGGAAAAGTCACTGCCTCGTGTCTCCTGTCCCCTAACTGTTTTCAACTTTTTATTTTGAAAAATATTAGATTCGTAAGAAACTGTGAAAATGGCACAGAGCGTTCTCAGGTACCCTGCCTCAGGTACCCCTCCTTTGATGAAAACGTCTTGCGTAAGCAGGTAACCTCAAAGCAGGAGCTGGACTGGCAGCACACTGTTAACCAAACCTTAGGCCTTATTCAGATTTTCACCGCTTTTCTTCCCCTCCCTTTCATTTTCAGAGCTACACGCAGATTTACGGCTCACAGAAGACACTGGCCAGGAGGTATGCGATGGGAATGCGCTAGGAGGGCAGTGGAGGCGTCCCCTGCAGGGGACACGGCGGTTAACTCAGAGCCAGAGACGTCTAGGCAGGAACGGACATAGCCTGGATGGCTGCAAAATGAAAAGCGTGCTCCGTCGTGGAAACCGAAGATGAAATCACACAGCTAGAGGGTCAGAAGGGCCAGAGACCTGCGAGAAGTGAGCAGACGGAGGGTGCGCTTTGAGCGTGCGCTCTCACACCCGCTCACCTCTGGAGGCAGAGGGCTGCCCGTCTGCGTCCTGCCTGGCTGGGTGCCACGGCCGAGTACAAAGACAAAGCGCTAGAAAGATCGGCACGCTGGGAGCTTACAGGGAGGTGAGAGGCTGGAGGAAGAGCTGCAGGGGAAGGAGAAAAGGACTGAAATTAAAAGTAAATGAGCCGCGATGAAATGTGAGGTTGGGGAGCTGAGAAGGAATCTCAGAGCCAATGGGGGAATAAATGTCTTGAAGGCAGCAGAGGGAACTGCCTAGTAGGGAAATAAGCAGGCACTTTCCTTTTTCCATCATTTACAGACGTTAAGAAGGATAACCCAGGTACTAAAACGTAGTGCCCATTTCCCTTTGGTTTCCCTGTTAGAGAGACATGACTTCCTCAGACAAACAAACAAAAACCCCACTACTTCTCTTCTCAAACTTTGCTTGAGTGTTTGTGAAACGCGTATTTGCACAGACTTCACCGTCTTTCCTAACACGGAGGTGGAGCGCACGGCGTGCTAATTCTGGGGTCTGCGGTGGGACTTCTCTTTCGGACGACAGTCCCTTTGGGTTCTAACAGAGTGAGTGCTTTCAATGACTTTATTTCTACCATGAAACTTCAGTGCCAGCCTTAATTGCTTTCAAAGCTCCTGACTAGAGACCATCTGGTCTCAAAGATTTACGTGTATCTAGTTTATAAACGCAATATCAAGCAGTCTGTGGTTGCAGCGCTGCTTGGTCTGGTCGCTGTAAATTTTAAGCTCCAAAGTCATTCTGAAGGCAAGAACTTCCTAGGTTTTTTTGTTTTGTTTTGTTTTGTTTTTAGTGAAATGAAAGAAAAGGATTAATCTTTTTTCTGGGGTAAACTTTCTAGAACGTCTTCTGGAGACTATACCTCAGTCAGTTTCCTCCGTCTCTTCTCATCTGCTCAGCTTCCTAGTTCCCTTCTTTCCTAACTTTCTTTTGCATTTTAGTCCAAGCCTTTAAAAAAAAAAAACTAAGTTTACAAGTTGTACATTCATTTACGCTTTCCTCCTTTTGCCCCTGTCTTTTCTGTCCGTGAACCTCACCACTAAATGGGAATTCAGACTGTACACATTTCAAATCACTTTTTCATGCTCGAGGACTCTTTTAATGCGATTACAAAATAAATGTAGGTGTCGTGAGTAAGGGGTAACATCTGTTTGTATTTTGCTGCAGTTACCTTCAGCTTTCTCTGGAAGGAAGGGCACAACAAAACAATGGAAAAAACAAAACTAAACAAGGAAAGAAACAAAGAGCACATTATGTTCACAGCTAAACCTCTAGTCTAAGCTCTTTCCCCGTCTGCAACCCCAGCTACAGCGATGATCTGCAAGTCGGTGTGATCGTGCCCATCGCTGCTGACCAGCGTGCGACACCAGAGGGAAGCAGCGTAAACTGGGAATCGTGCCCACTGCTCCCAGCTCGGGGATGGTAGCCACGTAACCACCTGCCCGAGCGCCTTGGTTTCTTTCTCTGTAAAAGGGGGAAAACACGGCGATGCCTTTGTGGAGTGTTTGTGACAGGGAGAGAAAAAATGAAACAAACGAAGTCCTTAGAAAGTCACCTCGTTAATAATCTCGTACCTTGAGTAACAATCCTCATTATCATTACGAGTGTTTCCTGTGAAGTGCCTCACACTTGGAGAGCCCTGGTACGTGTTCTGTCTCCCTTTCTTCTTCCCTCTTTCCCTCTACCTCTCCTCTTTCCCGCTCTCCCATCCTTAAAAAGTAAAGCCTCTGAGCTCGTGGGGCGGCACGAAAGCAGGCCGGGGGCTGGATCTGGCCAGCGAGTCACAGGTTCTGACCCATCACAGACCTTCAGTCTGCGTTTCTTCAGATGTGAGGGCAAAGCCCCTTTGTAACTGCGGTGTCTCCTACGGGCTGCCTCAGCCTAGGCTTCGCGGCCAGGCCCCCTGGGCCCACCTGAGCGCATCCACGGCTGGACGCGTGGGCCAGGCGGGCGCGCGAGCTCTCACCCGCCTCGGGGGCCTCGCGTGTCTGACTGGTAAGCGCCGAGCAGGTTAGCGCGTGCGGCGCGCCCAGAGACGGGCCCGGACTGTGTCAGGTGGACGGTGCTTACCGTCACACATTCCGAGGGCTCAGAAACTCAGCCTCCTGGAAATCCTTCTCTTTGTCATTACGTATAATGACGCTCTTTGTCGGTACAAAATTCTTTTCTTTTCTCACTTTGTCTAATGTTTGTCTCATTGGTACCTCCATAGTATATTTGCTCATTCTTACTTTTAATCTTGTATTTTGCTTTTAATTTTATATTTTAATCTTACAGTGTCCAGAGGTGTCTGTTTTAAGGACACGGCTGTTTCCATTGAATGTGTATTTCTGTCCTTAGAGTAGATTTTATTTGCCCTCCTTTGATTACTAATAGTTCCGGGTTTATGTTTTTTTCTGTATTTTGTACTTTTATTCTTTTTCCCCACCTTCTTTCCGGGCATCTATTCATTGATGGAATCTTCGGTGTTGACTTCTGTTTCCTGTCTTTATTCTTCACCAGTTTGGAAGTAACAATGTTTGATGTTTGTGTGTATATTTGCAACATGAGTATCTGGTACGGCGACATGTAAAGACAGACACACCGCATTCTCTTCCCCGTAGCGTCCAACGTCTGGACGAGTTAACGCCAGCGGCTCTTCTCACACGTGGTGTGTTCTTCTCGTCCTTTTATCTGACTGGCTGCCATTTTTATCAACAAGTGAGAAACATGATGTCACTGGTTTCTGACCTTTATGTTGAAGTCAGGAAGTCTGCCCTCAGTATCATTATTGATTTTAGTTAATCTACTCTTATTTCTGGTTTCTTTGGAAATTTTCACTTAGTATTTGAAAATCTGCGGTTTCGTGACAGCGTGTTTCTATATAAATAGTTCGTGAGAAAAAAGCATACATGGCTCTCATTTCATTAGGCAATATTGTTCGAGCCAGTAGGCTGTGAAGTTATAATTCTTGACGATCATCTAAATACAGACTTTTTAAAAGAAGTACAGTCAATTTAAAATAGTGTATCAGTTTCTGCCGTACAGCATAATTGTTCAGTCATATATATACATACATGTGTTCATTTTCATGTTCTTTTTCATTATAAGCTACTACAAGAACTTGAATATGTGCTGTACAGTATGAAAGTGTCTGTGGCATCTCTGAAGTCTCTGAGTAAACAAGCTCCCGGGGATTCTGACCAGCGGTCCTGGGGGTGCCCGGAGAACTTAATTTTTCACAAGCATCCTGTGTGAATCCTGGGCCGACACCCACGCGCTACCATCTGAGAAAAACTAGCAGAAGTATTTGTCCTGCATGTAAATCCTAGCAACGCTGAAGCTGATCTCACCACGCCTTTCTCTGCCTCATGAGGTATGCGAAAATAACCAGGAACACTGTCTCCCAGCAGTGGCCACAGGATGACCTTTCACATCAAACTGCTTCAGTTGGAGAACATGCCGCTGCTGTATTTTTCCCTCTTATCATTTTAGGTTAGAATGAAGTGATCTTGTTAAAGACAGAAAGGAGCATTTTGCTTAAATTCATCTTGAACTGGGGACATGTCGGATTGGGCGCTATGTTCATTAAAATGCACCTGGCTTTCTGACCACTGCGCGGCCACTTTTTAAATCGCCCTGCTCTCTCCCCTTCTCGTAGACACTTTTTTTTCCTGTGAGGATCTCTGTGGTCCTAGTATAGCTGTTTGGATCTTCTGTTTAGGCTTTTCTCATTTCATTCTCATATCTCATGCTTTTTTCTGCTATTCTGAGAACTGCTGCTCAGAGTCTGTTTCTTAATTCTTTCCTTTCTGCACCACAACACAAAAAAGTAGTCTAAGAAAAAGTCGGTGATACAGCTGTTTGCAATTACATGACTACAAAGAAAATATATAATTATATCAAATTATATAAAATATAAATTATGTTAAATATATAGTATTATATATTTATATGATAATATACATTTAATATATTTATACATACATTTTATATAAATAATATATACTTATTACATAAAAACAAGTTATATAAAAATATATATTACTATAATTATATATACTATGATATATAACAAGTAATATATAATATATCATTAATATTGTAATATAACATATGCATACATTAAAATATTTAATATTTATATATTATAACGTGCAAATATATAATATTTATAATTTATATTTATTTATAATATATTCACATATTGTAATGTATATTATATATTAAATTATATATTATAGTGTATAAATACATAATTTTATATAGTTAATGTAAAAATTAATGTAATTAATAATTACTGAGCACTAATATAATGCCAGGCATTGTTTCAAGCAATTTACATGTACTATCTCATTTAATCCACAAAATATTTCTGCAGTCCCCTTTAAATAATGAAGAAAGTAAGGTCCGTGTGAACTATACTTCAATAAAGAAATAATAAGAAAAAAAGGAACTAAGGCCCCGAGACATTAGTCACTTGCTCAGGTTCACCCAGCTTACAAGTGGCAGAGCCGGGTTCTGCCCAGCTGTGCGGCTCTGGAATCACTAACCAGTGGCTCTCAAAGACCGGTCCCTGGAAGAGCAGCGTTAGCGTCCCCTGACCGTGCTGGAAATGCGCACGATTGCACCTGCTCCGGGTCTGCTGACTCAGACCCTCCGAGGGCCCGCAGTCTGCTGTGACGCCCCTCCAGGGAACTCTGACGCAGCTTCAATTTTCAAATCTCTGTACTGAGCTGCACCGCTCAGGGCTTAACTTCACAAGAGCTGGGTTTACAGACAGAGATATGTTGGCATAAATGAGTCTAATGCTGGCTACTTTATTATTACTTTTATTATTTGTGTTTCATTAAAAAGCATATTTTACAATTCGCTGTATCAGTTGCTCAATTAATGACTGAATCATCATTAAGAACTTTCAGTGTACAAAAAATTAAGTTCTATGAGGGAGCAATGAATAAGACATTGTCATTTCCCTTAAAGAGCTTTTAATATAATTAGGAAAATAAAAAGATTAAAAAACAGAAGATATAAGGAAAGATATAAAGATATAAAAAATGCCCTATGCAGTTTTGTGATTTAGTTTAGGATGTGAGGTCTTGAACTGGAAAAACTGGGTTTGAATCCCTGTTCTAACATCGATTGGTTGTGAGCCTTTATTCATGTTGACTATTCAAATACTCAGTTTCTAAATTTTCCTTAAGTATTTCCTTAATATTAGGTTATTACGAGGATTAAATGGTACAATGTGCATTTTGGACAATGTCTAACATGTATTAAGCTTCTAGTAAATGTTAATTACTTATCACTAGTTCTACTGCTACAGTTATGAGTGGTAACACTGCTTCTAATCGTATATGGTCCATGTAAAAATACTAATGAACAGAAAACAAGAATAATTATAAGTTAATGAAACTGAAAGATTACTGAGGACTGGTGTGTCCAAGGAAAAGTTTAAAGAAAAGATGGGGTCTGTATTAAGTAACGTCTGTCTTTATCTTTCTCTAACGAAAAGGAAAAGAAGCTGGTATAAAGATTAATTTGAAAGAATATTTCTGGGAAAGCAACTGTTCTGATAACACAGCAGATTTGTGAAGGGAAGTAGGTGAAGACGGATCAAGTCGATGTTTAAAGTTAATATGCGTGGCCTTTATCTTGCACTAAACTAAGATTCATCTCTACTGAATAAATTTCGCACGTTATTCAAATCATAAATGCTACAGTAAAACTATGAAAATTATAATACTCAAGTGGTAAGTATTTTTACAAAAATCTACTACCCTCCCAGCTATCCTGTCTTTTCTCAATCCTCTAAATGCAATGCCCAGTGTAAAATGCAAAGGAGGGACACATGAAATAAAGCACTACGCTCTTACAGAGGCAGAGCATCCCTCTGTTGGGTGATGCGTTTTAAGAGGTCACAGCCACAGTAGGATCTCTGCACGCTCAAAACTGAGCCTGAGAAGCAGATCAAGAGATAATGGAAAACGGAATTCTTCAAAAGGGATCTGAGTTGCATGCACTCTAATGACCCATTTGATTTTATAAATTCCATCAGTAATTCTAACTGCACATATCTCAGCCTTTTATCCTCAGGGCTTAGCCAAAATTAAGTCAACTAACAACGTTGACAATGGGCAAGAGAGTGGAATTCTGTTTACTGTGGTTCTAAAGAGATTTCCGAAGTAGCTTCACTGGCAAGGAACGGGTCCTCTTAGCTTTCCTTGGCTTCAGAAATGTTTGTGCAGTGAGATCCTTTCCCCTCAGTTAACCCGCTCCCCGACTACTTGGGCAGTGGTCCGAAGGCGATCATGAGCTTTAAACTAGGAATGGTTTTCTAACAAAACTCAGATCAGATAAGCACTATTTACAATAGCCTTAAAATGATCAAGAATAGTACTTTAAGACAGAAAATGGAAATGTGTAAACCGCAGAATTTCTCACTCCATCAGTAATACTAGACGTCTTTAACTGAAGTAGACTTTCCTCCTCTTTCTTCTTTTTTTCCAATTTTTAAAATGAAGATCCAGGTTATACTTAAAATATGTTACATGGTACAATTTTAGAAGTTCTGATGTAGAAAATATATTATTTCTAAGAGAAAATATTTTAAGATATGTTATTGAGCCTAACTCCTCATCAAGTTGTCCTAAAACAAAACAAACGAACAAAAATAAAACCTGTATTTGAAGGCTAAAAGTCCAAAAAGAGAGAGGATGGTGGTGTTGGAGACATTAGATCAATAACAAAAGTGACTGATTTCATAAATCTATACCTCTGCTCAATCCTGTATTAGCATGTTTGTATAGTCGATGTTGCTACTGCTTAACAAGACGTCTAAATAAATTCTGTGCATCTAAGTCAGCAAAACAGAGAGACATTTTTTGATCAAATGTTGGTTATTGCTTTCTGTCCTCACAGGGTCTCATACAAGTGATGGATCAATGTGTTACACCAGATTTGGATCCCACTGCTTCTGTGGAACGGTTTGATGACCAAGAGCCCGCTCGTGTTCCTTGCATGAACATGAATTTCCTTACCTATGTAACTGAGAATAGGATAACCTCCCTCATAGAGATGCTTTAGAAATTAGAGGAAAAGTGTACACGGAAATGCCTGGAATGTGACAAGCACTGCACAGACATCAGCTATGACTACGTTTAGTTGATCACTGCCTTTCTCCTCTTCTTTAGGAAAGAGGGCATTCTGATTTTTTTTATAAACGTGCTGATTTATACATAAAGGTGAATTTTCTAAGTTCATCGTTTTTGCTTTTCGACGTCTTGGGCCCTTCCCAGTTCTTGACAAGATCTAACTTACCTAAAGGGAAGTCATTCCACCCATGAGAAAAATTATGTATAAAGTAGGGTTGTGGTAGTGAGTTGGAAAGCTGAAACCTAATAGTTAATAAAATCACTCCAGCATTACTTCTATTTTTTTGAATAGAGTGCATATTAAAATGTCCTGGAGCGTTTATTGTATGCTACGTCGCTGGTAGTGAAACAAGAGCATACAGGATATTTAGATGCTTCCTTCACTTTGTGCTTTCACAGGACCCAGGATAAGGTCAGGTCCTCGCTCTTTTTCTGCTCAAATCACTCTTTTGATGCAGACTTTTGTTCCCAACTGGATGAAGGCCTTTGTCGTGCTGGGCGGTAAATTGATTTACCTGACAGTGTAATAGACTAAGAGACACGACCATCTTTGAGAAAGGAAAAGTCAGCTTAGTAGCTTCAGCCTTCAAAAAAACAAAATCAAATAAGGTTTCTGAAAGTGGACATTCATTCCGGCCCTGTGTGCAGACAAGTGAATAAAATGAATCTTCACGGAGAAGATGAGATTAGATACAGAATGTTAAAGCTGGATCAGGCCGTAAATTTCACCCAGTCTAAGCCGAGGGAGCTTCGGTCACTTGTCCAAGGTCACCGCGTGGCGGGTGGCACACGGACCTCATAACTACAAGGCCCGCATACGAGATTTCCGTGCGTCAGACATTCAAAGCTGCGGCAGCAAAACGCACGGAGCCTGCAGCCCCTGAGTCGGAGAACGTAAGTGTCAGAGAGTTCCCCTTTCTCATTGTTTCTTTCCTTCACGTCATTCAATTCCTCTCATGCAATGGTGTGAGAGTGACATGCAATCTTTGAGATTTATAACCATTCTTACCTAAGATAATTTAAAAAGTTCCTATTACTGTTTTCATCACTTTATATCCAATAATGGATAGCAAACACGAACCAGCACTGTTTGTGCAAAGCAGTGAATAAACACCCCTATTTACGAATCAGCTTGATGTCAACTGTATTTCAAATTTTGAACTTAGCTGGGTGATTTTTCCGTCATCTTATCGACGTTTCCCAAGGCAGGCGTGTCAGTGAGAGTGTTTTACATCATTAATTCCTCGTGTCACTAGTGCATTTCAGTGCATTAATAAATAAGTAAATGAATTTGCAGAATAGCACATGGATACTCTTATATTTGTACTACATCATAGGTAACTTTGAGATGTAAGAACCATGTATGCATGGAAAGTTTTTATAAAAAGTAATTTGAGTGATACAGCACCAAATAATGCAATATAACCATTAATGAGAAATTCCAAGGGAACATTAGACTTCATAGAACTAAATACTGCACGAAGGAGTGCTCTCCATTAATGTGTACCAAAATATTTGTGTATTCACAAGTATTTTATAATTTATTTCAAAAATAAGTGTAATTGAACATAAAAAAAAAGGTGAAAATTTTACAGTCTCACTTTGAAGGGTTTAAATAGCTGCCAATCATCTCACCATGTCAGAGCAAGTCAATCCCATTTTTTTATTATAATTGTACTTTAACATAACCTACAGGAGAACAGTTAAGAATTAAAAGGGGTGAAAAATGTTCGGCTTTATTTCCAAAGGAAATTTGGCAAATCTCAGGGACTGGACGAGAGATCAGACTCTCCGTGCGGAGAAGCCTTTTCCAGAGCCAGGGCCAGAGACACAGCCAGACCAGGGTCCTGACGAGGCAGGGCCACTCAGCCATCCTAAAAAGACAAGAGTAACGAGCAGGTGGGGGATTTCCACCAGGTAGCCACCCTGTGCGTGTTGATACACCGGCTCTTTGTCTACCTAGAATGCCAGACGAGACTGCCGACGGTCTCGACATTTGTAAATCCTTCAGCGCTGTCCTGCCGTTGAAGCGGATTGGCAATTTAAATCTGTTTCCTGGCTGGTCATCTTAAGAAGACGGGTGCCTCCTTGTATTTAAGCTACTTACCACCAAAAGGAGCTGAAACTTCTATTTCAAGCTGCAGCTGCCAAATGGGTAACAAATGTCCACTTATCCCATCGCCCCGCAGGAGTAAGTCCTCTCTCCTTGAGCAAAGCATAAACAAGAGCCTTCCTTCCTTCCCTCCCTCCTTCTTCCTTCATTCCTTCCTCCTCCCGCCCCTCCCATTTCTCCTGCCCCTTGCGCTTGCCGGGCGCTGTGCTGGGCTTTGTGACTCCCCTGGGGAGCCTTTATGGAAATAAGCATCATGGGAGGCAGGCAGGATTGACTAGACTGGTGCTACCGCTGCATTTGGGAGAGAGGGGCCCCGTCCTGAGTCCCAGGCTTCCAAGGCGTGGCCGATCTCACGCACAGGCCCATAGCGCACTGAGGGACACCACCGCCTGTCACGCAGAACCTGGCACTCACGCCAGCACAGGGGGACTCTTCCTCTTAAACGTCCACTTTCACAGCAACACTGCTTAACGCCTCAGGAAGCCCCTCTCCACACTGTCGCCCGATTCCTTTAAAACCCAAGGCAGCCGTATCTGACTGCTGTAAAAACGCATGTGCCGTCCAGCGCTGGGAAGTGGCAGTGCTCTGGCCGCTGGGGAGACAGCTGCGCCGTGGACGGGCTTAGGTAAGAGCAAAGTATTCGTGTATGTACTTTCCAAGTTAGCGTGAAGGCAGCAGCTTCTTGCCTAGTGAAGCATCGCTTCCCAGAACTGTGGAGCATTCGGTTTTTGGGGTTTTTTTTCTGTATTACTTCTTTGTATTTCTTGAGGTCCTCACACTTCCGTGTAATTTTCATGGAAGTGGCACATAGCAGTCGAGAATCATTTTGCGGTATGAAGCAATTCCACCATAAAGTAGTCTACATGAACTGCAGACATAATTCATGGGAAGTGTGATCCTTGTTCTTAACGTCGGCAAACCAGACTGTCCTTCCTGCTCTGTAAAGCTCAAACTGCAAAGTTTTATTACTATGAAAACATGCTATGCTATAAATTCAGTTTGTTTTTAAAAAGCTAAATAAAATGATCTTGATATAAATATAATTTTAAATAATTTACATGAATTAAAATTAAAAAGCAAAACAAATTAGAAAATACAATTTTAAATAATTTAGAGGAAAGTACATTGTCTTAAGTTAATATCTTGATTTATTTAATTTATATTTTTATTAAAATGTGTTTTAATTGTAATCCTTTTGAGGATTGAGGATGAGTACAAAGATTGTTAGGGAAATGGGAAATTCAAAAAAGTAACATAAGGAAAAAACTGAAAACGAAAGGAAATAGACAATCTTTAGAGAGACCTTTCACTTTAATTTTTAAAAACTTGAGACAGTGAAGTGGAGCATATTTTTGTGGGGCACAGCCCACTTAAAATGTGCCATCAGGGCATTATAAGTCTTTATTAATGAGTATTTGGTTCCTTCATTGCTGATTGAAATGGTGAAACTGAAGGAAAAAATTATTCCCGTGAAATCCACTGCTTGAATCGGTCAGAAGGAAGCTGTACAACTTTACATTCTTTACTAGTTGAAGACTGAATTACCCATAGAAACACTGGAGAGGCATGAGTGCTCCTGTCCGCATGCATGTGCTTGTCGATGAGAGAACGTCTCTGGGAGGGCACCTGGGGGAGCTCCGGGACGGGACGTCCGGGCTGGGCGGAGAGAAATGCTTTCTCTGCTTGCGAAACACTGTGCGTGTTACCTATCAAAAATAGGTTTTACTTTCAAACTTTTTAAAAAAAAAAATCCTTGGTAAAAGTGAGGAAATTGTTTCACAGCTCATGTGAGTCAGTTCCCTTTGTCTCCAGTGCTTGCAAAACAAGATATTATAGCCCACAATTCTCTACAGTATTTAGCAAATAACTGGGTGCCATTTACCTGGCAGGTCAAGATCTGCGCCGACAATGTAGAAAGGCGGGCAGACCTGCGAGCTGACTCAGAGCGTTGCTTCAGTTTTGCTGCGATAGCTTTTCAAACATACTTTTCATTTCATCTTGCCTGATGCCCTCACATATTATTAAACTGCAGATCTCTTCCTTCATTCAACACACTTTGGAGAATGTGTCAAACAGTGTGCATTAAAGCAAACAAAGGCACGGCTCCTTCTTGCCCGGAGTCCACCAGGGGACGACAAAGTGAAACAGGCGAGTGCGGTAGGAGTTCATCGTGAGAAAGTCTTAAAACCGGGACACGATGGGACGACACAGGAGAAAACGCGTCGCTCAGACGGGCCAGCAGGAGTTAGCTAAGGGAGGAAGCGGGGGTGTCCGAGATCTTCCCAGGCTGAGGAATCAAGGCAAAGGCGAGGCTCACGGCAGCTGGGGTCTGATTTCTGGCGGATAGACTGGAGAGGAGAGCAGAGCGCGCCCTGGCTCACCTGGGGCCTCACGCTGCATTATGTAGCGAGGAGTTTAAATTCCATCTAGGGGGCTCTGGGGAACCACTGACAAGTTTTTAGCAGGCAAGTCGCTGCAATCAGATTTGTGTTTCAGATTTGTGCTACAGTGTGGAGAACAGACTGAGAGAGGGAGGAAGGCAGCCAGAGGCAGCTAGGAGGCTGCTGGAATTACCAGAGACAGAATGATTATGGTCTAAAAGAAGGAGGCGGCGGCAGGGACGTACACGCAGCCACAAAATTACTTGCAGATTAATTAGTTTGGGGGTTGCCACCCTGGGCATTCACGGGCCTCCTGCAGTCCAGGTTTGCCTGGTTCAACAAATTAAAATGCATATGCCCAGTTAAATGTGAATTTTAGATAAACACACAATAATCTATTAATATTAATATATCCCATGCCAATTTGGAACATTTTGCTAAAAAATTACTCTTTAATTTTCTGAACTTTAAATCCAAACAGGCGTCCTGCGTTCAGTGTGACAACCACACTTTGATAGTGCATTGGATATCTACCGCATTTTTGCAACATTCAGGAATTTTTCGATCTTCTAACACAAATACGGGTTTAGCCCTCACCTCATACAACTCAGAATTTTAAGTCGAGGACACCAGAAAAAGCAAATCTAAGTAAAGGAAAAGACTGGAGAAAAGGAAAGCTAATTGTGTGAAGACAAAGTAGATGTGAATAAAAAAAAAAATCGAAGGGACCTGTCTTTATTCTGTTGTAATGCCTCTGGCTTCCATCCAGATGTCCATGCAGGAAAGGAAAAAACATCATGATATTTGTGACCATCAGTTTCTCCACATCACTCTTTTCTTTCTCTCTTCCTTGCTGTTTTTTTTTTGTTTTGTTTTTGCTCAGTGGAGAAGGGTTTATGACTGAGAGTTAATATCTGAGAAAACACTCACCTAAACCTTCACATGTATAAACTCAGTAAGTTTTTAAAACCATTGATAAGGTAGATATTAATGTTATCCTAGTTTTAAGATATCTCCTTTCTAAAGAAGGCTCAAAGGGGTTACAATTTTACCTGAAATCACATGGCTAGACCCCAAAGTAGCCAGTGCTTCAATTTAGACAGTTTTGACTGTGTCACAAACCTATTGCCTGGGAGAGACCCGCTCAGCTACCACTTACCTTGAGTCTCCTTGGTTAACATACAGGATTGTATAAGCTGACAGTTCTTAATAAATTGCTCCGATGCTTCCGTCACAGTTAGGTTGCGCCTTCTGGAAATTCAATCTAACATAAGCATTGTCTTGATAAAGCTAAAAATGCATTTGCTCCTTGTGCACAGGGACAAATGGGACTTGCCGACCAGTGATGTTTTCAAAACTGAATTTCTATTCTTCAAGCCCATTGGGCACCGACTTATTTCAAATTATTTACGACACTCACAGAGTCACTTCCTATTGCGTCTCGGTGCTGTTCTCCGTAGATGTTATTTCCTTAAATGATCCAGTTTTTGTCCTAGTTGTTGCAAAGTTTAAAATAATTAGGTACAAATGGATGCATTTCTATGACATGAGCCAAGAGACAGGGACTTATTTTTGCTCATTATTAATGATTTCATCTCTTTCCTGTCTTGCAACTGATACTTGCACTGAAACATTTCTTTGAACATTATTAAAATCAGGATTATGTCTGGAACCATTGAGACGCTATTATTAAGAGAAGCTTAATTTTGTTGACTTATTTGTTAGGAACACAAAGGCGATTCATCCGTTTAAAGCTGACATTTTAAAGACGGATCAACACGTAACAGTGCCCCATGCGCACGTATGTGTATGTGTGTCTGTGCGTGTGCGTGTGCCCGTGCATCCAGTTACATGTCTTCCACATTTACCGTCAGCAGGAAAATAATCTTTCCAGCTGCTGAGCTCAACAGACTTTCTTTCTGTCACTTCTATGGTTTTCATCATTTGAGGAGCTTGTGTTCAAGCTATTTATGCATATTTCTTGTCTCCCCTGAGATTTTTACCGGTAGCAAGTGTGTTTAATTCATTGCTACATCTCCCACGGTGCCCACACGCAGCTTTGCACACTGTGAGTGCTTGTTAAATGTTTGTTAACTGAATGACAGAAAAAAGTAAATTTAGTTTATTTGACCTCTCAGTGTAGAAGTTTTTTTTTTATTAAAATGCAGTCAATCCAGGGCCTATAAAAGCTTTTGCCCAGACCTTTCTTTTATTTCTTACTGATTTTTTTTCTCAAATTTTAAATTATTTTTTATCAATAAAGTACCATCTTCTTTCGACTGCAGATGTGAAGTTATAAAAGGGATTTAAGATGAAAATAGGAAATACTTGAGATGTATTATCCTGTCTTCTGATTATACGATCGTTCTATATTAGCCAGTGAAGCATAGCATTTCTGTTACAGTGACTTAACTGAACAGCCTAAGAACGCCAAAGACCACGAGCTGATTCCACGGAGGGTCTCCAGAGCATAGTGACGGCTTCAGTGTAGGCCACCAGAATTGCCCTCCTTTTGATACAAGAGGTTGACTGAAATGAACAAAGGTATATAAAAGCAGAGAAAATCTGCATCAGCGCCATTCATGGGGAAGGAAGACACCCACATTCTGCAGCCCTCAAGGGGTCTCAGCGTAATTCAGCTGAACTGGAACCTAATTTAAGGGCAACCATTTACTTCCTGCAATGACAATACAAGCTGCTGCTAATTAAACAGGAAAACACACACACACATACACACACACACAAAGAATCTCACAAACAAGTCTTAATTTAGAATGGTGATAGCTGAGGGAAGGACTGATAGAGTTCCTGTGGCCATTGCAGGTGAAAAAATTATTTCCAAGTCAGCTGATTTGGAGTAAAGTTTAAGAGCAAATGTTAAGTCTGGACCCACTGAACAGAAATCACCTACGTTTCTGTTTGGTAAGGGTTTCCCCTGATGCCACTGGCCCCTTTCTCATGCCAGCCAGCGACAGAGGAGGCAGGGCGCGCCACCCTGTGTTTGCGGAGTACAGACAAGTGGCTCAGAAAAGCTGATCTCTGTAAGGACTGCTTGAAACAACACAGTGAAGAAAGTCAAGTGTCAAAATACCCCTCCTGGGATGGCCCATGGCGGTCCATACGCTTTAGTTTCTCCAGCGCTAACCCAACCAGCTAAACCTGCATCCATCACCTTCCCACACCTGAATCTCCAGAAGGAATGTCTTAGCAATAGATGTGCTAAGAGTAAAGAGATCTAAAATAGATCACTTATATTATTTTGAGGTGAACATAAAATCATTTTCCTTCTTCAAGAAAGGGGGTGGGAAGGCATAAATTTGGGGGTTTGAGGTTTGCAAATGATAACCACTATATATAAAAATAGGTTAAAGAAACAAATTCCTTCTGTAGAGCACAGAGAACTATATTCAATATCTTGTAATAACCTTTATGAAATATAATATGAAAATAAATAGATGCATATATATATGTGTGTATACACACACACACACACACACACACACACGGCTGGGACGTTATGCTGCACACCAGAAACTGACACATTGTAACTGATGGTACTTCAATTAAAAAAAAAAAAAAAGAATAAATGAGAACAAATGAAATCATGCACTTACTTCAACAAAAAAAAATCAAGACAACACTCGCATGAGATGAAAGAACAGTATATAATACAGATCTACTGCAGAAACAGATGATTGTAAAACTTGAGTTTCATTAAAATTATTGAAATAAGAGGTCTGTGTTCTTAGAAGGAAAGAAGAGTTTTATAAACACTGGCATGCAAAAATGCAAACATAGGTGCTTCTCTGTGCACTGAAGCTACAGGGGAAAAAAAAGGAGTATTTTTTAAAATTGATTTTCTTATTTTTGTTAACAGTCTTGGTCAAATTATGTTTGTGTTAGAATTGTCATTAAAACCAGGAAATCTCACAACGGTAGTTTGTCCTCTCCAGACAGAACATAGCACAATTACTCTCAAAGGTCATAGGAATTACGGTCGTGGGACAAGAAGGTTGGGCTCAACCTTGACCACAAGGGCCTTTTAATACCTACATGCTGGAAACTGTCAGGACATAGTTTGCCCTGACCGCAAGCGAGAAAGCTACTTTGATGTCCTGGGCAAAAATGTCCCTGGATAGCAGTTCAAAAAGTTGTACTTTAAAGGGAAAGCATGAAACAGAGAAAGGGGCCCCTTTCTTGCTGGTGAAAATGTGAAAGTCCTGTCTTTCGATGTCCTTTGAATATAATTAAATTAGTAACAGAAAAGGAAGTTCAGTCCTTCGGATAATCTGTGTGATAAACTCAGGTTTTTGAAAATTCAAAGGCAACTGAATTACTCATCTAAGTTAAATAGCTGTTATCGTCTTACTTCTGTAAAAGATGTGAAAAGCAGCAAATGGTGACCAAGGTGGACGTTGTCTCTCAAATAATACTCTGATTTCCAGCAGCTAAAGCGTTTCAGGCAGAGACAGGAAGGGGGCAGGCACAGCCATTCAAGGAACCCACAGCGTTTACATCAAAACAGGGACAGATTCAGCCCCCAGGAGGCCCTGAGGCTCAGGCTGGTGGGAGATCTGACCTCCTTGAGCTTCATCACAGGCTCACTGTTAGCACGTGAACAACACGCCCACAGGCGCCAGGGCAGCCCCGAGGCTGGTCACCAAAGGTCAAAGGGGGGAAAATGGCCAAATTCCTGGGAATCCCTTCCCCAAGCTGGTTAGACTGGTCCTTCCACTTATTAGTGTATGAAGCTACGAAGCCGATAAAAACCAGCAACACGGCGCCTCGCGGCCGCCCGTCTCTCTCCCCTTTCGGAGACACCCGAGTTCTGTCTATGGAGTGTGTGCACCTGCTTTTCCTCTAATCTGAGCATCCAACCCCCACACCTCGTGGCCTTTCTCTCGCCTTTCAATGTATCTCTGAATAAATCTACCTTCACGCAACTGGGGCTCACTCTTGAATTCTTTCCTGCGTGAAGCCAAGGACCCACACCTGGCGGGGCACGTCCCAGGGGCTCCAGCAAAGCCTGGGACGTGGCCTTCCTCATGCCCCACATCCATTTTCCTTGCGTCAAAGCCAAATTTTAGCATGCAGGTAGGTGAGAAAACTAAAAGCAATTTGGAATCTCCTAAATTCAGAGGCATTTTTCCATCCTTAAAGCTGCCCTGTGAATACCATTTCTTGGGGTCGCTAAATTCTATACTTTTCAGCCACTAAGTCAGATTAAAACATGGAGACATGAATTCGATCCTTTACAAGTATTTTAACTTCTTACTTTTCCTAAAACACAACCGCTCCCCAGCAAGGGAGGGGTGACTTTGGCGAGCGCAGGTAAAATGGACCAGTACTGTCAAAAAAATTAAACCTACTGATAGCAGCTTATCCACAGTACGTGCTTTGAAAAGCAGGACAATTACTTTGGAGCTACACATGCAGACATTTCTGGGCTTGCTAACAGCTTCAGCTTTCTTCTGGATCGCCGTCAGCGAACCAGCATTGCCCCCTGACTCCTTCCCTGGCTGAAAGCCCGGCTGTGAGACCATGAGCAAGTTATTTTCCTGTATTTTCAGTCCTTCCTTAGGACAACGCGCTAGCCCTCAGTAACTTCCTTTAGAGAGGGAAGACCTCTAGGACTGAGTTCTGCTGATCACACACAGGTAGCAGCAGAGAAGGAATCAGAGAGAAGATAAGAAAAGTCATTTTCAAAAGACTGCATGGCTCCCAGGCCAGCAGAATGTGATTAGAACCTGATCAAAGTATTGATCATCTGGGAAATAATGCATCTCTCTAAGGTGCTGTGACAGTTTGCAGGGCACAGAATACAAAGGAGGGTCGTACAGAAGAACCCTTGCAATCCTCGTTCCAGAGCTGTGTTGAGCCGAGAGGTGCCCTGGCCCGGGAATTTGATTCGCATCTTCTGTCTCTAGTAAAATCATTGTGTGAAACCATCCCTAGTTTATCTCACACCTATGCCACTAAACATTTAAACCCATCCCGTTACCCCCTGTCATATCAGGGTTCTCTGCTAAACAGACAGAACGATGCATGCCGTTGTCTTCCTATGTGCTGGACCATATGTGTTATCCTCTTATCAGTAAATACGTAAGCTGACACCTTGAATATAATTTGCCTTTCTGCAATAACCTGCTTTGCCTGCAGGGAGATTCTGCAACAAATGTACCTGATTCCACTGGCAGGGATGGTTCCCATTTGAAATTTCCGGGCTGGCATAGTAGTTTACAGCCCAGTCTCATGAGCTTCACTGAAGTGACACACGATTATTAAGGAGGTGCTGACCAGTTCCTGAGGCTGCCAGGCTTAGGGCCAGACTCAGGAAGGTAGCAGACTCCTGTGTGTCACACCCCCCACCGGGCTCCCCGGGAGCCAGCGAAGCCGGCCGGCCCAGGAGCAGCTCCCTTCACTGCGTCCTACTCTGAACTTTCCATTTTTCTACCCCTGCACGAATGCTCCAAATGTCTCTACCAACGTAAATCATGTTCTTCTAACTGTAATGTGACTTCAAAAAGTCTTTTTTCTTACAAAGGAACTAACTGTTTCACATAATCACATCCATTCACAGCATATTCTAGGAAAGCGCAGTGGGTAATGATGATGCAACAGGCCAGGAACATCTTTCCTGGAACCTACGAAGGGCATATATTTGAGATGTCATACTATTACAGATTTTTAGAAAAGTAATTGAGTACATATTCTATGCATTGCCTTTTTTATCTCACAGCAGTCTGAGATACACCCTAAAATGAAATTCATTAATGTTTTTTTCAGATAAATGTAAGGATGTCTCCAGGAAATGGGACAAATCAAGGTTAAAAAGAGAGCCATGTGGGTTTAAATCAAGTTTTGATGTTTGATGATAAAATGAATTTCAGTTTCCAGAATGCGTGGATTTCGGAATTATGATTAAAGGATTGTGGACTTTTAACAACAGCCAACAAGCATTGAGTGAGTTGTCATCTTATTTTTTACAATACTCTCATAAATTAGGTGATTTCTTACTACATATAAATACGGAGGAATCAGACTCAAAAAGCATTTCAGTGATTTGCCCAAAGACACACAGTAACTTGCTGTGGGCTTAATAAAAGCCACTGGCTTTGCCGTTAAAGGTGGTACCACTCTTACTCCAAAAGGGAATTTGGGAAAGATGGTCAAGTTAAATCTTGCCGCTCCCTCCTCACTTTGTCCACTTAGAAGCGGCTAAAAGTAGAGACCATGAAGTCGGACAACTTGGATTGAAATCTACTTCAGAAAACCTGGGTGAAGGCACTTCCAGCTCCCCAGGGCTACCTCACGAAGTGGCCGACTGACGGTGTCTACGATGCAGCGTTGTCAGATGCCCGAAAGAGTGCCCCCCGGTGACCCGGCACAGCGCGTTCCCAAGGGACCCTGGGCGGCTTCAGCGCTGCCCTTGCAGAGGTAAGCAGAAGCCCACGAGACTCAGACGGCTCCTCATCCCGGCCCGAGCCCTCATCGCTGACCCCGAAAGACCAAGCAGAGCCACAGAAGTCTTCTTTGTCCACCATTTCCCCCCAGTATTCCCGTATCAGCAGGGAGGCGCTCCCCAGACTCAAGAAAAGACAAGAGCTGGGCCTCAAAGGTGCACCCCCGTTGTGTGCTGTGCACAGCCTCATCTGAGTCCCACCCCACGTGTTCTTCCTCTGGTTCTCAGAATATGCCCTTGTCAACAGACACCCCGAATTCCTTTCTCCGCCTTCTTCTCTGATCCCACCGCCTTCGTGCAAGCGGGCTGCCCTTGCGTAAACCCGATTGCTCGGAAATCTTCGCCAACAGTAGACGCCTTCCCTTTGCCTCTTTCCTCCCGTGCCAGTTCACAGAGACTCAGGTGCACGCAGGCGTCCTCCTTATTCCCGGACTGCACACAACAGGAGGCATCAGACAAGAGCAGGGAACCCCCTGCCCACGTTTTCTGTATCTGCACTTCCGTGTGTCATTCCTGCTTCTCTCCCGTCTCTGTGATGACAGTCCTCCAACATGGACGAGAAGCCGTCTCTTCTAGCAAACGCAACAATGTGAGTCAACCGGTTTTCTCAGTCTCCTCCCCTTCCTCCAGTTTTTTTTCCCTCTTGCTTTCACATCGGACACTTCACGTGCACGTGCTGTTACGTTTCCTCCGAACAGCGCAGGGCTGGTGCTTATCTCCACACCTTTCCAGCCGCGTCCCCACTGTCTGCTCCCTGCGCCAGCAGAGCTCCTCCAGAAGGATCTGTAAGCACTCTCTCCACGACTTTTCTCCCGTTCTCCCTCGAGCCTCACCCTCGTTTTCACAAGGACCAGGCCAGGTCGATTCCGTTGGCATAATGCCATATTCTTTGCCTTTTTTTTTAACCCCTCCATCATGTCTAATGTCTATTCTGCCTTCTCACATTTTTATTACTTGTTAATTTATTTTGTTCAACTGCCTACCCTGCATAACTGAACCTACAACGCGGTCTAATGTCTGCAGCTGAGGAACTGGCCCGACAGTTCCCCAGGCTTTCCAAGACTGACATGCTCACAGCCGGTGACATTCTTATTTCTCTTTCATCTCGCAGCTCATCCGTCAGTACATGTAGTTGGTTTGCATCTCACAAAAGCCGTTTTCCACCACCTGTACACCACTGCCTGGGCTCAAGGCCGAAACGTTCACCTGCGTAACCGAGGGAAGCTCCTGACGAGTCTCTCTGCTTCTGTTCTTGCTTCATCTCCCCACTGTTTTGCCGCACGCTTACACAGAGCAGCCAGAGAGGGACCCTGAAATGTGCCAGATCACACCATTCCTCTGCCGAAAATCCCCCAAATTATTCCCTCCCTGGAATACACTCCGTGGGGGGCCTACATGATATTTCACGGGTGCCGACACACACTTGCTGAGTATCTGCCATCTTCAGGGCTCTGTATTATGGTGGTAGATGAGGGGAAACTAGTCATTCTGCTCATAAAACGTGTACACACTTTACTTTTGAGGGGTCACTATCCTCACACAGGTCAACGTAATTATGTCTTAGGCTCCTATCCAACCATTTCCATGTCTCACTCCTTTTAAGCCACTCCCCACACTGAGCCCTGAAACTCCTTTTCCCATCTGATCACACCACTTTCGTGCTGGAAACCTCACAAGGACTTCCTGCTAACCGCAGGTAGGTTTTAAAGCTCCTCACCTGACCAGGACACACTCTGAGCAATCAGTTTGCCTTCCCCTCCCGACCGTTTAATCCGACTCCTCCTTTGCTGCGCGCCCGCCCCCAGAACACCCTTCCACGGCCGCCTTGGCTTCAGGGTTCTAATCCTGCGGAGCTAATGGCAGCCCTCTGGTTATTGTCTCTGATTTTATAGATACGTATTGATCATCGCGGTTCTCTCTATCCAAATCCTTCCCACCCCCTTCTCTGCTTTTTTTCATCCTGGTAACTCCTGTTTTAAGGTCTCCTCTCAGAATTCCAGTAGCCGTAGAGAGTCTGCGGCAGTCAGTCCCCGGAGGCTGACTGGTTCACTACCCTGTGAACCGTCACAGTACCCCGAGCACGCGCCCCGAGGCCACGTGCTGCTCACCCTCCTGTCGCTGCCGTATGACTGTAATTCCTCTGAGGCCAGGATCTGTGTGTTGCTTCCGGTGGATTTCTGGTGCTTAGCACAGTGCTTGGAGTGGAGTGAGCGTTTAGTATTTATATAAAGGGGGGTGAATGAGAGGATGAATGATGCATAAGAAATAAAGGAAATTGGGAAGACTTCACATATATTATAGAAACATATATAATTAAAAATAAAACAGCTTCACGATCAAATATATTGACCTTTTATTTCTTCTTTGTTTTTTTTTTTTTTTTTTTGCTTCACTTATTAACTGTTTAATTAATAATTTTAACTGCTATTCAGTGGGGCCGGGACTTGATAGGTCCTAGATAACCCTAAGATAGATGCCAGGCCTTCGGTAACTGAGGCCTGTCTTCGATAATGTGTCCATTTTTGCCATCATCATCTTTGAAGCTTAATCCTACCCTAACCTGGACCATATCTAACGCAACGGTCAACAACAAATAGAACTAATGATTGTTGTTATTATTTTAATAAGGAAATGCATCTTTTTTCCCATTTATAATAGAAACAGACATATATTTTAGGAAAGGAAACTTAGTTTTTTTCCACACTAAGAGGAAGAAAAATGTTTATTATACTTCTAAAATCACTTTATAAAATGCCTTGTAGATAAATATAATACACTGTCATTTACCGTTAAGTTTTAAAGGATCTATCTGGGCATCAACATGAGTCAGTAAGAACCTCACCTGGATAAATAAGACAATACGACTTCTTTTCTAATTTATTGTTTTATGTAGGAAAGTAGTCCTCAGATCAGCTCTTAGGACAGGAATGTTGCATGATGGCATTCTGGTTTCTGAGTCAGCTATTCACTCTACTTTAAAATATTGTCACATAACTAATTTATAGAAATGAAAAGCTAATATAAGACGGCTGGAATTGCGTGCAGGTGAAAAAGCTTGCTCTTGGTTGTCGCTGTTTTTAACTTCCCCATCATCTTTCTTCGGATAACTGCGACTTATAACTAGCAAAGAGTTTTATTCAGTTTGACGTGTCAGCATTTTACAGGATGGGAGCACCTCCTCTGACTGTGTTTCAGTTTCTTGCATTCCACAGATACTGCGTTGTTTACAAATTGAAGGCTTGTGGTAACCCTGCCTGCAGCAAATCAGCGGGGGCCATTTTTCCCAGCAGCGTTTGCTCGCTTCCTGTCTCTGTCACATTTTGGTAATTCTTGCAATATTTCGAACTCTTTCATTATTGTTATCTTTGTTACAGTGATTTGTGGTCAGTGACTTTTGATGTCACAATCGCAAAGTGATTTCTCACTGAAGACTCAGGTGATGATTATCATTTTTTACCAAGAAGCATATTTCAAAATAAGGTATCTGCATTGTGTTTTGGGGCATAAGGTAATTCCACACGTAACAGACTACAGTGTAGTGGAAACACAACTTGTATGTGCACCAGAAAATTAAAAAAAAATTGTGAGACTCATTTTATTGTGATATTTACTTTGTTCCAATGGTTTGGAACTGAACCCACAATATCTCTGAGGCACTCCTGGAGTGATGCTGTAGTTTTAAAAAAAAGTTTGCTAACATTAGGACTTTCTCTACTGGCCACTACATGTCAAAAACAGCACATTTAAATCCAACAAGCACAAGAAAAACGTTTTCCGTTAAGCAAATTTAAAGAGGCAAGAAAGGCACTTAGAAGGAGAGGAAATGCTGAGGATGCATATACAGTAGCGAATTACCCTGCGTAACAGATCTAGCCCAGTAACAGCCTGGCCTCTGGTGGCTTAAGCTTTGTGATTTTGCAAACAGACAAATGAGATTTAGGATTTTCTTTCAACACAATCAAAACGTCCAGATTTCTCTAAGAAATTGTTAAGCCACAGCCGGATTCATCAAACCCAGCCCCAGGCTATCTGCCTCTCTCCCAGGAGAGGTGGGAAAGCTAATTAAAATGGCCACAGGGAACTTCTAAAACCAGGTAACTGCATGAAATCAAGGCCAAAAAAATAGCATTTTTAGTTAAGCAACAGGAATGATTGGGTATCTTGGATTTAATGTTTCTAATATTTTTCATAAACCCCTTTCCTTCCTCCTTTTTAAATAATTGAACTTTCATATTATTGGTAAAGGTGTTGCCACTTTTTAAGGTAAAACTTATAAACTTATTAAACACTCTGCATTCAGCCTCACTAAATAGCAGGTGTAAGCCACGATTTAACTGACTTTTAATGTAATTTTAAAAGTCTAATGTAAAAACTCAGCTTCCACAGATGTTTGACTTGAAAGCTTCCACTTATCAATCTCTCTCTAATTGCAACCAAATTAATAAAATTTACTTTGATTTATGAGGGGAAAAATGCTCATTTTGACTTGGCTGCCCTTCTAGGAATTACAGAAAATCCACCAGCACTAACACTTTACCTCAGTGTGGGGGTGGGGGTGGAGGAAGCCCCTGGACATGGTGGACACCCATGTAGGGGACCCCTCGCGCCACCCCAGCCCCCTAAAGCCCGGTCTCTGTTCTACTGGCAACACGCGTTTACCTGGAGGAGATGCCGCTCTCGGACTCAGCACCGAGCCTCACGCCACTCCCTCAATATCCCGCCCTTCTTAGCCGGGGCCCCTGCCTCCAGCTCCCCCTTCAAACGCCACCTGGCTCACTCCGCTTTCTGCTCAGTGTTGATCCAAGGAAACTCTCCTCTCATCTGAAATTAACTTAGCAGCAGAGTCACTCCTGAAACCGAGGAGGCGTCGGCAGCTACAACTGGTACGTAGCCTTGAAGGTGAAGGCGGGGGGTTGAAAGCCCACAGTCAGGACTTCAGGTCCAGCCATCTCGCATCTTCCCAGTCTTCTTGCGTGACATCCCCGGGGTTATCTCTGAGGACACTGAGGGAGGAGGTGGTTTGGCCACACTCCCCTCAGGCTAGTGCGTCTCTGCCACTGGTTCCACAGCTTTTATTTCTCTCTGCCATCTTTGTGTGGACACGTGTCTCACTCTCACACGAGACAATGAGCTTCTTAAGAACAAGAGCAGCTTCCTTTCCTTTATCCCAATAACAGAGCCTAATACTCTGTCCAAAGCCAGTAGGTGTTGGACAAATAAATGAAAGAATAATGAATTACATCTATTGACAAGCCAGCAGCATCACTCATGTTTTGATAGACTGATATTTGCCATAGTAACCTCCTTTTCTTCAGTAGCTGGGAGGTGGAAACAAAGGCAGGGAAGTCAGAGAGAAAAGGGTCTACCTGGACACCGTTCACTGGAATTTGGACCCAAAACTCAGTTATGAGACAGTTATTAATCAACTGCTAAACTGAGCAACCATTTACTATGTACTAGATTATACAACAGAGACTTTCACACGTGTCATCTCTTTGGTTAATGTTAGTTTTGGTGAGTAGTAAGAAGGTTATTTTTATTAAAATGATAATATATGTATTGCTATGAAAATTGATGATCATCAGATCACTTTGCATGGTGCAAACTGAGCTCAGATACCTTCCTTCAGTGTGATGAAATGATTTCCATTTTGTATAGAGAAATGCAGTAGAAAGGAAATTTTTTCTTGCTGTACATCCACAAATAACAAAGACAGACTGGAATACAATAATCTTGTATCTTAAAAAAATATGACCACCAGAAAATAGGTCTTTCCATTCTACTGGGAAAGGACGAAGGGAAATATACTGCCCAATGTCACGGGAGAAATAAATTCCGCTTCTGCAGGCTGCTGGTGCATATCCTACAAAATTAACTACTGTAACGTTGATCAATAAAGCCAATCTTTTAAATAGATAATTTCTAATTGTAGAGGGAGTATTTATTCCTTAGACTTGGATTATCGAGCTCACTTGTAATTAAAAGTAAATCTTACCAAGAAAATCTCACAAAGGATTGGTATCCGCTCGTTTGCTTTGTCGTATTCATCGGGGAAGAGGAATTTATGCACATATGCCAATCTCCCATGCCCCTGTTTGAGAACAATTTGAAACAGGGACAGGAAAATACTTGGCTAGGAGAAAATAAACACAATTTATATAAAGCAAATAAATTTATCTTTATATTATGTTTAGAAAGTGCCCTGAAATATTTTTTTTATGTGTATGAGGTGTAATCACTACATGAAGCTTTTGAGAGCTGACTCTAATCTTGACATGTTGATTCCAGACTGACAAATTGTGTTTGAATGACTTCTCTTTGATCTGAGGGTAGGTTCTGAAGACAACGATCGTGCCAAAGAACCTGGCAACGGGGAAAAGAAAGGCACAAGTGCCTAACTGTTTGTTCCTTCGGTTAAACCCGTAGCCTGTCCGTTCACCCTTGGTCAGTTTCAGGAGCGAATTTGTAAATCGAAGCCCATAGGCGCACACATCCGAGTCTCTGCTTCTACAACATTCAGAACATGTATCCACCCTTTTTAGGAAACACAGTTTCCCATTAATATTTCCACTTTAAAAACCAGTTTTCAGCATTGGTGCTTTTTATTCCCAGCCTTTAATCTTGCTTCCCAGTGTAGACCATTTGTGCCTGTGCACAAATGTTTATTAAGAGAATGGTCTCTGCCACGTGCGACACACCGTCCTGGTTCCTTCCAGTCCCACAGAATGGGGATATTTGCTTCTGAATCTGCTACTGCAGTTTAACTTCCAATTTAGTGATTCTTTGTAAATAGCTCAATATTTATCAATATTTGAAATATTTCCAGACATAGCTTTTCATAGACCAAAAGGTATCAGGCCATAAATCCCAAGTTGAAATAGGTTATTAAAAGATGCTGCTACTAATTAGGGCCTCCATCCATCTGTTAAGTTGAGAATTTAAATCCCTGAGAAATGCAATATAAAATCAATATTCAATTTGCTGAAATTATATTCGCAAATAATTCTCATTGTGGTTTTTTTTTTTTTTTTTTTGTGAAAATAAGTAATTGCAGCAACTGGGCCACTGAGGGCTTTGCTCATCAAATTGCCTGTGAGCCTGTGTGTCTGCAGAAGCCTCCCGACCCTCTTGTCAGGGTCAGGTGTCCCTCTGCTGTCAAACCCGGATCCCCCATTGTGGTCCTTGTCACTCTGAATTCTAATCGCTTTCTCAGCCCATCAGACTGAAGCTCCTCAAAGGAAAAGTTATGCCTGTTAAGTCCCTGGTGTCTGAAAAGGTGTTCTAGTTCCTGTTTAATAAATGTTTGCATGAAAAAAACTGATACCAGTTAAATAGTCAATTAGGAAGATAGGTAATGAGAGACGTGTGCACATTCTGCTGTCTGTTGGCACTAAGGCTTTCCATTTTTTGAGAAAATATTATAATTGAGGCAACTTTTATTGGGAAAAATACAGCTATTTTTATCTAATCATACAAATAACATTCTTCCACTAGAAGTGTGTGTGTTTTTTTAATAAACATTGAATTTTCATCAAGGTAATTAATGGCAGAGAAAAGTGAAAACAGTATTTTATCCTCATAAGATCAGTATGCAAATTAAATATGATAAATATGTGAGAGTGTGTGAGGTATGGTGTGTTTTAACCAATTGGAGGCGTTTTGGGTTGTCTTTTAGGATGGATATTTGTTTGTGTTTTTGAGTGTGTGCACACATGTGCTTTTACTTCCTTTAGAGTAAGTTTAAAAAAACAAGGACAAACGACTGACAAAGGTTCTTTAATAAGAAATGCCATTTCTCAGCCTTTGTCCTTTTACAAAATAAAAATCAAACTGTTTTTTAAGTAGAAGAGTCCTATCTTATTTTTATCTTATCTGCCCTAAGTTGATAACAAAGCTGACTGAAAAACTTCGAGGAACAATGCTAATCAAACCCAGAGCAGAAGAAGAGAGGCATTTGCAACCCCCCGGTACAGCAATTCTCTGGTGGCAATCCTGTCCCTTCTCATCCCACTTAACCTCAGAATAAGGAAAGTGGAAAACGTCTGCCAACAGGGAAACTCTCACTTGGCTCCTAAAAGAAAACAGCTCAGATCAATCCACCTGTCACTGCTAAACTTGTTCCACAAATCATTTTATATATATAAATATAAACATATATATATGTTTCAGAAGTAAAAATAAGTCTCAGGTTTTAAAACACATTATAAAAACCAATCTACAAATAAATGGCAACAGAAGAGAAATTATCAGAAACTCCTTCAGTTCAGATGTAACTGGAATCTGGTATTTGGAGAAGTGGGGCCAGCCATGTAAGTAGGGAGCCAGTTTCGTTGTGATTTTAAGGGTCCATTTTTAAGGCCTCCCTTCCCTGAAGTAGCTCCCACACCGGTACTTGAAACCCCTGTTAGGAATCTTAAGCCCTAAAGATTTTGGTCCTCACATTTTCCTATTAAATCGAGATTGCTTTACAGGATGTAACGCCGCAGGGAGCACCAGCCAACACCTGATCAGGGAGCGCCTTCCCATTTGGCAGATAGCTAATTAAGTGCGATAGTTCCCACGGGAGACTGCATTGAGGATGGGGTGCCCAGAAGGAGAATAGGAATGCGGATTGAGAAGGAAAGACACTAGAGCAAATTTGGTCAAATTTAAATTTGGCCTAAGGACACATGTATTGGAGATCAGCGCCGCGGTGTTTCCCACTCACTAAAGCAGTGATTTTTAACCAGGAAGAGACGTCAGGACTGTCTGCGGTCGGGGTATTAAAACAGTGTCCTGAGCCCCCAGCCAGAGCTGGTGCATCAGACTCTCTGGTGGACAGACCAGGTCTGCACACTTAGCTCCCTCCAGGCGATTCTGTTACGTACACCATCGCCATAAAAGTCTAGCAAGGCAACTCCTTTGGGCTGAACTTCATTCAACTGAAGTTCATTGGAAACTTACTACATAGAAGGAACAGTGTGGAGGTAAACACGAAGGTAGCAGACAAAGAAGACATGGATCTTAATTTCAAGGAGATTATAATCTACCAGGAACAATAAATCACAAGCATTAGAAATACAAGGCATCGTCTACTAAGGATTATAATAACGCTGCAAATAAAATGCAAAGTGAAACGTTCAGCAAGGGCTTCCCGGAGCATGTGTTCAGGCCCCTACTTCACTTCCCCCACCTTCCCCTGGTCCCTCGCAAGGGACTCCCATGGCAGCCCAAACCATGGCCTCAGTCTCCTGTGTGTCCCTAAGTGATTTTGGGCTCAAGACCACAAGCCACCCCAGCAAAGCCTGAGGGTGGGGTGGGACCCAGAGTCCAGTCACTTTCCCTCGGACCGTCCCGGGAGAGGGCAGCCAGGCATTTGACCCCAGGGCCTTGGGTCTCTTCTGTAGCACTCAGCCCGCCACTAGACCAGTGAGTTCATTTAGCCAGTTTGCAGAAGGTTCGGGCTCACGTGCAGCTGTGCATGCTCGGCTCTGAAGATGGAAATGAATCAAGCCCCATCCTGACAGTTGACAGTGGAGTCAGGCTTCAGGTTCCGGGGCCACAGTAGCCCCTTGCTTCTCTCACTTTATTTTAAGAATGAGCTCCTGTGGATCTGTTAGGTAGTCAGATAAGTGGGGGCACCGGGCAGATAAGGCGGAGGAGAGGGAGGAGGGTCCGGAAGATGGAGTTGTGCCCACCTTCAGCATAAAGGGGCTTTAATTCCGCTGAACGAGTGCCAGCAAGAAACCGGTTAGAACCGAACGGCCGTGGCTGTGAGGCAGCGACAAGGACCCCACTCAACTGGACGTGACCCAGTGCTCATTGTAATATAATTAGCATTGTGGTTCAGGCCTCCCCGTGGGTTTTCTGTGTTCATGTACAAAAGGGGACAAACATGACTGAGCCCTCCAGGGTCAGGAGCCGTCCATCAGTCAAGAGACCACCTCCAGGCGAGGGTGTAAGAGGAGGGGCAGACACAGACCATTGCTGCCCGCCCTCGGATCAGCCCACCCCCCGTTCTTGGAGGTGTAACTTCCCTTTGTTAAATAAAACCTTTAACATCTTTCACTACACAGTGCTTCCATCTGAATTCTTCTCTTCCAGGTAAGATAAGTCCTGGGGTCTTTTCCCTTCCCCTTTTGGGGTAACAGTGTCAGCCCAGGCATTGGCCTCGATCGTAGGCACGACATTGGTCCTTGGAATGGATTCTCCACGGGCTAGTCGCTCATCCCTGAGTTATGCAGGGTCAAGTTCTTCACCACTTTGGCATTACTCATAGGGACCCCCAAGTGCCCCCACGTGAATAGCTCCTCAGTGCTGAGAAGGACCGCCAGGTCAGTGGAGAAGGTCGGGACCACAGGCATAAATGCACAGTCTGAAGGCAAAGGTTTAGTTTGCAATAGAGCCAAGATTCTAGCAGGATGTCACTTGAAAGAAATTAACTTATCTCTGAACAAAGACTCGCAGACAGTGGGAGAAAAGTTTCTCTCTTAATATGTTCCTCTAAGTTTTCCCAAAATCTCTGCCACATACTACAACCACATCTGCTCAGCCACCTAGCAAACTTTCCATACTCGCAAGCATTTTGCAAGCAGCTACGCGTGTTTAATTTTGGGATAATGCCATCTTGATGTGCTAACCCCAGGAGTATTTCAAGCAGCCTGAATGTGAATTACTGGTTGTAAAAAGGAAATTTGGCTGCTTCGAATCATGTCTGTCTCTAACTGAAGACATGACAACATTGAAACACAAGGTCATGTCTGGGCAATCAAAGCCCAGAGGGTATGTTTGGCAGCAAGACTATCAAAGGAGGGGTGAGTAATAATTAATCAGAAACTGCCATCATTAATGAAATGCAGTCTTGAAAATTAGTCTACATTGCACCAGGAGCACAGGATGGCAGAGAGAAATTTGTATAAAAAAATTGAAATATCTTGATTTGACTTTCTACCCTCTAGTTTCTGCACCTCAGCTCCGTTGTCAGTAAGAAAAAAAAACAAAAGTGATGCTCACCCTTTGAGGTGTTAACAATATTCCCTTATATTTATTCATTTATTAAAGTGCTACTTAAAAAGTATTTCCACCTGTGTCGTGTCTGTTGAGACTCATGCTATTTTGAAGAAGGCAGGGAAGATTTTTTTTATCTTTTACTTTTTTTTTTTTTGCATGGTCAATTTCCCATCTGCAAAGCTGCCTTGCTTCCAAGTGCAATTGGTTAGTGGCAAGATTATTGATTCAAAAAACACTGGTGTTATAACTCGTAGTTCACTGCTCGCATCATTAAGGACTGTTTTGCTTGTAATTAGAGGAAATCTTGATCCAAATTGTAATAAACGAAAAAGAAATTGATTGACTCATAGACCTGAAAAGGTTATGGTTGAGTCTGGCTTTACTTGCAGTTAAGGTTCAAGCCAGGTCATGGGTCATGGAAATCCTTATGTTCAGACTGTTTCCTTGGTTTATCACTAGGCTGTGTTTCCCCTCGGGATGGCCAATCGACCTCAGCAATCCCAGTCTCCCAGACACACTTCTCGTGCCCAAGACCGTGAAGGGCTTTTCATTTCAAAATCCCAGCAAGTGCTTTCTTTGATCAGCTTTGTTCTGTGTTGCTGAAGGCGCGACTCTGAACCAATGTCTTGTGGAGTGTGGGACGGAGAGTCCCGTTGGTTTAAGACAATACAGCTGATGCTGGAGAAAATTCCACTCACAGGTAAGAATTAGAGGTGTGACTTCTCGCAGGAAGTTTGGGAACGTGTTTCCGGGAGGAGAGACAATTGATGCTGAGAAGCATAAGGCTGCTACAGGGCTCCACCTCATCTGACCCGCATGCCCTCACAACCACACACACACAGAGTCCACGACGGGAATGAAATTATGTGTTTAAATATGGATCCGCTTTACAAGTGCAACACAGCAGGCAAACATCAGTGACACCTCTTGTCTAGATACACAGCTAGTTTCATCAGAGACCTTCCCAGCTACGTGGGTGCCTGGAGCCCTTGACTCGAACTCAGCAGGTAACTTGTTCCCCGAAAGTCAATGAGACTTTCCTCCGAGCAGCATTTATCACAATTCTGTTTCATTACAAAAGAAACACAGGCGAATATTTGCAACACTCCTGACTGACAAGGTGGCTAAAGGTTGGAAGAAGATTAGGCTGAAACAGAAGATGTTGCTCATCCCACCTGGTTATGCCAGTTTCTTTCCTTCACGTTCCTTCCTTCCTTTCTACCTTTCTCTCCCTTTTTAAAACCCTTTTCCTATTTTCCTTCCACCCAACAAATAGATCATGAAGTTTCTCTGCGTGTGAGGCACCGTACAGCTGAGAAAACAAAGATGAAGCAAGACGCTTGCCTTTAAGAGCAGACAGGCAAGCACATAGATAATTACACTGTAGTCAGACAAACACTATGAACAGAGAGACACTGAGTGTTACACGGGCGCTGCGCTGCCAGCTTGCATCGCCCTAACCAAGGAAACCTTCTCTTGCTCGCTCCTCAAACCTTGTCTGATCAGTGACCTCCTTCTGTGTTCCCAAACCGCCCTGTTCATTCTTCAACCTATTTCCGTGTGCTTTAATGTCTCCATTTCTTTGCCAACCATAGCTGCTGTCAGCACTAAAACCAATTAAGGACCATGAACTCCAGAAGGACAGGTTTGTGAGTATAATTTGCCACCAGTAAAAGATGTGCATTTTTCTAAAATGTCTCCTAGTCATTAGGGATTCTGATTCAAAGTTGCTTTCCCAGGAAGACAGAGACTATTAGGAGAGGAGTGAGAGTGGAGTTAGAGGCTAGTGTTCAAGCCGAGAAATACATGCTTATCAATTCACGTGATTTGTGGACACATCTCTGTGCACGTTCCTCCCTCACGCGGCCACAGCACCAGCAGTTCACTCTCAGTGCATGAGCTGCCTGGCTAGGAAATAACACATCAGAGCGAAAATCAAAGGTAAACCACTTGCTTAAGAGAGCAGGTTTCAAGTGCTTTCACGACAGAACAAACGGCAACTGTGTGAGATGACAGATACGTTAATTGCTTGATTATAGTGAGCATTTCACAATGTACACATGCATTAAAACGCCACACTGTGCACCTTAAATGTATGCAATTTTTACTTGTCAGTTTTACCTTAATAAAGCTGGGGGGGAGTAAAGATGGAGTTTGACTATTTCCAGTGGCTTTTGCTTTTTCACATACAATATGAAGAGGTTAGACAAGACAATCTCCAAAGTCTTACAGAAATGCAATCATTCTATAACCGGTGTAGAAAGATTTAGGGGTCATGATTTAGGAAGGAGTGAATATTGATCATGGTTCTAAATTGTACTGACCTGTTTGCATTCTAGTTTATTACAAATCAAATTCACTGTAAAATTGCCAAGAAGAAATCAGTAAGTTTGTCTACTTTACTCAAAGGTTTGATACATGTTCCCTTTAGGAGGGAACTTTTTTTTTCCTAAAAAAGTGCTACCTAATCATACCCTAGTACACAGTACTTGGAACCGGAAAATTGCTGTATCTTAACTGTAGGTAACAGGCTTTGCTCAGAGCAACGCATCTCTTCATGTGAATGCTCATTCACTTTGACTGTATTATAGATTATGCTCTACAATATATCTGCCAGCTGAACATCGTTTTCCTTTTTAGGAGGTGCGAGAGCATGTTAATTCCTCAAATTCATTCTTTCCCAGTTGTGTAGCCATCAAGATACCCTGGTGATTCTGAGATTTATCCATAGGGAAATCTTCAGTTCCATGTGCCAGCCATGTTGACCAGCACCGACTTCTTGCAAAATACTACGCTTCCTTGACTCCCTGTGAGAACCTCTGTGCGTAAGACATTCTCTCTCTCCACCCATTTGCCTGTTTCATTCCTTTTCAACATACACAGTCATCTTAGGTCCCACTACTAAAAAGTGCTACTCTTTCTACAAACCTCCTACAGAATCCCCCTTACAGCTGTCTCTTAGAAAATTCCTGCAGTACGTTTTTTCTCTCAGCATGTTGTATCGTGACTGCCTGTTTATTTGTGCATAACTTACTGGCTTTAACTTCACGAGCTCAAACACGGTTTCTGGATCATGGACTTCAGCACAGTGCCTGGTACCTCGTAGGCACTCCCTAGATATTTGTCACATGTATCAGTGAATAAATCCATATCATTGATGAAATGCTAGTTAACTCAGCAAATCCAAACATGACTAATTTATTCTTGATTACTAGATCATGACTGAAATCCTCTACAGGAAAATCTATATAATTCTCATAATTTATACTTTAGAATCAAGGTACAGTATGAGAGTATTCAAATATTTTCTCTCCGTTGCCCACATCATCTCTCTTTCTTTAAAATAAGATATGGCTTGTACTTTTTCCTTTATGCATTGTGTTCATTTTTCTAACCTGCTTTATTACAGAATAGAGTAATATTTTTTTTCATTTTGTCCCCTAAATCTCATGGACTTTCAAATCATGACTGCAAAATTGATGGCGAACAGTTAAAAACTAATAAAAATTCACCTCCAGGAGGTAAATCTGTAAGACCATGATGGGACTCCAAATGAGCGAGACAGATGGATTTTTAGCAACAAATAATATTCTGTGGTCACTTATGGATTATTCATTCCATCTAGAATTTTTTCCTGAAATAAATATGTAACTCATGGTAAGCACACAAACATTTATCTGTACAGTTGCTACTGAATGCCTTTGGTTTGTTCATAAGTGTACCCCACATTTTACAAAGGTTTATAATTTGCAAACATTAAAATGGCTACAAATTCATTCTCAAAACAAAAATTAGACTTTTCTGACACACCCTTGCCATGAACATGTAAAAGTACCATTTCGAGATGTTTCTCTTACTATGGACATTTACTCATGGAGTCTTAGCAAAAGTGTACGACTCCAGGAAAAACCGCAGCTTAGAACTCGGCTCCCCAGGCGTAGTGAAACGGGCTCCTTTCCAGCAGAAAAACTAAAGAAACGGAGTCAAAGAAGACACATAAGAAGTTAGCATGGTAACTAAGTAAACAGGTCCTTGATAAAGACGTATCCTTAAAATACTACATTTCATCTTTCACTAGATCTAGCTAAAAAATCCAAAAGCCTTCAAATGTGACCTTATTTATTCCTTAAAAATTAAATGAAGCGTACAAATAATTACCGGGTTCTCAGTCATTCATTCGTTCAGCATCGCAGAGTAGAAGCTAGAGGGGATCCGTGGACGAAAACGACAGACCTGCCCAATCTACGCCTTCCCTTAAATAGTGACTTTGCCAGTCATTTACTTTGTGCATAGATTGGCTTACAATTTTTACAGTAGAAATAGCTTTATGAAAGTGAGAAATCTGTAATGTTTATTGCACATATAGTCAATACAATAAAAGTACAATGAAAGTGGATTCTTGATTATTTTAATGCTATGGTAATGTTTTCTGAAGACAAGTGGGGCACCCTCACACACTCAATTGTTTTATTTCTATTATTTTCACATCAGAACTCAGAGCTTTCAGAGAAGCATGGTAGTACCTAATATCAGACATCTTCTATCTTGTCCTAATAAATTACATTAAGTGTGTAGGGAAAAAAATTAGCTTTTAAGGCCCAACCCAAATGTTTTACATTTCTTGAAAGGCAGGATCAAATATATTTTCTAAAGTCGATGTTAATTAATTTTTAAATTTTCAATATTTTGTAAAATTTTGCTTTTCATACAGAAAATATTTATAATAAATTTCTTTTTGTAAATAGCCTGCTAATATGTTTTTACTCCCCCAAAATGTCTCTATAAATAGATGTCACTAAAGCAGTGGGCAAAGAATTTGACAACATTATAAGAAGTTGACTATTAAAAAAAAACATATAGCAGTAACTTAAGTAACTCTAAGACTTTTTTTTTTTTTGCATTTACTTTACATTTTTCATTGAAGTGGAGTTGACTAATAATATTATATGAGTTCCATATGTACAATGTACTGATTCAATATTTTTATAGATTCTACTCCATATAAAGTTATTATAAAATATTGGCTCTATCCCTGTGCTGTACAACATAGCCTTGTGGCTTATGTACTTTATACACAGTAGTGTGTACCTCTGAACCCCCTCCCCCACCCGGCCCCCCTCCCTCTCACCACTGGCGACCACTACTTTGTTCTCTAAATCTATAAGTTTGTTTCTGTTTTGTTACATTCTTTCTTTTTTTATATTTCAGATTCCACATATAAATGATAACATGCATTACTTGTCTTTCTCTGACTTATTTCTAAGGCAGATGTTAATTTAATAACACTTTTTCACTTTAGACATTTGAATGCATAAGCTACGATCCTGCTGTTTATTTAACTAGAAAATAAGCATAGCAAAATAATTTCCTAAATTGTCATTTTGGATTGAAACACTGAAATAATCTGACTCTTTGAAACCACGTGACTGAAGGCTCGGATGTTCTTATTCGGAGTTCCCTGTAAGTCACTTCACACGCACACTGTGTGGCTCATATCGCATTAAAGGTGGGTGAGCTCTCCCAGAAAGTAGTCTACACCCTAAATAGAGCCACCTTCAGACCTCAGTTTTAGAGGCTGCATTTCTATGGCTCACCCATTTTATGTGATTTCACCGCTAGGTGGGGACTAGAAATGCTAAGAACACACGGAGTTTCTGAGTCAGTCGCAAGGAGGATCGTGAAAAGGCATCCTTTCTTACCGCTTGGTTCTTCCCTGGTCACGATCTACCGGGGAAAGGTATTAAGGGCCCACGTAGATTAGACCAAACTCAGTCCATCAGCCAACCGCTAACCCACTTGACCGCCACGCTTTCAAAAGGCCTCTTTTGCGTAACTTCTGTGTTTTAGGATCTTTTCTGTGAAGACTCTACGCTACATTGCTAGGAAATCTGTCCTCTCCGAGACTCATTCAGATTTTATCTGAGGTTGGGTCAGAGAAGGAGGTGTGAATTTCTTACTATTGGACCATTCTTTTCTGATTACTGGTGAAATAAGAAGACACATGGGTACACTATTTGCCTATAATATTAATCACATTATAAAAACCTGCTGATTATCCCTGAAACTAGATTATTGAGCACTTATGAAGTAAGCTTGAAATGTATTGAGTTAAAAAAAAGATTATGCTTACCAAGTGGAAAACATGTCATATGCCAAAGCGCATTGAGCAGTTTTTAGAGCATACCAACCAATCTACATGCGAACTTGGCTCCTGAAAACCTTCCAATCATCTTTGCACCTTCATTCATTCTCGTTATTCTTACTCTTGACATAAACTAGGTGACAGTTTCTACCCACTCACACCACTGACTTCCTTTAAAATTGCTTCAAGACATCTCCAATAAATCCCCTGAAGAACTGTAATTCATTCTGACCACCTCTATTTTGTATTTCCACAGGACTTTATATCAAAGTCAGCAAGAGGTTATTCCAGGCCTATTTTAATTATCTCTGTTTATTTAATCATGTCTGACCCTGTAACTGAATAATAAACTCAAGAAGGTCAGGAAGTCTCTTTCAGTTTCATTATTTATCCAATTATACCTTGAGCAGAATTGTATAAACACCAACAAGACAGCAAGTGACTGCCAAATTAACATGTATTACATCGGTAAACTCTTTTTAAGAGAATAAAACAAGAACACGAGATGTATGAAACACATTTTGTTTAAAAAATTGAGGTTGACTCGGACACACAGAACAGAATGAAGGAAGAAAAGATAAAGCCAGAAAGGTGGTGGGGGCGCCGACTTCAACAGAGAGAAACTGGCCTAGGCGGATGCTCTCGCCTTTCTGCTGTGCCCTGGGAGGCTGACTTCACTAACACAAACAGCAGACCTTGACAGGAAGGCTCAGGGCGGAGGGGTGTGGTCTGATGGGATCCTGTGCACCTGAGGCCCTGGTACGAGGCATCCTTGTGTGTGTGTGAACCAGTGGAATAAATCTGCTGGGCACCAGCTGGCCGAAGGCGCCCGTCCAATGTTAGGGGGGAACTGTCTGTGCCCACGTCTTGTGCTAACATACGGGGAACTACTGGTGGTCTTGCTGTCTGGGCTGCCGTCCGGGGGCTCGACCCCCAAAAATGGAATTATCCCCTATCACGTGACTGAAGGACACCTACTCCTTCTTCTCTTGTTGAAGACAGAGAACCAGGAGCCTCCAGTTAATTCTCGGGAAAAGACTCAGTTCTGAAGCCCATTTACTTTCAGCCCACAGGGAAAGGGTTGCTGCTGTGGGCCCCCTGATGAATGACAATCCTCAGTGCCTGCGCTCAGAAGGGAATAACAATAACCCACGCGCGGTGAGGGGTAGTTTAATACGGAGGGTCCAGTGTAAACAGACAAAGTAAGGGACTCCGATTTAAAGAACAGAAACCAATCTGACAAGTTGCCATAGGTTATTTCCTCTAAAGAAGTCTTAACAGGAGCGCGAGGGAGGGTAGAGCTCAGCAGCAGAGGGCGTGCTGAGCACGCCTGAGGCCCTGGCTTCCATCCGCAGCACCGCCGTTAAAAAAGTAAGTAAACGAATAAACAGACCTAACTATCTCCCTCTCCAAGAAAAATTAGAAAGTAAATAAATAAACCTAATCCCACTGCTTTTAAATAAGTAAATAAGTAGTTTAAAAAAATTTTAATAGGAGAGAGTTTTAGGACCAAAGGGGAAAAATAAACTACATTTCAAATTTTTAAGAGAATGCAAGAAGGTATTACCAAAGAATAATCCAGGAAATATATACACACACACCTGTATGTGTGTACACCTAGTATACAATACATGTGTATGTCATATAAACCACACACGTGTGTATATTGTACATGCATGTATGTGTTCATATACTGTACATGTATGCGTTATACATAGACGTGCACACACAACACACATGTATACATAAAATATGTACTTTGAAAAACCAAAAGAAAATAACAGGATAAATAATGTTGAAATAAAATCAAGGGTCTAGAACACCAGTAGAGGTAATCATTTAAGAAAACTGCCGTGGACTGAACTGTGTTGCCGCCAAATTCGTGTGTTTGTGCTCTGACCCTCAGTGTGACTATATAGGAGATAAGGTTAAATAAAGCATAAGAGTGGCTTTCCAATGCAGTAGAACTGGTGGCCTTACAAGCACAGGAGAAGAGGTCTCTCTCCACCTCGTTAGGACGTAGAAGGGATCTCTCTCCAGCATGGTTGCCATCCGCCAGCCGAGTAGTGTCCTCAACAGAACTCAGGCCCTGATGGGACTCAGCCACGCAGGCTGTCCAGCCTCCCGAGCTGTGGGAATACTGATTTCTGCCGCTTAAGCCACCCAGCAGACGGTGCTTTGTCACAGAGTCCTAAGCTAACCACTGGGCAAAGTTGTCTGAATAAAATAGAAAGGAAAATTGAAACAAGAAACAAGAAAATAAACGATTCTATCTACATTTTTTTTGGATTATAAAACCTTTGGAAGGGGAGGAAGGACCACGCGGAGAACCTCATTTCACTGACTGGATGGTTAGTCCCTGAAATTAGGATGACGTCTGAGGGGAACAAACACAGCCTGCGAGCAGGGGAGCCCTCGGGACTGAGAAGAGGAATGCAGCCCTGGATTCCAGCTCATCCCCCGGGCAAGTGTTCTCCACTAAATGGTTGCCGTCTTTCTTAAAACGCAAACAACGCGTGCCTGGGGGGTTCTCCAAACTGAGTCTGCGAGGCAGGGGTGGCAGCAATGTTAGCCATAGTATTTCTGATGATTTTTGTTTTTAAAAAAACTGTCTTGATCTGATTGATGGACATACTTTTGCCCATTTCAATCATTTGATGATTTTGTACATTAAACTGAGAAAATGATATGGTTAAATATTAAAGATACACAGACATTTGGGACCAGGTTGGAAAATCATTAGCTGATGCTCCACCTCCCGGAAAATTCCTATTTGACGTCTGTAACGTGTGCTCGCGGCTTATTTTGAAAAACAGAAGTTGAAGTAAGACTTTTGTTATCCTAGGATTCCTAAGAATTCTCAAAAACGTCCAGTGATTCTCACCTGTGTGCAGAGGAAGATGCAAAGTCGTCCAATGCCGATTTGGTCCTGCACAAGCCAGGGCCCCCCTGTCACCACCTCTGCAACTGTAACTTTTTTTCTCCACTGTCTCAGCCACATGACGCCTACATCACAGTAGGTGTGTGCCTGCCTCAGGCCTTTGACCTGGCTTTTCCCCAGCAAAGATTTTCTTCTCCCCGTCGTGCCCATGACTTTGCACACAGATTGTCATATAGGTCTTCACTGTCAGGCTGTTCCAGCTTAAACGCATCGCCATGTACTGACTCCTCATCCCGGGCCTGCTCTGTTCACACCGGCTTCCGTTATACCCTGTTGTTTATTTACTGTGATCAGTAGACTCTTAAGGTGGCCCCTAGGGTCCCTGCCTTCTGATGTTCAGTTATTTCTTGTGTTTATTTTCATCTCTTCCTGCCAGATGACAAATTCCACGAGGGCACGACACATTTTCTGTTTTGAGTCTGCTTTGTTTACTGGTGAATGCCAAGCGCGTCGCACACTTCGTATACAGTAGACGCTATAAATATTCATTGCATGAGTGAATAAATTCTTCCTGACTGCCCTGTTTGTGGACCTGTCTGCTTGTTTGTTTTGTGTAACTGCCCATGCTGTGATTACAGACATCTGAGCCCAAAATTAATGGCTCGTGGGCCTGGTTAAGATAATTAATGGTTATAAAGAATTAATGCCCAGTCAACAGAAAGCCCCATATTTTGACATGTCTTATATTTTGTTTGGAGCCTATTACTGATTTATGAATATTTATTCTTCTCCCCAGTGCCCACTATGGATATTACAGAACAAATTTTGGTGGACTTAAAAATAAAAAAACACCCAAGATTAAAACCTGGAATTTCAAAAAAGGAAATTCAGTTGAATCCTCCTTGTCCAGGCTCCTTTTTTGCATACAATTTACCAGGAAAATAATGGGAAGGAATGGCCAATCAACCCGAAGAGAAACACAGTCAATCAATCTATTGGGCAGTAGTTTTTACTAATTTATTGCTGGTTGCCCCGTCTCCTCTGAGCACATTCAGTTGGTTGTCACAACTGAGGGGAAAGCGTTCCGGGCATCCAGTGGGTGGTGACTAAGGACACTGGCGAACATCACTCAGCGCACAAAACACGCGACAAATTGTTATCTGGACCAAAGTGTCCACAGTTCTCACTCGGATTGAGAAACCCTCTGGTATAACAGAGTGAAGCCAGCACCGTAGTTACAGGACTGCAGCGCGCAGGAGTTTCACAGTCGAGCTCAAACCAGCAATTTCTGACCCAGCACCGAGCTTTAACAAAGACACCTTGCAACCAGCCGAGCCGCTGGGGGAGGATGCACTGAGGTCAGAGCTGTGGGCGCCCCGCATGCGCCGTCACCCTCAAATGTGGGCTCCTCTTCTCAAGTTTGGGTTTCTGGCTCTTTTTTTTTTTTTTTTTTTTTTTAATTCCATTTCTCTTCATTTCCAAAGTATTGGCCAGCAGTGGGTTTGCTTCAAACTTTGGTTAATCTTTAAAATAATTATTTTAAATGGCTACTTTCCCCATTTGCATGCCTTGGTGTAAAAGTGTGGGTTCCCTGCTGTTAGCTGAGTTCTAATTCAAAAACTCAATTCAGAAGCCATTTGCACCACTCAGCAATTCTCTCTTCCTGGCCATAGGCACAGCCGGCCTCCTCTGTCACATGAGTCCTTGCACAAAGTTGCTCGCAACAAGTCTGCTTTTATTCACCGTCAGGACCCAGAACCACGGCTTACCAGGGACGTGGAAATCGTGCTAGGAGCGGTCCACAGACAATGCTCAGACTCAAGGATTTCTCAGACGTGGCTCTTTGACTGTCAGGCTACGACTGCTGAACAGAAACTAACAGGCCTCCTAGGTTATTTTTTAACAGAACGTGCTCTTTCGATATAAATTTAGCAGCAACTCACCAGGTACATCAGGCATCGGAGACTCTGACCTCCAACATGCACGTTCAAACAAAATGAGAGCTGACTAAGCTTAGTTGTAAGCAAAAAATATGTGACAAAGTCTTATTTTGTGTCGTATCAAAAACATGTTCTTAATACAATCAAAATTTGAAGCTCTCTTGACTTACATTCCAGGCCCAGTGACTGCTGGTCTGTGAATACAGTTCTTCAGTACTTGAGTATTCAGTGATTTTTGCTGTAAACATATTGCAGTGGCAAAGCCAAGTATAATAAAACAGTAAGATTAATAAATGAAAAAATTTTTTTAAATAAGAATAAAAGTCGGCAAGCCACTGTGGTCCTAATAAAGGGGAAAAAAAGAGGGAGACTGCTGTTTGGGTGAAGAAGCCTCAAATAGAGAATTTGTTTTAATTGACAATGATAAAGTACTCCTGAGCGAGAAAAAAAATTAAATTACTTTGGAAACCTAGATGAAATGCACAAATTTCTAGTAAAATACTAGCAACTCGACAAAATTGTCCCCGTTAAAGACAGAAGTCTAAAATGGCTAATTACCAAAGAAGAAATAAAGCTGTTAAGGAACACAGAACCAAACCAAACAGAAACCGAGGTTCCGCTGGGTCTATGGGAGATTATTCTTCATAAAATAAGAATTGATGAATTCTCATCCCGAAAACTGCATCCTTCTCAATGGAGAATTGCAAGGACTTTCTTGATGATGCCACAAATCAAACGAAGACACCCACTCTCTACACTGTTACCTAGGTTTCATGGGAAGTATTAGCCATCCCAGTTCAAAAAGAGAAAGCAATCAGAACCATAAGAATTGGAAAGAGAGATAAAAAATCCTTCTCATTCAGATGATACTATTATAGATCCAGAAAACCCAAGAGTCAATAGAAAATGTACTATGAACACGATAATTGAGCAAAGTAGACTATTATAAAATCAATAGCATTTATAATAAAACAACTTGTTACAAGATGTAGTGGAGGAGAATATTACGTTTAGACTACTTCTCAAAACAGAGGAAATTCAGGCAAGGATTCAAACAGAAAAGCCTGAAGCCATGCTTCTGAGAGACACACGACTTAGGTCTGCTTCCCAGGCTTGGCGCAGATGGAAACGTGCACCTTTCTCTTGAGCATAAAACATTAATATTACAGCAATGAATAACTTGCCATTTCATAAATTTAATATGATTTTAATTCAAGTATCATTTTCAAAACTGAAATTAAAAGAAGTGAGAATGGTCAGGAAATACCTTACTGAGTGAGGGCAGTCTAGCCTTTTAGACATTGAAGGAAAGATTATCTATATTAAGTGAGTGTGGTCTGGACACAGAGACCAAAGTTAAAAATAGAAAATCCAGGGAAATAGATTGGCAGTGTCATAAAAAGTTAAATGTGAGTGTACCATAATGACTCAGCATTTCTATCTTAGCTACGTGCACAGAGTAATAAGATAGATGTTGTCCCCTCCAATACACATGTGCGAGTTTTCATAGAAGCATTGTTTTCAGTAGACAAAAAGTGGAGACAATACAAATGCCCGTAAGCTGATAAATAGATAAAAGTGTAGTCTATCCACACAAGGGGACATCATCTGATGATAAAAAGGACTGAAGTACAGACAACATGCTACAAAGTGGATGAAACTGATACCATGATGCTCAGTGAAAGAAACCGGGCACAAAATACCAAATACTGTGTAAGTTCATTTGTAAACATCCCCTTTGGTGGCAAACTTACAAGGCTAGAAAGCTGATTGGTGATTCCCTGGGGCTAGAGATGGGACTGGAGAGTGCTGGCAAAGAGGAACAGGGGAACTTTTTTGGAGCGTTAGGGATGTTTTAAACCTGGATTCTGGCGATGGCTGTGCAACACTATACATTTTCTAAAAAACATTTAATTTTACCCTTAAAGTCAGTAAATTTTTTGGCATTAAATGATACTTCAATAAATGTGCCTAAAAACAAAACAAAATAAAAACTCAGACAGACCCAATATACTTGGAAATGTGCTGTAAAGTAAAGGTATCTTTAAAACAGGTGATGTGAAGGTGCACTTTTAAAATGAGTGGTGTTGGGATAACTGGGTAGCCACACTGAAAAGCACAAAATTGACACTCTTCCTCTTACTCTCTCTCTCTATATATACATATCAAAGTAAATACAAAATGATTCAGAATTTTGCTACAGTTGCTAGGGAAAAACGTGGTTGAGTTCCTCTCTATTTTGGGCATTGAGAAAATTTCTAACCACTACTCAAAATCCAGATGCAACAAAGAAAATATTGATAATTTTTGAAAAGAAGAGTCTAAAAAAATTTTTTTTTAACCTAGTAAACAAGTTAAAAGACAAATGGGTAACTGGGAAAATATTTTCTACTTATATTACAAGCAGTTGACAAACCTAATACGTACAGATCTCTGAAAAGAAAAAGAAAAAGAAAAAGCTGATAGTAAATAGTCTAAGAAACAAAAAATGAATATGCATGTATGAAAAGTTGCTGATCCTTGCTCTCAAAAACACAGGTACAGGCGAAAATGATGCAAAGAAAGACGCCCTTCATCCCTTTCAGGCTGGCAATGATCCTAAACTTGGCAACAGACTGTGGGTGGAGCCACAGGGAAACATTCTCACAAGCTTCTGGTAGGAAAGAAAATAGTTCAAATTTCTACGGGGTAAGGAGAGAATCTGCCAATATCTTGCAAATCTACAGACGCACTCAGGCTTTGATGGAGCAATCCTACTATTAGGAATCCGTTCCAACGATACACTGGCAAAAATATGAAAAGATAAAAGCAGAGGACTATTCACTCCAGAGCTGTGTTTAGCAGCAAAAATCTGGAAGAGACCAAAATGTCTATCAAGAAGGGATTGGAGGGGAAAAAAAGTCATCGTATATGCACATAAATGTGTATCATGCAGGTGTAAAAAAAAAAAAAAAGAAATGCAATATATTTTATGTCTAAGATAGTGATGACCAAAAAGGGATTGATGATTCTGTTCCCTAGGGGACGTTTGGTGGTGTTTGGAGACACATTTGCTGGTCAAAACTGGATGGGGGAGATGCCACTGGCATCTACTGAGTAGGGAGGAAGGAAACTGCTAAACATCCACCTGGACTGGACTGTCTACATTCCATTTTCTTCAAAAAGAAATAAAGTTCTTGGAGAAATAACGGAGTCCCACGTCTGTGCAGGAAACCTACAAGATTAGCTTGGACTAACTTGTTACAGTCGGAAGCAAGGCCGCTAGATGTATCAAACGAATTTAGGGGAAAAAATAAAAAAGTAGGAGGGGCATAAGTTAGAACAGTCACTACATTGTACCAAAGATGTAAATTATATTTGAAATTATGAGTTCATAAATGATACTAGCGAAAAAACCTCATGTCCCTCCTCTCAGGAGAGCTTGAGAACTAACTCATCATGTTGAAAATAGATGAAGGAAAAAGATGCACTCTGCTTTTCATGTATCAACTTGAGGCTAACCCACGTGGTTCTCAACCAGGGACAGTTTGGCCCCCAGGGATAATCTGGCCACGTCTGGAGACATTTTTGGTTCTCAGGACTGAGGGAAGGCTGCTATTAAACATCTCACCATGCACAGAACAACCCTTCTAAACACAGAATTATCCATCTAAACACAGAATTATCCATCTAAACAGGGAATTATCCATCTAAACACAGAATTACCCATCTAAACACAGAATTATCCATTCTAAGCATAGTGCCTCGGTTGAGAAACCTTCATTTAACCAAATAGTTGAAGAGATGAAAATTTCCTTTTGAAAATATTCTAGTTAAGAAACAAAGTAACAATGTCCAAAGTAAAATATCAGCTTTCTTCAAACTCTAATAAAAGGTGGGTGTGAGCCTTGACCATCGATGGTTCTCAACATCACATAAATACGAAACAGAGCCACCATCCTCATGGTGTTACTGTCAATGGAATCCATGTCTGACAGAGACATATTATAAATGACACCACCTAGGTGCAATTTGTCAAATCCTTACTTTAAGAAATTCTGCTGGACTGATGTCTCAATTTCTTCAATCAGTAAATTTCAAAGAAGCAAATAAGACACAGATTAGACATACCAACCAGCCACAGCAAATTGAACACATCTGGATTCAAATTAATACAAATACAGAAAAAGGTATAAGATCATCAGAGAAATTTTAAAAGAAATTGAATATTTGATTACAATGTTAAGGAATTATTTGATCTTTATAGATGTGACAATGCTAAGATGGTCATATTTTTAAAAAGCATTCCTACCTTTTAAGAAAGAGGTTGAAACTGTTACAGAAAAATTATATAACATTGCTTGGTAGGTACCTCAAAATAACCCAGAATGGAAAAAGGATTTGTACAGGACTATAGATGAAACAATTTGAAGTTATGAGTTCAGAATACAATTTGGTCTCCTTTTACATGTTTTTGAAATTTTACATGAAAGTTTTATATTCTATAGTCAGATTAAGGGAAAAAACAGATGATATTAGTAATGAACTATTCTGTAATGCATATCAACTTGAAACAAAACTTTGCATCATATTTGTTTTAATGTAACATTTTAATCATACTGTATATAACTTTGAATATTAATTTTATATTTGTATTAAAATAAGTTTTCTCTTGGCATTATTTATTTTTCATGTTATGGAAACATTTTATTGTTGGGTAATATGGTCCGTTAAATAAACATCACTTGTTTCATTTACTTTTCAACCCCTACTTACTATTTAACTTTTTCTACTTCTCATTATTATAAATAGTGCTGAAATAAACAGTTTTGCATATAATACAACTTCTTATCCAAACTTATTCATTTCAGGGCATACAGGTCTTGTATAAATCGCTCTCTTTGGAATAATTCCCAGAATTTAAATAATTTAATATAAGTTCTCATCATTCTAAAGATTTTTGAGACATAAAGGCAAATCACTCTCTCCAGGGATTAAGAAAGCATTTGGCTGCAAATAATTGAACATCCGATAGCAATTACTTAAAACAAGAAGTGTTTTGTCTGTCTCACATAATATAAAGTTTACGGCTAGTACAGTGGTACCATGTTGCTGTGAATAACACAAATTCTATTCTTCTGTTTTGCCATCTTTAGTGGTGCCTCATGGCACATTCCTTTGTTGTTGTAACGTATGTAGGCACCCCCTTAGGATAGGACTGAAGGTGCAAAACCTCCTTTCAAGACTGTGTGTATAGATAGGCAAGTCATTCTTCACAGACTTTTTCTGACTTATTGGTGAGAACCGTGTTGCAACTTTATGCCTGCCTGGAAGTTGTGCAGGAAAATAGAGCGACGAGTTTTCTGGTGTCCATAAAAGAGATAAGGTAGCTGTGAGTGGATGCTGTGTGAGTCAGTTCATAGCATGCAAGCCCCACATGTTTCAAGAATACAGAAGTGCTAAATGACATCCAATTTTTCGTGCAATTATTCACATTTCATTTATTTATGAATTATATATAAAATGCTATGTTGTTTTTAATTTGCATTTATTAGGCTGTTAGTGGAATTAAATTTGTTTTGCATCAATATTCATTTCATTATGTCTTTTCTAACCTACATATTCATATGTTTTGCCACTACCTATATAGGTAACTGCATATTTATTACATAGTTTATACCAGGGGTTTTGGGACGGGCAGATGTCATAGTGATTGGGGGGGTGGGAAACTCAGAACCCAAGGTTAAAATAGCCTCGTTTAGTAACCTGGTTTAGCACACAGTCTTGGCACACCGCTGGGCCCATAGCAAGCGTTCTGTATGGTTTGGTTTGTTGTTGGTAAAATAAGAGTTCACTGGAAAGGTGAATTTGAGGAAAATCTCTTTGAAATGAAGTTTTTCCACCCACCCTCTATGCACAGTGCTTTAGCATCCGGACGTTTTGTTTGCTCCTCTGCCTTCAAAAGTTCTTCATAATATGTCTCCTTATATAATAAGGTGATATCACTTCACTGTCACTTTCAATAAGATCAGATAAGCTTTTTAGTACTAAAATGTTAATAATAGACATGAGGTTAATTCATCATTCCCCTATGGAATATTTGAAGTTTAACCAAAACCAGTCTTTATCCCAATAAAATGCATATTTCACATGTGATGTCTCCCTTAGCAACCGTCTGATGAGCAAAATATCTTAGCGAAAGGAAAATTCCCAGAGCCCATCAAATAACCCCTTAGAGATGATTGTATAAGTTGCCATTCCTGCTGATATACATTTCTTGGGATTATTCAATGAAAAGTTTATCAGAACAAAAGTTTTGGGAGGGTGGTGTGTGCTATAAACTTGACGAAATTCCAGCTTTAATCACATACACGTTCTTGGTGGGAGTCACACTGCATTTGGCAATCGACCCAGGGAAGCTTATAGATGGCAGGGACAGGCGTTAATGAGCCCATTATTAGTCTTAGTTATTTTTATCGAAATACCACAGAGCTCCAGGAGGTGAGCTAATATATTCCTTTTTATTTTAGATGCTTGATATTTGAAATGGAATATGAAACATCTTTGAATCACAGTGGCAGATTCTTGAGGATGATTAAGCATGGTGTCTGTTAAAAAAAATAGATGAATTACAAAAAAAACCAGTGCTAAATAAAACTGCACTCACAGTGAGAAATTTAGCATTTAATAATCTTCGAATATTTTCGTTTCTATTTCTTAAGTTTTTATTCCTGTTTTTATTTGTTCAAAGTAACACAAGTGTCTGGAAATGAGGGACCAAGTGAGAAATCTTCCAGGTTCATAGACAGACTTCTTGTAAGAACCGTCTCTGTCCCGATGGCCTCCTGATTGTTCCTCATTCACGCTTCTCCTCTTATGTCAGGTTATTCATTCTGTGCCTCCTTTAAGAATGTTGCCTTCTCTGATTGGAATTCCTCAAGGCTCAGTCTAAAGTCTCTCCTCTTTGCACTCCACGCTATTTCCCTAGATAATAATATATAAAAATTCTCTTGAATGAGAAGACATAGTATTCTAAGCGTTAATATTTTCCCAAAAGTAGTGCCTAAAATCAGTGCAGTAATAATCAGCATCTAAACAGAACTATATTTAGAAATGAACATTATAGATATGTTAACAATATGGGCTTTCTTAAAATAGCAAAAGTATTAGTGACAACAGCACGACAACACTGTGTGCTGCACCCATAGACAGAGACCCAATGGACAGAGCTCATTCCTCACTCCAGATGTTTATATCCACTGCCTCCTCGACAATTTCTCTTGAATGTTTCAAGTGTATTAAGAACTCTGAGTGGTTTCCTCCTTATTTGAAAGCACGTCTCCTCTCAAAAGTTGTCTTCTCGTGTAAGAGGACCCCTGTGCGTCTAGCTACGCAAGTCAGTGATTGAGTCAGACGTGACAGTCATTTCCTTCTCCTCTCCACCCGATTCATCAAATATACCTGTGAAATGTCATCCACGCTCCTTTCCTTTCTGAATATCTCTATTGCTAATGCCATTGTTTTAAGTCCAAGCTGCCTTTGTTTTAAGTCCAATCTACCATTGTCTCTACTTCATACCTACAGTAGACATCAAATCATCTCCCCACAGGCATCCTTCTGGACTCCCCTACAGCTTACATGACACAGGAGCAACACTCTTATCCCAGTAACCAGGAAATATCCCAGTAACCAGGAAATAGTCATCAGGTGAAACACGTGTTGGCTTCTCTAGAAAAGCTGGTTGAGTTACTTCTCCCAAACTTCCAGTGGGGCCATCGAGCTGCCTTTCACATTCACCTGTTTCCCTGCGGCCTCGGGACCGCCTCCTCTGCTTGGAATTATCTTTTTAATTTCTGCTTATTCTTTGGATCTTACATACATATATTTATATTTATTTTTATATTATATATGATCTTAAATTATATTTATATATTATATGTATATATGTGTGTGTATGTGTATGTGTGTGTATGTGTGTATATATGTGTATGTGTGTGTATGTGTGTGTATGTGTGTTTATGTGTGTATGTGTGTGTGTATATGTGTATGTGTGTGTATGTGTGTGTATGTGTGTATGTGTATATATGTGTGTATGTGTGTGTATATATGTGTATGAGTGTGTATGTGTGTGTGTGTGTGTGTGTGTGTGTATGTGTGTGCATATATGTAAAATCTTCTCTAGTTGCAGAGCTTGACTTTGCATTTCCGTGTAAGACAGCTGAATGCCTGTGTTCCCTGTTACTCTTTAAGCTCCATGAGGGGAAAAGCCACGTCCGGTTTACCTTAGTCCCAGCACCTGGGGAAAGGGGCTCGTTCACCCCTGTCCTGCTTGTCCACTTCTGTCCCCCTCCAGCCTTATAGGAATGAGGTCACTAAATACGTTAACCTGACTCTTGGCTTATAAACCACCGGCTGCACACACCTTGTCTAACCTGCTGATTCCTTCCCTAGATTAAAAAACAAGCAACAACGAAGCACTGAGCAGTGAAGTAGCAGCTGGCTCTCCGCCCCCAGCTGCCCTCTTAGCAAGCCTGCTGGCAGGTCACGCGGGCAAGGCAAGATCAGAAGAAAGGCACTGAGAGGTCAGCCAGTCTGCACGCAGCAGAGAATGACAACCTCCTGCCTCCACTGAGACCCTTTTCTCTTTTTCCTTTTAAAAGCTGTCATGGCCAAGAAGACCCCTCAGAGTTGGAGTTGGGGCGCCCGGCTGCCCCGGACTGCTGGCTCCCTGATTACAGCAGCTTTGTCTTTCTACCAGCACTTGTGTTTCAAGTGCCACTTCCCAGGGGTGAGCAGGCGAACGTGAGTCTGGTACCACCACCACCAAAGTGCTCGGGACCTTGTTAGCACATAAGAGAGATTTGCTGAAAAAAATAATACATAAACACTCTCATGTCATATACCCCTACCTTAATGCTACTTTCATGTATATTTCTCTGTTTCTTTTAGCTAAGACATATAGCAAGTTAAAATTTTTCCCTTGAGAACAATCTTGCTAAAGTGAAAAGAAGAGCCCATTTTCATGCATACATTAACTCATGCAACAACGCTCTGACTATCAACTGAGGATACAGAGAAAATTCTCCTTTACCAGTAGCTTGAAGCTAAAATTCTTAGAGCATTATGGGATAATTAAGCTGTGTTTTGAAGATGAATGATCCGTATAAAGCTGTAATGTAGCTGACCTGTTGACGTAACATATATTTTACCTTAAATTATATGATACGGCTGTCCGCCTGCCATGGGGAGGAAATAGCGCAGAGAACACTGTGTGTTTTGTGTATGTAATTTTCGCTTGATCTTGAAACCAAGCTCCGCTGAACAGATTAAATTCTTTGCTTATTGGCATCTGAATCAATGTTACTAATATTTAGAATATTGCATACCACAGAATACTTTAAAAAAGTGTTGAAGACTAGCATAAATTTACCAGCTTTTTCACTTGAAAATTATGAATATCAAAAATCCTCACATTACTTGTTCAATAGCCATGTCTTTAGCAAAGGATGGATATATATTAATATCAAAAAATCCAAAGGACATAAGGACAGACTTTTCAATTAAATAAACGTAAGTTTTTGTTAAACTATGGTGTATGTCTTTATTTTTGTCATTTCACCTTGACCTTTTAAAATTGCCCTTGGGGGAGACTGGCTTCAGTCCATAATTTGACATATGACAGCCACTCATATAGTGTGAGTGAGGACTCAGCTCATAGCAAAATATTTCTTTGTCCCTTTCTTTGTAATAATTTGAAGAAGCATTATACATTTTTGAGGAAAAGGTTCAACATAATTTCAACTATCAACTGGATAAGTGTTTAAAACTGAGGGAAAACATGGAAGTTGGCCTATGTATTGTCAACAGAAAACACAGATAAGGCTTTTCGTTAATGGGAGAATCAGAACCGTAAACGGTGCACAGAACTAATGCATGGTCTTAAGCAAAGTTGCATCACTGAGGCTATTTAAAAAGCAAATAAAGTTTAACTGCCTTGTGATTAATAGAACCCCATTAATGTAAGCGTTTGACAGAAGTTCCCCGGCGGTGTACTCCTTCAACGCCGGCAGCTCCGGGCAAGACCGCAAGATGGCCCCTCTCCCTTCCTGCACGTTGCTCCAGGCAACCTGCTTCCAGAGCTGTTGTTGCAGTTTCATGCCTATGGATATTTCTAATTTTTTCCCCCCTTAGTGTTCTTGTTTTTCGCCTGGCCAGCATCCCATTCCCCCTCCTGTAACATATTCCAGTTCTCCTTTGGGGAACGTTCTCTGCTCTTCACCCAACGGTTTCCAGATAATCTGAAGCTACATATGGCCCCAAACAGGCAGGGTTAGCTTATGACACTCAGCAAACCCTGTACCTTGCTCGTGTTTCTCAGTGACCTCGCCCCTGAGTAAAGAGGTGATGAGATGTTTGGTGGAGCTTTTGGGGTAGAAACTCATTCTATCTTTCTTAAGTTCCATGACAGGAAACTATGGGTTCCAGACCGTAGTCACTGCTGAGGGAAGTCGATGCTGACGGCATCCTTCCCGTGTGCCCTGAACATGGAACCGAACCAGAGGAAGTGCAGAGGCATGACGTCTTTGGCTCCCAAATGAATTTGTACCTGAAAGTAACTCTATGTACTACGTAAGTTAAAAATAATTCTTTTCTGTATTTGAATTGGCTTTCCATCACTTTCAAAGGACGTAAATGCTGACCAATAGAATACATATGCTGGTGTGCGCTGATGCCTGATTTGCAGTGCAAATCTCACCTTCTGAAATCCAGCCGTGTTTCCAGTTGAGTGTTTATCTGGGTATTCCTTAGCAAAATCATAAATTACATACTCAAAACTGGATCAGCTCTGTGTCCAGCACAGTGTGCCATTTTTCTTATAATCTGTATGTTAGGGAGTAGTAACATGCAGGAAATCTTATGTCCAGTTGCCAAAAATTGAAGACTCATTTTAACCTCCTACTTACTTCATCTGACATCTACTTAATTTCTAGAAGACTTCATGTTGATAATTACAACTCGTATATCTTTTACTTCTTCCTGTTGTCACTAATTTAAAATTATTTATTAATATTTCTAACCCTCCCAACTGACCTTTTTTTCCATAATACAGACCCATCCCTCTCAATATTATTATTCGACAATAAAATATTTTATTACCACTACTTTATTTGGAATATTTCAATGGCTCTCCAGGGGTTTTGAAATTAATTTCAATGGTCTTGTCTTTGCACCCTCCCTAATTCTGCTCAAGTCTTGTGCCCCGTGTCTGTGCACCGCACTCCCTGGGCACACGGAAATGTTCGGAGGTTCTCAGACAAATCAAGCTTTCCTGTACAATGTACTTTTGCATTTAAAATTTTGTTTTGTCTGCCTGGAATGCCCCCCAGTAGTCTCACTTCTGGCAAACACCTCTTTGAGCAAAACTCGCTTGTACTGACTATTTCATAAGGACGCCTCTGAATTTCTAATGCTGTCAGATAGATGCTTCTCTGCAGGAGATGTATAATGTTTTGAAAAACCATCTGTATTTCTAGAATACGATCGTGTAATGATCGAGTTTCTTGTGGAAGTTTCAGCAGTACATGGGCTGCATCTCATCCATCTTTAGAGGACATAGCCATAGCGTGTGTCCTCGCTGGCGTGGGATTAACACATGGACGAGTGAACGAGTGGGGCTTGTCTTTCCCCAGCTATCTTGTCACTATTATATTCCACATCCCAGCCAAGCATTTTATTTTCATTCAAAATATAGGACCTCAAGGAAAACCAAATGCCCAAATTTGGGATCCAAAATCTTTGCTTTTTCTGCTCTACTTGTCTGCCTCTGAGAATAGGGGCGATGAAGACAAATGAGGCCTCATATAAAGTACTAAGTATGCTCGAATCTGGAAGGAAATACTGTTAAATATTCATTAAATTTGTATTTGGTGCAGATAAGGAAGCATTCATTTTATTTACAAAAAATGTCCTCACTAATTTCTAGAATTCAAAGCAGTTCCAATGTTTTGAAATATTTGGTTAAAGTTCTACATTTTCCTAGTTAATTTTCCCCCTGTATCATCTATCTATCTGTCTATCCATCCATTTATTTATCTATGTTGTAGTTTCAAAATAAACATGATGCTGGGAGCTATATTAAGTAAAAAGTTTAAGATTTAATTAATAATACAACATACTCATTTCTATTAAAAATACCATCTTTTGTACACATTTCTACAAACTACCTCTGCAAGATTTCAGGTGCAGATGGACTTTGCATTTTGCTTGTGAAAATTCAAAAAATATTCAATGAAGACTAAATTAATTCAGGGGAAGTCTTTTTGTTTAATTGTTGCTATAAGGTAGGGTCAGCTTCCCTATGTCACTTACAGAAAGAATGAGCTTGCAAAAAGCTACTGTAGCCATTCAGTAATTCCAGTTTATTTCAGTGATATTCTAGAACTTTCTAAAGCATTGACCTTCAAAAGTTTTAGTCACATACTCCATATAAAGACTTGAAAACCAGGTAACCTCTTTTCACTTTTTAAGTTGACATCTAAGATTATTTCATCTTCAAATCATTGTGAAAGTTGTATTTTTTTGGAAATTGTATATATATTTATACAATAAAATATCTATTTAAAATAAAATTAAATTTAAAAGAAAATTCACTAAAATTTTCAAAATACATTTCTTACTGAACTTTCAAGGGACAGATTTATCTCATTTACCTTAGGGGAAATGTCTGCACTGGTAATAGCTCTTTTCACTAGAAAGACGGCAGCTGAGTGAATGTTGCATCTTTCTTCTGCAAAATGGTTGAGGGGCCTTGGGAAAGGAAAATCTGCCATTGGTAGACAGTTCTCAGGTAGTTCGGTTTTAGGAAATACTATATGTGGGTCTGGAAATTAAATCCTTTATATCTATTCATCCCCTGGGAACCCCTGGGCCTTCTTTCTGCTCCACGAGGAGCGGCATTCAATCCTTTGAAGATTGCTGCCCTGTAGAAGGACCTAGGCAGGCCTCCCCATTTATTTCCTTAGAAAGAAAGTTATGTGTGCTATGAGAAAAATACGGTTGCTCAAAGCTATAATGTTATATTCTGAGAAAGTAAGAACTGGGAAAGATCAAACAGCATCCGCAATGACATCCTGAAATCAAAACAGGATGCCGAGCCAAGAGGAAGATCACCTTCTTCTCAACCTTGCACTAGTGTTAACAAATCTAAAGATGCTTTTATTTCTAAAAGGCAAACACTATGCCTACAAAGCATTCTCACTATGAAGTGGAGTGTCTGTGTAGTAAAGGGAGATTGTATACTGATTATATACTGCTTTGATTAATTTATTTGCCCATTTTTAATTCCTCATTGCCATAAGATCTTCAGCCATCTTGCCATCAATTAAGGGAAGACTTAGCTGACATTAAAAAAAAAAAAAAGAATTCCTTGGCTTCTAAATTTTCAAAAGCTGAAATCTTAACCCAAACAACAGGATTGGAAGGAAATTTTTCAAGCCACTGTGATGCCATAGAATGAGCAGATAAACCTCTCTCTAACCTACCTTTGAGCGGGGACGTGGGGACTGTTAGGGAGGACAAAATAATTAAGTCAGCTTTGGAAAAGCTCCCTGAGAAATGGCATTCTACCTTGTGTTTCCGTCCTTGTTTGAGCTTCGTGAGAAGGAGAACGAGAGAATTCCCAGACAAGTTTTGGGATTCCGGAGCAGAGGATGCCTTCGCCAGTTTCACGGGGCTGCGTGAGTACCAGGCTCCAGAGTTCCCCGTACATGGATATGTTATGCAGCGATAAAGTTACACGTAATCGTCTACCGTGTCTAGATGTGAAACTGCCTTAAGTTGCTTCCCACAGAGACAAAACAGTATTATCTGAGTTTATCAACAATTGGCTAATTTTGTTTCACCACCAGGCTAAAAAGGTCTGGTGGGAGAAATTAATTAGGGCCATGGATAAAAAATAAATATTCCGCACACCACAACTGATACATCTTCATAACCATGAGTGTTCAAAATTCACTCGGTTTACTGAGCCCTTTCACTTTGCCTGCATTCTTTTACCGTCACAGCAACCCCACAACTTAGAAATTGTTACTACAGCGTTACTATGTTAAGGCTTAATGCCTTGCACCAGGTTAGTAAGCAAATAGATGGCAGGATCAGGAATTAAGCTCAAGAAGACTCGTAACAGTTCAACTTCTAAAAGCCATACCATGCATTCATAAGCAGAAGCAAGGATGGGGATGCTGGCAAGCAGGTATATACATTGAAGCTGAACTGAAGATTTCTTGTTCACCTCTTACCTCCAGGGAACTGATTGTCTAGTTCTAAGGGTTCTCAGCCTTGACACTATTGAGATTTGGGCCAAATTATTCTTTCTTGTGATAGACTATCCTGTGCCTTGCTAATTGTTCAGTAGTATCCCTTGCCTCCACACACTAGATGGCAGTAGAGCCTCCACACACAGTTGTGACAACCAAAAATGTCTGTAGATGTTGTTAAATGTCCCCTGGGAGGCAAAATAGCCCCTAGGTGAGGCCAACTGCTTTATATTTGAAGTGGCTGAGGGGCCACTCAAATGACTGTCTCCTTCCGCAGCTGTCCTGACTCCAGTTTTGAGATTTCTTGTAACCTCAAGACTTGAATACAGGTAATTAGAATAGTTGAAGACATTTCTACAATTCATGGAAAGACATTGCTTCATAAGACACGTTTTCAAGTTTTATTATTCAACCGTTCTTCAGTTGAATTGCTTTATTGCTCAGATAAAACTTCTTAGACAGGTCAATTACCTTATCTATGCATAGCCTCTCAATTCTAAAATAAAGATCATAAAATCAACTTTATAAAACATGATTAAGAAGATAAAATAAAACAATAACCACAAAAGCTGTCTAACTGTAATACCAGGGGACTAAAGCCATATTTACTTTGACCATAAGCACAAAGGGAAAAAAAAAAAATTAAGGACCAGTGGAACTCTCAGAGAGATGCTTGATTCATGACCTTACTCAATTTTACTTCCTTTATTTCCATCACAGGGACATCTTTCCGTAGACAGTTTTGGCTCTCCGTGTGTGTGCAAATACATGTGAGTAGGGGAGACTCTGATCTCTTCAAACAAGGTAGAGCGTTGAAGGAGAGTTATCAAAAGGAATAAAAAGAATATCAGAGAAGAAAACATGCTGTGTATTTTTATGGATTACTACAAGAAAGAATGACCAGAGTAGGAGCTAAAATCATTAATAGTCTATATACCATATAATAAAGCCAAGTACGTTGCAAAGTGGTAAAGTTACGATAATGGCCATGGCCTTATACCCTGGCCTCCAGGTGATATCAGTGACTCTGGTCTAGTGATGACTAGACTGCTAAAAATAGGAAAATCATCTGTCTTTGAAGATCAATGCCAAGGCTGTTAGATAATTATATAAAATCAATTATATAGAATATAGATACATATATATATATGTATATATATAATCTCACATATGTCATTACACACTTAATATAATTGATTTTATATAATTACATAAGGCCCTAAAAAGTAAAATTAAAATTAAGAGTCACACCTGGGTGTTAGGAAGGACTGATGGAAGAGAGACTAGTTTACTGTAGAAATCATTACCTCCAGAAATGATGTGCTCACAAAGAAAAGATTCTAGAAAGCTTTAGACGGATTCAATGGTTAAGTCACAGCACACAATCCTTAGATGATGAATTATAGTAAAAGAGAAAAGAAGCAAAAATGTCACGCCTTCAGTCTTACCAAGACTTTATATTTTCTGCTGTTAGTCTTACAATGATAAGTAATAATTAATACTTTTCTGTATGTAGCATACTAGTTATGAAGGTAATGTTTTATTTGTACACATAAATAATTGTCAACTTCTCTAAACTCTTAAAACAGCAAACACATGAAGTGTAAGGACAGTTAGTGTAAATTGCAACCAGTTCTTGGTACACCTACAACAAAGCAGTGTATTTTTTTCAGCTGAGAATTCATACAAAGTACAGCAACTCCAATAATAATATAAATAACTGACCTGTAATAGTAACTATTATATGTCTAGTTCATAGGATTGAAAGACAATTGTGATTAACTATATCAACAGTGATCTGGTCAAAAAGAACTCAAGATATAATCATTTTGCTAGGACTAAACCTTTTAATTAAGATGCCATTTCAACAAGACAGGCCTGTTACATTTACAGTTGGCTAAGTATAATGATTTTTAGGAATTTTTGATCCAGCCAGAGTTTAGGACAGTTAAAGAAGTCAGCTATATCAAAGGTATCTTTAAATATAAAAAGTCAAGCTTATTAAATGCACCCTTCTGAGCAGGCAAGCATGAGAAATTTGAAATACGCTTTGCCTCTCACAGCAAGTTCATATTATACAGACTCAACCCTCTAATGAACCCCATTTGTTGGCTCATGCAAGAAAACAAGGTAATTGCATTATCTCAGCTCTACTGACTTTTCAAACCATGGGGTTACAGCAGTTACGCTCAATACTTGAAATGAAATATATTAAAAAAAATAACCAAGTTGCTTTGAGGAAATTGGGGCATAACCTTTTCAGATAAAAGAAAATGAAAACTCATTGAATTGGAAAAGTCATATTTCTATTAGGGGCATTTAACTCACGAGATAAATATAAAAAACATCATCACTGCTCTTGCAAAGTTATCAAAGGGATTAAAAATAACATAGAGGTACATTCTAAAAATTAACTGAGTCGTGTTTAATAGAAAACATAAGGCCAGAATATTTAATGTTTATCTATTTTAGATTATTTTTTGTGCTTAATATTATCTCATTCCCTTTTTGAATATTTTTCTCCCCTGAACATAATAAAGTGAATAAGCATGTATTTACTCAATATTTATAATATACTAATTTAATTTGAATTTCCTCCAAATGGGAGCAGAGTAGAGACTTTGTTTGGATTATTAAATGATTATAAAGAATTAATAGTCTACTGCAATTATAGCGATACTGTATGTATAGCAAGAATATTGTCAAGTTGTTATGGAGATTTAAACTCTTGTAACTAATGAAACAGTTGTATAAATGGCATCTTTCACTAAATTTCTTAAAATTCAGGAAAGCTAGTTCAGAAAAATGAAATGAATATATTCTTTTTTTCAGAGCCTGTCATTTACAAAATATATCTAAAATATATACAGACCGTACTACCAAGGTATGAAATGAACAAAACATATGTATTCCAGTAGACTGGTAAATTTTGTTACAGCATTGAATAAAAATGCCCAGAATAATTTTGACGTAGATGATATAATACAGAAATAAGTCATAGTGTGAGTTTAAAACAGCATTACAAAAATGCTTGTTTTGTGTGAAGGGCAGAAATAAAGCGTACACTGGAATCTAAAAGGATAATCTAAATGGTAGTGATAACTAGAAAGATGTAAATTCAAGAAATCTTTTCAAAAAATATAAGCTGTTCTTAGCATAGGCATAAACACAGACATATCATATAGAAGACACTTCCTCATTTGAGGAAGCATGGGGCATTTTACAAAAGAAAGTCTCATTTATAACAAGGATATGATCTCAAAGCTTTCTGAAAAGCATAAGGTAGACAGACCCTGTTGCGAGGGCATAATGCAGAGGAGCTAGAACTTAACAACAACAGACAGAAAACCAAAAAGCCAAGCACACAGCCAAACAATCCTGCCCATTAGAAGTTAACCGCTAATGCTGAAAGGCACCTGAGGGAAAGTAAATCAAGCCACGCTTGCAGGTTCTTTAGGAAGTAAGGAGATAAGACAGAAAAGTGTTAGGTTCATGATCTTCAGACGGTGGCCAAGCTGATAGGAAGCTGAAAAAGTTACCTGGCCTTTTTAAGCCTAAGATTCTTTCCCTATGAAAGGTCCATAAAACCAGGCCCCGATTCAGGATGTCGAGAAGATTAGAGAGAATTCACCACTGAGAGCTCCTGGTGCTCTTAGGTTGAAGGCCTTCCAATGCTACAATCAGATTTTTCTCTTTCCCCCTTTCTCCTTCTAAGACAGGAGAGAAGGGGGCAGGGCACAGCCACTCAAGAAATGATAGCAATTTAACACCAAAATGGTGGCAGATTTACCAAAATGGTGGAAGAGTCAACTCCCAGTTGGCCTTGAGGATTAAGAGGTGTGACTTCTAGCAGACCTTGAGCTTCATTATATGCTCATTGTAACAGCGTGATCAATAACACGCCCGCAGGCACCATGACAGCCCCACGGCTGACCGCAAAAGGCCAAAGAATGGGCGGTGGCCAAATTCCTGGGAATCCCAGCCCCTTCCCCAGGGTGGTTGGAATGGTCCCATCTGTAGGCATGTGGAGCGACTGAGCCCATAAGAACTGGCAACACCATGCCTAGTGGCCCTTTTTCTCTCCCTCTTCTTTGGAGACGGCCCGCACTCTGTCTATGGAGTGTATACCTACTTTTACTTTAACCTGAGCTCCCGATTCCCACACCTCTTTCCTTGCCTTTCTCTTGCCTTACACTCTATTCAGTGTGTGTCTCTCTCAATAAATCTACCTTCACTCAACTGGGGCTCGCACTTGAATTCTTTCCTGCATGAAGCCAAGGACCCACACCTGGCGGGGCACGTCCCAGGGGCTCAGCTGAGACCTGGGACACGGCTCTCCTCTTGCCCCACATCCATTTTCCTGCATCACTTCCTTCCCCACTCTTCTTCCTCCTTTTTTTTTTTTTTTTTACTATATTTGCATGCTATGGAAGAAAGCCAAATATGGCCAGATAAAACCAAATGTGAAATTCATCATAGACTTATGGATTTATTTTTTTGTTGTCTAAAAAGAAAACTAAAAAATCTTTATTCTATTTAGGAACTTAGGAAAATATTAACAATCATCCAGGAAGAAATCAGTAAAACAATTCTATTGACTGAGAAGACATATTATTCTAAGGGTTACTATTTTCCCAAAAGTAGTGCCTAAAATAAGTGCAGAATTTAAACAGAATTATATTTAGAAATGAACAGTATAAATATGTTAGCGATATGTACTTTCTTAAAATAGCAAAAGTGTTAATGGTAACAGCACAGCGATACTTTGTGCTGCACTGTGCGTGATGTAAAGGTCAGTGCAGTGCGGTTTTACATGTGTTATCTCATTTCATCCTCTGAAAACAAAACCGCATGGAAGGCAATATTGATGCAGGAAAGAATTCAAGTGTGAGCCACAGTTGAGTAAAGGTAGATTTATTTAGAGAGATACACACTGCATGGAGTGTAAGGCAAGAAAAAGGCAAGGAAAAAGGTGTGGGAATTGGGTGCTCAGGTTAAGGTAACAGTAGGTACACACTCCATAGACAGAGTGTGGGCCGTCTCCAAAGCGGAGAGAGCGAAAAAAGGCAGCCAGGCATGGTGTTGCCAGTTTTTATGGGCACAGTAGCCTCACAAGCCTACAGGTGGGACCATTCCAACCACCCTGGGGAAGGGGCTGGGATTCCCAGGAATTTGTCCCCCACCCATTCTTTGAATTTTGTGGTTAGCCTTGGGGCAGTCATGGCGCCTGCGGGCATGTTACTGATCACATTAATGTGTTACAATGAGCATATAATGAAGCTCAAGTTCTGCTTAAAGTCAAACCTCTTGCCATCTTAATCCTCAAGGCCAACTGGGAGTTGAATCTTCCACCATTTTGGTGTTAATTGCTGTCATTCCTTGAATGGCTGTGCTCTGCCCCCTTCCATCCTGATTCAGTATCATTATTTGCATTTTACTGATGAAGCAGTAGAAACAGGGAAAATTTGAGTATTATTTTGAATGTCACAATTAGCACAAAACGAACCAAGCTAGACAATTCCAGAGATACTATTTGATACTGATTCTGAAGTACTGTAATTAAAGAAATGTGACACCGGGAAAGGAGAGAGGGATGAAATTGAATATTCAACAAACAGGCCTGAGAATGTATTAAAAAAGCATATGGGCGAGAGATAACACTGCTTGGGAGCAGAGAGTCTACTGGGGACAAAAATTTGGATTCTCTCCTAGCCTTTACTAAGCGATTAAATATTTGCTGTAAAAATAAATTTATTTTGGACATTGATTGCTTGGAATGCTAATGCCAAATAAAATAAAAGTCAGCAGCTCCTGTCTTGAAGCTTGCAAATCAGTATCAATTCAGAAATTACGAGTTAGTTAACTGATACTGAATTAATTCTTACAAAGGCAATGCAAATTCAGTGTATTTCTGATGGATGTGGTCTTGGATAACATATCATTTTCAAAACACCAAACTATTCTCGGAGAAAAAAATATCCTTTAGTTCAGTGCAGATGCAAATGCCTTAGGAAAATTTAGGTATGTCTTCCTTCCTTAGACACAGAGAGTTAGTTCTGTGGAAATGGAAGTAATATTTAAATGAAGCTGTCCTGATTGGCCATTTCATATGTAAATTAAGAGGCCCTCTCCCAAAGGCAGTGAAGAGGTCTTGTTTTTGTGCAGTTGTGAACGCTGTAATTGCCTACATGTTTTACTCTTAAAAAATATTTCTCACAATGAGCTAAATATGCTAACGTAGTCTGTCCAAAGAACTTGACTGTGTTCATAAATTTGTATACTTTGATGAATTTGTGGGAAGTCTGTTTAATATCTAAACATTTCTATCTCACCTTGACCTGAAGATGATCTGGTATAATTTATTTAAACCAAATCCTTAGAACTGAAAAGGTACATCCTTATTAACTATTCACTTGAATAATGCTCAGGAAAGCAAGAACTGAGGATTTTAAATATTTAATACTTTTAAAATTATACCCAATGCCTAGAACAGTAACTTGTCCCATGTAGATGCTCAAAAAAATACTCGATGAACACACGTATGATATAGTTAGTTAATATGTTTGGATGCGTACTATTTTCCAGGTATTGTGCTAAGAGTTTTGAATGGATTACCTTATTCTGTGCTCCTAATCGCCTGATTACTTAATACTTTTCTATTCCACATTTACAAATGAGGGCTTAACCATCAGCATTTCTACTAGTTATTTTATTTTGGGCAAGTCAATAAATCAGTTTCTCTCTCTGAGCCTCTCTCTCCTCATCTGTAAAATGGAGACAATAAGCTTATCAGGCCGAAATTGTTAGAAATAATGACTAAAATAATAAGTATTTATCATAGCCATAGACACATAGCTGAAAGACTGTATATTTCAAAGGGCCTTCAAATCGCACTTTGGTCTCACGTTTATAATCACATCTGATTTGCAATGGCAGTCATTGTTTGTTTTCTTGTTTTGTTTTGTTTGTACAAGCAGATGGCTTCTAGGCAACCGTGACTGTTCACTGTTTTTAGTCAATAAACCTTTTAAGGACCATTGGAGGCAGTGGGGTCAGTTCTGATTATTGTCTAGGTGTTTGCTTTCAGCTAAAATCAAGAAAATATCGTCAGGAAAACTTCAGAATAGAAGCCATTGGCTTGGATAACAAACTAAAACAAGAAAACGAACAAGTAATACAGAGACAACAGTGGACGTTATTTTCAGAAATTCATGCATGAAATGTGTGTGTGTGTATATGTGGGGTTTTGGGGTTTTTGGTTTTTTTTTTTTGGTTTTGGTTTTGTCGGGGGGTGAGTGTATTTGTTTATCTTCATGGAGGTCCTGGGGCTTGAACCCAGGACCCTGTGTGTGCTGAGCACATGCTCTACCACTGAGCTACAGCCTCCCCCTTCCCTGTGGGTATGTATTAGAGAAGATTGACAGTTTTCATCAGATTCGCCAATGTTTTAATAACTCCAAACACTGCTATGCTAGTGCGGGATAGACTCATTATTTATTTTTACTACAGGTATTTCTATTCTGGCTCTTTTTTTGAAACTGCAAATGTGTTTCAAGGCAGTTGATATGTGTATACAAATGCAATATACAGTTATATATACTATACATAGTTTTACAGTATATATATATGCTGTAAGCAATGCATCCATCAGACATAGATACATTTGCATCTATCTACATATAAATATATTTTCTGATGTGAAACTTCACCTGCAAGAACACTAGGTGGACTCAGAAAATTGCACCCGGTTGAGTGCGCCCAGGCGGCAAACACATTTCATAGCCCCCCAGCTACCTCCAATCATGGCATTAACCGTGCCCATCCACATTCGGGGTCCAGTTTTAATAACCCTCCTTCTATCACTGGGTAATATTCAGGAGCTCTAGTCACTGTGAAGTCCATTTCCATGAGCAAAGTTTAGATAGTCTTTAAGGTGATGCACCATATTTATTGCACTATTTCTAATTTCTTAACCGTTCAACATGTATAAAACTTGACTCTACTTTTTATTAGGGTCTTAATGTATTTTTTAAGTATGTCACACCCAAATACCACGTTTTTGAGCGTTGCGCTCCTAACCCCATTTGCCCACAGTGCTGTGGGTCTCATTGCACAGGTTTGCGTAGCACAGTGGCTTTTAGGAACACACACACGTAGCTACGTCAGAGCCGCTGCAGTTGGTGATGTAGGTGAATATTCTCCTAGTTGCTTCCACTCGATGGCGTTTGTAACTAGCGTCGAATGTGGGCGTGTTCGCGTTGAATTAGCACCATTTATTTCTAAAACATTTTCCATTTTCCACAAGGGGCAGAGGAGGCATTATTTCTTGAAAGAGCAGATGAGATGAGAGAACCATGGGGGAACCAGGAGGAAGGCGCAAAAGACCGAGGACAAATTATGAAAATGTTCCGGTTCCTTAATGGTTGGAGAATTAATTCCTTGCCCCCTCTCAAGGGGGTGGGAGGCAGGACAGAGACACAGAGACAGGTGCGTATCACACAGAACGTGGCATTGGCTCCTCTGTTACCGTCAGGACGAATGTGCATGAGAATCAGCCCTTGGGATGCGGAGGGCTCCCGCACCCCGACCTCCTGTCCTGCCCTGTGGTTCAGCCGCAGGCCCCGCAGGGGCCGGGCAAGCCCAGAGCACGCCTGGCTCTGGGAGAGGTCAGCCCTCCGCCCCCGTGATGAAACTGTTGCTCCTAACCCACACTGCACATCCCGTAGCCTCGTCTTTCAACTATCCTTCAGCCTCGACCTCTGGGGGAAAACACTTTACAGTGTGGGCCTTGCATCATTCGAATCGTGCTATCACGAAAGTCAAAATATTTTTTCCTAGTGCCTCTGTTCACCTCCGCAGCCTGGCCTTTGCAGTTACCATTATCTGACGTGTTCTAATTGGAAAAGACCTGGAGAAGGAGGCCATGCATAGGATCCTTAACTCTTCTTATTTCTTTGGGTCCTTTTCCCAAACAAACAAAAACGGGAATAAAACGTTCTCTCGCACAGACACGCACAGACGCACCCACGTATCACACAGGAAGTGAGCGCGTAAGACGCGTCGTTACCAATCGCACTGCCTCTGTCTTAGCAGCAGGGGGCGCGGCGCCAGGCGTGCGGGGGGTGGGGGGGGGGGGCGCCGCGCTGCTGTAGGGCCGGGCGCGCTCCCCCCGGCTTCTCCTGGCCTCTCGGAGGGCAGGCGAAGCGCAGCGCTTGCTAATCTGGCTGCTCACAGCCAAGAGCTACGCTAGCAAAGACCCGGACTAAGCCAAGCGCTGCTCCAAGCGCCTCCCGTGAGTCGGTCGGGGCGTCCTCACCCGGCGCCAGCCTTGCTGCCTGCAGAAGGGCCGCCCCTGGCCGCCTGCTGTGCATCCTCCGCGGTGCATAAGGGGGGGGGGGCTGGCTTTCTTAGCCGTGTGCGCTCGTGCCGTCGTTTCATTGGAATGAGGGCTGACGGAAGGTAAAGCAGATCTGGTGGGGATTCATGGCCCTCCCGCAGGCAGGAGACACTGAGGGCCGGGGCGGCGAGAAGGCGCGGGGCCGCGGCGGGGAAGCCGCCGGATGGGGGGGGACTCAGCCGCAGCGCTTGGTGAACGGCTGGGCTGGGAGGTTGCGTGGGGAGCGGGGTCGGACCCGACTTGGTTGAAACGTGTGGCTGTTCTGCGTATCCATTAGAATCTCTGCTGGTTGCTCACCTCGCGCTCTAAATAAACGTAGTAATCCCAGGGGCGCAGCTTCCAACAGGCAATGCGCAGGGGGTAAATAGTTGCCATCTTTGTTTCTTTTCAGAATTTTGAACCAGCTTTTTCTCTTTCGGGAATATATATAATATATTAATTATATAATGTATATAAAATAGATAAACAACAAGCTCACGCTGTACAGCAAAGGGATCCACATTCAATATCTTGCAGTAACTTATAATGAAAAAATATGAAAATGATACATGTATGTCCATGTGCGACGGAAGCACTGTGCTGTGCCCCAGATAGTGACACAGCACTGAAAATTGTATCTATATACATATGTACGTGTGTATATATATATATTTATAAAAATAACTCTTTAAGTACTGTTATCTCTCAGCGTATAATCCGTCTCTTTATCCACACCTCTAATCCCATCACCTTCATTTCCCAGCGAGACTGTAGCCAGGAAATCCACACCAGCCTCCCTGCCTTGTTCATTTTTTATACAGAAGCCACAATGATGTGCTAAAATGTAAATCACACATATCGCTCTTCTACTTCGAGCCACTCAAACAGCTTTTAACTTCCCGTCAAAGTTTCCCTTCTGCTGCCTCGCACACCGCCAGGCCCGCGGTCTTCCTCCCGCCCATTGCCTCGCGATGCTCTGTTCTCCCGTCTTTCCCGCGCTCCATCCGCACGCAGAGCCAGTGCGCTGCCGCCGTTCTCGTGCCTCCGCGAAGCCCATTTTATTCCGGAATCAGTGCCCCGAGCTTTATTGGTCCTCTGCCTAAAACAACCTCCCTGGATGCCATCACCTGCCCCCTCTTCCCTTCATCATGCCTCGGCCCGGAGGCCAGTTTCTGGGAGACGCCCTCCTGGGTCATCCTCGTTCCTGGCACAGTTTTGTTTAGAGTTCACTCTGCCTGCAGTACAGACACTGGTTCAGAGAAGGGGAGTCAGGCTAGAAGCAGCGAGAACAAAACCTTCCCCAGGCGATAGAAACGCCGCATCTCTCGTGCGTAGCATGGGTTTGAACCCCTAGAATAACGCTGTTTTTAAAACCGAGTCCTGGGACACGTCCAGTGTATTTTCCACCCTCACGGACTGCAGACAGTCAATAATTATCTTCCAGACCCAGGATTTAAGATGGGGTCTATCAGAGACTATGTTGATCCCTGTTCAGATACGTCCAGCTCATGCACAGGAGTAAGGGGGAAGGTTTGAGTTGCTCTGTGTTCTGCTGCCAGGGCGGAGGGGCAAGGGAGCTGCAGCCAGACAGAGCAGAGGCATCGTGCTCCCCCTTCCTGCCAAATGATTTGTTCTTGTATTTCTCAGAGCAGCAGCCATTAGCTGGGTCAGTGGCTCTCTGTAGAGCTGGCACCACGCTCTCCACTGGGAGCCAGCCGTGCGCCCCAAGTGTAACCTGGGAGGCAGCGCCACTGCAGGGCTGTCCCATGGAACTGAGTCCAGTGTTTGGTAGGAACCTGGGGGAACGGCGCGATCAATGTGTCCTTCCCATCACCTGCCCAGAGGCTGCCTTTGGTCCCAGCCTCTGCTGCTGTCAATGAAGGAATGCTGATGGGGTTCCATGGGGCACCTACTACCCTTTGTATCCAGACAGACGTGCCCACCTTTCCAGAGACTCACTGGACGGTTGATGTTGCTACAATTTGTTTCATAAAAATTCCTCAGTATTTAATTGCATTCCATTTTTTTTTTTTTTTTTTGTCATTTCAGTGGAAATTGAAAAATGAGGCATGCAAATTAAGACCACGTGGCAAGTACTTGGCAACCCGATTGGGTGAGATTCCCCTCTGTGGTTCCTTGAGCCCAGTTCCACTTCTTTACTCGGTCTTCGTCTCAGTCCAGTTCCAGGACGCTGGAACTGTGAAGGGGGGCCCAAGTTAGGGGACTCCAGAGGTTCCCCTTTAAGTATTTGCACCCTGGCAAATACTCCTCTCTGCACTGCGAAGTGACCGTCAGCCCAAGTGTAGTTGCTGTGCATTTGATCCCCTTCAACCTTCTTGCCCATCCGGACCCCCTTCCTTCCTGGTAACCAGGAATCTAGTTCTTTTTATCCATGATTTTGTTTGTGTTTTATTTTGTTTGTTCATTTTTTTTTAATTCTACCCATCAGTGAAATCATATAGTATCTGTCATTACTTATCTGACTTTCTTCACTTAGCACAATACTTTTAAGGGCCATTCGCGTTGTCACAATTGGCAGGATTTCATTCTTTTTGTGGCTGAGTAGTATTTTGTGCCGTCTTTATCCTTTCACCCACTGAGGTACACTTTGGCTGTAAATAATGCTGTAGTTATTGTAGTTTTAGTCCCAAAGTGTAGCATTATTTGTTCTAGTTCTGTGAAATATGCCATTGGGATTTTCATAGGGATTACACTGAATCTGTAGATTGCTTTGGAAAGCACGGACATCTCAATGACATTAATTCTTTTGATTTAAGAATGTGAAGTATCTTTGAACTTATTGGTGTCTTATAATTTTCACCTCCTTGGCTAAGTTTATTCTTTTAATGCAATTATGAATGAGATTATTATTTATTAATTTCCCTTTCTGATAGTTCAATATCAGTGAATAGAAACACGACATATTTCTGTATATTGATTTTGTATCATGTGACTTTACCAAATTCATTATTATTTCTAACAGTTTTTTTTGGTGGAGCCTTTGGGTTTTCCATACGTGGTCTCATGTCATCTGCAAATGTTTTATTTCTTCCTTTTCCAATTTAGATGATTTTTATTTCTTTATCTTGCTTAGTTGCTATGACTAGGACTTCCAATACTCTGTTGAATGAGAGTGACAAGAGTGAGCATTCTTCTCGTATTAACAAAGGCAAAGCTTTCAGCTTTTCATCATTGAGGGTGATGTCAGCTGTGGGCTCATCACATATGGACTTCAGTATGTTAAGGTATGTTCCCTGTATAACCGTTTCATTGAGAGTTATTATCATAAATGGATGTTGAATTTTTCAAATTCTTTTTTCACATCTATTTGAGATGATCGTATGATTTTTAACCTTTTTTTTTTTTTTTTTTTTTTTTTTGCTAATGTGGTGTATTACAATGATTGATTTGCAGGCATTGAACCACTCTGCATCCATGGAGTAAATGCTCCTTGCTTGTGATTGATTCTTTCAATGTACTGTTGGATGTTTTTTGTAAATATTTTGATGCGAATTTTTGCATCTGTGTTTATGAAAGATTTGGCCTGTAATCATTTTGTGTGTGTGGTGTCTTTTTTTCTGGCTTTAGTATCAGGCTAATGTGGGCTTTGTAAATTTGTTTGGAAAGTTTCCCTCCTCTTCAGTTTTCTGGAAGAGTTTTAGAAGAATATGTATTAAATCTTCTTTGAATGTTTTGTAGAGTTTGCCAGTGAAGCCATCTGGTCTTGGGCTGTTATTTGTTGGGAAATTTTTGATTACTGTTTTAATCTCCTTACTAGTCATTGATACATTCAGATGTTCTATTTCTTCGTGATTCACTCTTGGAAGATTGTATGTTTCTAGGAATTTATTTTTCCTAAGTTGTTCAGTATGTTGGACTTTTATTGTTTGTGGTATTTTCTTATGACCCTTTTTATTTTGGTGGAATCAATTGTAGCTTCTCATCTTTCAGCTCTGATTTTATTGAGTCTTTTTCCCCCCTTGGTTAATCTAGTTAAAGGTTTGTTGATATTGTTTATCTTTTCAAAGAACCAGCTCCTAGTTTCATTGATCTTTTCTATTTTTTTAGTCTCTATTTTATTTATTTCTGCTCTGAAATGCATTCTTTCTTTCCTTCTACTAATTTTGAGCTTAGTTTGTTCTTCAAATTTTTTTTTAATTTAGGAATCAGCCCTTGATTATCCCCACTATGCACTATACAGTTTACAGATATTATCATTATAAAAAATATCAGTCCTTTGGCAAACATCAAATTGTGGCATCCATGACATTTATACAAACAGCTCGTATTAAACTTATTTAATGTCAGGTCTAGTGGATGCTCCAGTAAAATACATTTCAATGAAATATATTTTAGTAAAACAAGGGACAGAGAAGTGAATTCTTTTCCCACGACACACTTAAAGCTTTATACTCTGCGGAAGCTGGTTTTGGTTTAAAAATCATGCTTGCCAAGAACCTGTGTGGCCCTTGAACTCTCATTTATGTTAATGGAGTCACAAATGCTTGTGAGCTATTCTTGCCTTTTAGCAATGGCTTCTTCCCCGTATTATATTTAGACATGTAATTTTTCTTACTACAATGGCCACCTTGTCAAGTCCCAATCTATCCTACGATCATGATGAAAAATGATAATCTTCGAGTTACTACATTTTTCTTTCCACCTGAGTGAACTAATTGAAATAATTCTGTGTCTGCATCCCCCGCAGATGCACAAAGGAGTGCAGGAAAACACAAGGAGTTCTGACTGAATACCTAAATGTCCGCATATCTGCTGAACAATATATGTTTTCCATACATCAAATATAGCAATTCCCTGAGTGTTCCCCTCCCCACAATCAAGCTAACCCAGGCTGCTGTCCATAATTAGAGACAAGTTTTCTTTTCTTTCTTTCTTTCCAAACATATATATTAACCATATTTAATTATGTTTATTGGAAGGAGTATGAATGCTGGACAAAGACACAGCAAGTGTGCACCTTCGCCAACAGTATGAACTTTGGTTAAGTCACTTAACTACTTTGAGCTTTCTTTTATGCATAAGAGAGAAGCCATTACAGTGACTGGATGGAAGATAGCGATGACAAATCTTCCTGCATGTCCATGGGTCCCAGGCAAGAAAAAAAGAAAGGAATACTCTCCAGGTGGTTTATTTCTTGAGCGCTTTCCAGTTAGTCCTGACAACCATAAAAACATGAATTTAAGATGATGATTTACATAGTCCATTAACCAAAATAATTATTTACATGTAATAAGATAATAGATCAGGAAATAACTTTCTTTTTGAAATGATACAGCCGTATCTGTGATGTACGCTGGTTGGAAAGATGGAAATATCTTAAGGATTTGATTTGGTGGTTACAGAATATATTTTGCATTTTTTTAGAGTGACTGGCTCTCTGGGTGTACCTTCGGAGCACGAGGAAAGGCGCAGTACACAGCTCCTCTGACCTCGCCCTGGTCAGGGGCAGTGACTTCTAACACGTAGTTATGTCCTGGTAGTCTGCTGTGACACAGGGAATTCCAACCCACTCCCCATACCCTCTGCCAAACTTGACAGTTTTTTAAAGCAAAGTTTTCCCCATTTAATATTCAAACAGAATATATATTAAATTTTGAAGAATTTGAAAATTGCAAAGAAGTAATTGGGAGAAAAAAATTCTTCAACCCAGGATCAATTATATTTCCTTAGCTTTTTAGTGCACTTGTAATTTTCTGTCTTTTAAACATCAATGGATTTTCACATACATACATACAGAAACGTATGCATTTACTTATGTATATATGTATGTATATGCATATATACACACAAACCAGAGTTGTATATGCTGATTTTGAAGTTTCTCCTTTCTCTGACTTAAAATACATACTCATTTTACAAAACACGGGAATACATGAGAACACACTATAAATCACTCTGAGGTATCTGCTGTTACATGGGTTTTATGCTCTGGTTGTTATTATACGCATCCTCAAATGCAGAGAAATTTATTCAGACTCAGTACTGGCCAGCAGCACTGATATTTGGATTTCTTAGTTCTGCTCATTTGAGTGCTAGTTAAATTTATCCACAGATTTGTAACTATGCACATACCTTCCTGCCATGGCTGGGATTAAGAATTTTAGAGCTGTGTGAATGAAAAATAGTGCAAACCACATCAGTAAACAGAGAATGCTGAAGCCATCAGGCCATCAGTGGCTGCCCCCACCCCCCAGTGAGGACCAGCCTGCAGCCCGGCCTCTGCAGCCACTCACCATGGTGCCCCCTGAGGGGACTCAGAACAAGAAAGGGCAGGACACTGGCCCTAGGCAGCTAGGTGCTTGCCAAAGGAATGAATACAATGAGCCCAAATGTTTGCTTCCTCCCATACATAGAAAAGCACTAAATTCTTTAACTTGAGATGCCTGGTGTTCTTTAGATAACAAGTAACCTTTTATTGTTCCAACTCCCTGGTCTGTGTTGTAAAGCTCCTGTGTATCCTGGCTCCTCCTCTACCTCTTGGGAGCAGTGCCTCAGAGCCGTCTGAGAGGCTGTCAGCCCGGCTCGAAGGGCTTTGAGTCCTCAGAAACGTCCGCCACGTAAAACATAACTCCCAACTTCTAGGCTGTGCACTTACTTCAGTTGACAGCTGTATGAACTGAAAATGTCAAAACACCGCACTCCCTACTTCCAGTTACCTCTGTGCAAGGAAAAGTAAGCAGGGCACAAAACTTCACGGCTTTACAAAACCATCAGGAATACAACTTTACTAGTGAGGGCTGCTTATGATTATTTTGAAATAACAAATACCAATTTTTTTCCCCAAAACGTGCATGCTTATTACTACTCTTTCAGTCCTAAACAATCCAGTTCACTCTGAAGATTTGGGAACATTACAGCGGCTCACGCAGCCTCCCCTGTCCTATGGCTGATTTCGGTCGCTCACCCTGTGAGTATTGAGTTGAACTGAGCAACCGATCAAATGATGTTTCAGTCAATTGCCTCAAATGGCTGCTGAGCTGGTATTCCGTTCTCTGATTATCTGCTTTGTTTGTCTCTCTGTCTCTCGGCTTGCCCTTAGCAAAGGCGTACTGGTGGTTTTGTTGTTTTGGTGTTTCTGCACATGTTAATTAACATCAGTTAGGTCCATAATCCTTAAGCAATGACATAGAATAGTGTCTTGAATTCACTCTTCCCGAGAACCAGCAGCAGCTGACAGCGTGCTTTCTCCTTTTCCCCTAGTTATCTGCTCACTTCACCCAGCAGCTCAACGGACACTTCCTTTGGGAAGTCTGACTTGGACACCCCCCCACCTCCTCCTGTCCCCTCGACGTCCCCTGCGTAAGCCTCGCAGAGTCGTGAAAGCCACGATGTGAGGTCTGGAGCAGTCACCACTGCACACAGCAAAATATTTGACGGAAAGGAGTCAAGGTCAAAATGAAGCCAAATCTCTCAGAGGGATGATTATTGCTGCAGAAGTAAAGCAATCGGACCAGACCCTCGGGAAGCCCCCCTTCGCCTGGGGTGGGCGCTGAGTGGTGTTCCTCCCGGGTGGGCCGGAGACCGAGGGAACTCAGTGAGGGGGCGGCCGCCTCCTGCCCACGTTCCCGGCCCGGCCCTGCCCGCACCGCTGAGCACCAGCGCTCAGTGAAGGGACTGCCTGTCTTGACGCAAGGAAACCTCGCAAGGAACCGGTCTGGCATGTGGAAGTGCACGACGGGCTGCCTCACCGTGGGCTGGGGTGAAGGGGGAGAAACAAAAAACAACACGTAGCAGGAGGGTCTACCGACAGGTCTCTGATACTCATGCTGTTGCTGGGCTCACAGACGATGAAACACTCACAAGCAAAGGATTTTAAATGGAAACAAAGCAGGTCCTGCCTCCACCCTAATTAATAATCAGCATAAGAAAAAAAAATAAAATCGCCAATTGGCTACCTGTGCAGAAATAAATGCACATAGGGTTTTTAAGATTTTGAATTTAGGGCAATCCTCTTTAACAGAGCCTTCTAGAAGGATCCGTGTGTGTGTGTGTGTGTGTTGGGGTTGAGTAGTAAATTAACAGAGGATGATCTAGGCAAAGATCATGAAAGTCTCAAAAGAAGAAGTGACTAGGAAGACAGAGAGGAAAATTATTTTGATTGTGCTCAATTTAATTATTAATATATTATCTTGGTAAATAAATATCAATGCTGGGTTTATTTTATGTTAAGGTATGCTCATGAATAACCTCTATATTGCAAATCTCAAATGTTAGGCATGCATATAAATACTCTGTTTTACCAGCAAACCAAAACCTTTCGCTTGTTCATGATGACTAAATCCACAATAGCTTACAGATGGCTCTGTTGCAAGAGAGCTCTGGGAGATGTTTCTCGTCCCTAAGTGCATTTTTTATCATTGCAATTGTCCTCCAAGAAAACCCACCCGAGAATAGTGACTGCATTTTGTGTGACTAAAAGGTGGTTATACAGTTTACAGTTCTGACAATGATTCCAAGATTGTTTTCTCATTCCCACACCTCGTCACCTTCCTCCGACTTCAATCCCTTTTGACATGTGGGAACCTGAATAATGAAGTAAATGTACATATTGCATCACAGTTGCCGTGCAGATCGCTCTCTAGTGATATATTTTACAGCATCGGCGCCGTCAGTGACTGCACATCCTGTCTGCACACCGCATCTCTGGGCGCTCGACAGTACGCAAGTACGAGAAACATTACCATGGCTCAATTTTTGTAATCTTTTGGATGGATTGATGAGAGTTAGAAAATAAATGTTATAGGTGCATGGAACTGTTTCTTAAAGAAGATGGCATTTGAACTGAGTTTGATGGAATAGCATCACATATATATATATATAGTCTTGTTTGGAAGGACCCAGAAGGCAAATGACCTGGATGCAGGCTGGTACAGAACATGGTGAGCAATGAGGGCACGTGGGTTGAGGGTGTCTAACGCCTGGGGCAAGACTAGGAAAATATCAGGAAAGCTCATATGTGCCAAGGGAATAGGACCTTGGGAAGCAAGTTTAGGATAACAGTGCAATCATTTTTTATAGATTTGTATTAAAAAAAAAAACCCAAGGGTTCATCATTGGTCTAAGACAACCATCTACTAGAACTGTAGTGGGAGTTTCATATATTATTTAAAAAATTTTTGAATTCCAGTCAAGATGGCGGAGTAGTAAGACCAGAGCTCACCTCCTCTCATGATCACAGCAAAACCACAGCTGACGGCTGAACAACCATCAATGTAAAAGGAGTGGAATCTGGCCAAAAAGATCTTCTCCAGCTGGAAACATGATGAGGGAACCCAGTGGGATGGTAATATAATCGGACCCCAATCCCCCGGGTGGGAGACCCACAAGCTGGAGAAAAACTGTATCACCGAGCCCCGCATGAGTGAGGGTTGTGAGCCCCACGTCAGGCTCCCCAGCCTGGGGCTCTGGCAGGGGGAGGAGGCCCCAGGACATCCGGTTTTCAAGGCCAGTGGGGCTTAACTGCAGGAACCCCACGGAACCGGGGGAGATGCTTCAGTCTCTTGAGGAGCACACAGAATCTCACGTGCACCAGTGACATCACGGGACCCCCAGCCGGAACTGCCTGCTGGTCTGGGGGAGTCTCCTGGAGAGACGGGGGATGATTGTGGCTCACCCTCGCTGCCTGAGCCCACAGCCATCTCTAGAAATGCACCTGGATGTGGCCCTGCCAGCCAGAGGGCCAGGACTCAGTGCCACCCAGCAGTGGGCAGGCACTGACCCCTCCTGCTAGGAAACCTGCACAAGCCTCTAGTCCAGCCTCACCAACCAGGAGGCAGGCATCAGGACTAAAAAAAACACAATCCCACAGCCAAGGAAGGAGTCCACAAATGCAGGCCAGACTCCACCCTGGGCCCAGCAGGACCCCGGCCCTTGGGTGATGAGAGGGGAGTGCCCTGCTGGGACGCACAGGACGTCTCCCACAGAGGGCCACCTCTCCAAGGTCGAGAAACCTAACTAACCTACATAAAAATACAACTAGAATCTAGACAAAATGTGCGGACAGAGGACTATTCCAGGCAAAGGCACAAGATAAAATCCCAGAAGAAGAAATAAGTGATGGAGACACAGGCAGACTTCCTGAGAAAGAGCTTAGAGTAGTGTTTGTGAAGATGCTCCGAGAACGCAGGAGGGGAGCAGGTGCACAGAGTGAAGTGTTAAGCAGAGAGTTGGAGGACACAGAGAACACCCAAAGAGAGCCTAAGACTCCGGTTACTGAAATGAGTGAAGTTTTCTAGATGCTACATTAAAATATTTTAAATGGTAAAATTAATATAACAATATATATTATTTTCCTAGCATATCACAGCATATTATCATTTCAGCACATAATCAATATAAAAACATTAACAAGTTACATTAAATTCCTTTTTTTAAAGTAAATCTTCAAGATCCAGTGTGTATTTTGTATTTTTAGCACACCTCAATTTGGGCCATGCATAGTTCAAGGGTTCAAGAGTCACATGTATTAAACAAGGCGGCTAAGAATTGGTCTTGGGCTGGATAAAGAAGTTGTGGTATATTTATACAATGGAATACTACTCAGCCATAATAAAGAATAAAATAATGCCATTTGCAGCAGCATGGATGGACCTGGAGATCATCATTCTAAATGAAGTAAGCCAGAAAGAAAAGGAAAAATAGCATATGATATCAATCATATGTGGAATCTAAAGGAAAAAAGGACACTGTGAACCCATCTGCAAAACAGAAACAGACTCACAGACACAGTAAACAATTTTATGGTTACCAGGGAAAGGGGGTGGGAAGGGATAAATTTGAGAGTTTGAGATTTGCCAATTTTAGCCACTATATATAAAAATAGATTTTTTTTAAAAATTTCTGTTGTACAGCACAGGGAACTATGTTCAGTATCTTGTAATAATTTTTAATGAAAAAATATAAAAATGAATATAGGTATGTATGTGCATGACGGGGACATTGTGCTGTGCACCAGAAATTGGCACATTGTAACTGATGGTTACAAAAAAGAATTGGTCTTGGACACTTTCATTCTTTTGAGCCCTCACTGTGGGGCCTGATAGCACAGTGGATAACCAGCGTTAACTATCCATTCCTTGGCGTGATCGCATCTCAAAAGGTGACCAGTGAACCCCCTGCGTTAGAATCACCTCATGCTTGTTAAAACAATCCTCTCCCAAGGTTCGTTGAATGGGAACCTCTGGACTGCTCAATAAGAATAACATTTTTTAAACAAGCTAACCAAGTATTTCTTACGCAGATTAATGTCTGAAAACACAGCTTTTAAAAGATACTTTCCCAATAAACAAATGACAGACCTCAGGAGCAATACTGTGAAACCATTACCATTTTAGAGCCAAATCAATTCTAATCATCCTTTACTTGGAGAGGCTGCATGGTAGAGGAATAAAAAAAAAATGATGAAATACACAATCACCACATTCTCAGGTGCTCAAACCCTTCGTTTTCCTTCACAGCATCTGTCATTGCTCGTCTGTAAAACAGCCTGTTGACTGTCGCTCTGCCACTGTTAGGGACGACCTTTGTGAGGTCTGGGACTGACGCATGGTATCCATGTAACATACAGTGTATGTGCTATTAAAATAGTTCCTGGCGGACAACGGTAGGCGTTCGGCAAATACTTGATTAACGCAATGAGCGAAATCTTTACTTCCCTTACCCACTGACGTAATGACGTGAACTAAAAGTTTGTCCATCCATAAACTGAAGGTAATATGCATCTTGAAAGACTGTATGAAATGAAAGTCAATTGTATGCACAAAGTATTTACTTAACACTTTTCCCCACTGCTTATCTGTTTTTCCTGTGAGAAAGAAGAGTGAATTCATAACATCAGTTGTTAATAACCCGTTGCCTTCCATCTCCCAAGAATATTTGATTTTAAAAGCGTGTACCGGAAGAGGTGCAATTCAGTCCCCACAGAATCACCCTAATAATTGTTATTTCCTCTTATGATCTGGTGGGGGAAGGGAAACTCCTTACAATTTTGATACAGGGAGAGTCACCTAAGAGTCTCCCACCACTGAAATCCTGGTTCCACTCAACCATCATAGGCAAGAAAAACACTTGTTTTTGCCAAACATTTTGCCTACTGCAAGTCCCGGAAAGCATTTTCTTTCCGAACGCAATGGTCCCAATGTTATGATTTCTGTTTGGATTTATTGTTTTTAGCAAAATTTCTCTGGTGTTCCCGGCTATTGTGTTCCTGGCCTCTGCACTGATCAGACCGGCATTGCAGAACAATGCGTACAGACAGCTGGTACATGAGGCAATGACACAAACAGCAGGCTTCTCAAACGCAATATGAATTGTTTTTCCTTGCACCCTTATTTCCCTAAGTGATTATAGTCCATTCATAGAACATAAAACGTGTCTAACTCAGCCCTAAGCGACCATGACTCTTTTTCTGTAAGGAGGACATCTTTGTTTTAGAGAAAAACAACAAGCTTCAACTATGGGATGCACTTCTTAGAAACAATAGAATTAAATTCAGATCAGTTCTCCACAGAGTTTCAGTTCTGCACAAAGCTTATCAGGAAGGGGCATATGGGGACAGTGAAGGCTTGTGGGTTTAATTGGATGGAACTGAAAAGAACGTTGCTTCTGCAGAATTCTTATTTTTAAAACACCCCAAATTAATTACTTCAGAGGAGTCGGAGTTAAATTGGTCTTGGTTACCACTGAGCAAGGAAAGAAAAATAACGAACATATCTGGCAGCTGAGTGTAAGTATTTTGAGTTTCATAACCTCAAAGGTGAGGTTCCTGGTCTGGGAGAGACACCTTAATGCAAGGAACTGAAGATTGCTGGTGTAAGTCACAAGAGTCGCTAACTGAACGATCCAGTCCAATTATTTCATGTTTTAAAACATCTCTTCTTCTTATATTTACAGTTAAATGACAATACCCTGTTCCTTAATCACTGTTTTCCTATGTCAGTAGTCAGTCAGTTGAGATCTGGGAGACAGCAACACAACAAAGTTCCTTTTCCAGCCCTTTGTTCCTGGAATAATCCGTCTCCAATAAAATATTTGGCACTGGGATAAAAGCTACCATATTACATCAGCTTTCACTCTCTGTTCGCTACTGGAACTAAACATCATATTTTGCATGCTAACATTTTTATATAAAGCAATTTAAGGTAAAACAAGTTCGCCTTCTGCTTTGTTCTGTTCCTGGAGGTGCGGCGACGAAATGGAATTTGTGCGGTTGAAAGATCTACCTCACGGAAGCTCTCACTCTTGAGTTTTCAGGGATGATGGTCCACATATTAAGTTTCTTTCCTTACTTGCATTCCCTGTTCGGAATAGCTATCTTGACACTTAACAGGAAGACTCGCCCCCCACCATGAACCCTCCCCACATGGCCTCTCCATCCGGTGGGCATCCAGGAAGGGCAAAAGCCATCCTCTTGCTGCTGGAGAGTCCTACCCACCAGGCGTTGCACCCAAGCCATCCATCATGTCACATCTGCCTTTAAGGAGTCTGGGTGCTTGGACAGACTCCCACCGGAGGTGGTCCAAGGACGCACGCACATTCGTTCACACGTTGATGCCTGCACACGTGTACGTGTGGGCTTGTACCCTTGTGTACTTGACCGCCAGGAGTCTTTTCAACATATTCTAAGTATGAAACATGTCAAAGACATTAGGCCAAAGCACAGTAACTTAGTGTGTCGTCAGGCTGCGACTGAGTATATAAATAATGTAACCGTGTTTGAAACGCAGTTGAAATTGACATTTTAGTCTGAAAACCCCCTGCACATTTTTAAGAAAAAAATAACAAAGTGATCTTAAGTTGGGATGGTAGGGAAAATGACAAGACCTTTAGAAAAGAAACACGTTCTGTGTGCTGTAAAATCAATGGCTGTCAAGCCCGAAAAAATATTTTGAATAAATGTCAGAGGTTATTTGTCGATTTGTCTTTATTCCCCCGCTACTGTTAACTTCTGAACAGCAATCGGAAGCACTCAGATCGTTCTCTGTGTCAGCCAAGGGGTGAAAGGAGTCATGGAGTATGAATTTGTTTATTTTAATTTTTGTGTTTTGCTTTTATTTCATTGGCTTTTCCCTCCCCCCCCCCCAATGTCTATAATATTATAAATATCCGTTCTGGAAAGTCCTGGCAGTGTCTGTGATAGTTGTTACACACCATCTTCTGCCTCTTCTCCAGAGAATAAAGACCAAAGGATCAGAGAGGAGTCAGGAAAAAATTTCATTAAAACCGCATTAACTAACTATACTTCTGGCTCTCACTGATTTTTTTTTTAGTTTTCTGTTTGTCTCCTCGTTTGACAAGTTTTACTCTTCCTGTGAGTAAAGTACTGTGTTATATTCTTGGGGAGCATACGAACTAAGAACCATGGCTGACTGAAGGTGCAGAGGTGCTTCATGCACACCGCATGTCCACAGGCAGCCCACAGCTGGGCAGCCCAGCCATTCTGTTACACTGTGCTATAACGTTGAGGTAGCTTAGTGCATTTTTGGAGCAGCCTTTGCTCATTCTTCAGATACGGAACAGCGGTTTTGTCCTGGGTCACCGAGCCTCACTGGGCTTAGGGCCTGTAAGGAACACAGACGCGTCAAGGGGCAGCGGGCACACGGCGCTGAGAGCCACACGGTGCTCCGGGCCGTCTTTGGCTTTACGCAGACCTGGGAGCGCTGGTTCTGAGCGCAGAAGCCTGGACGTCTTCACCTTCCCTCCCAGGTCGCTCCTGGCCTTCCTCCTGGCTCAGCGTCTGTGCTCCCAAGGACGTCTGTGCACTCAGACTCCCGGGATGCGAAGTCCAGGGCACACAGGGAGACCGCGAAGGTCCGACGCGATCCTCCTTCCTGTGCTCACTGGGCCAGCACAAGGGCTCAACTCTCAGTCACTGAGGACACGACAGGAAACGCCTGTCAAACGGACCCATCCTGAGATTCTAGCTTACAAGAGCATAGCGTGTTACCTACTTTTGCCATGTTTGTGCTGAAACTGGACATTAATTCGACCTTCACTTAGGAGGGCAGGACCGTGCCCCACGGCTACGTTGAAGGGGGTTTTTTAGGGAGCACAGAAACTGTCTTTTCACGCCCAGCTTTAGTTGCTTTCTTAAAAGGAAGGACAGAGAAGGAGAGCGAGGAGGGAAAGAGGTCGCTTTGATTCCTGCCCAAGCGTTTACATTTGGGGAAAGCGGTGAGCCTGGCCAGGGCGGTGGCTAAAGGCCACAGAATCGGCCGCGGCGAGGGGAGCAAGGAGGGGTTTCCCTCTGAAAGCAGAGGCGCAGGGAACCCACAGCCCACACAGAGGCGTCTTTATTTCACAGAAGGCCGCTAGTAAACTCCTCACACAGAAGCCTGTTTGAGGGAGAAAGAGGGAATGTGTCGGGGGCAGGAAAAAAAACTCCTGCAGAGAATTCAAGCTGAAATTTAGCACCAGGGAGCTCACGGACTGAAAAAAATAAGCTTGCTGCTAACAGCCAAGTCACTGCCAAGAAATAAATGGGAGTTCGTGCCAGGTTAACACATACATCAAAATTTTGCAATTATGCAAATGAGAAGGCCCGAGACTTTCTCTCATTTCCATCTGATTCCAGAATAAAGGCCCTAATTTTGATGAATATATAAAAAGATTTTAAGTGAGATGATGAATTGTAGCAAACTAAAGATACCAATCTCACTCTGGAAAAGGAGGATGATTAAGGATTTTATGTATATATATCTCATATATATTTAAAAACGCGGATGAATACATTTATTGCTATAAATGCATTCAGTATTTAATTTATACATATTCAAGGGCAACTTCCTTTTTCTCTGGCACTTAGCACACTTTCTCACATTTTTAACACTACTCTTAGTAAGGCTGACACGATCATCTCCACTTTAAAGTGGTGATTAGTTTAATAATACAGTTGAGTTAAACAAAGATTTCGTATTTATAGAAGTGCAGCTAATCACAATGAGTTTACGTTCCTGGAAATGTAGGACTACACACTGCTTTGAAAGTCACGAGTGGGTCAGATAGGATAAGAAATGCGTCTCTCAGGGTCAGTTTGTTCCCAAGCTCTGTTAGGTGTGGTTCGCTACGACTGACTTGACCTGCTACGGGGAAGCAAGGGCGTACGTCTAAGCTGTAGGCAGAAGCATTTTAAAAGTGCGTGCCATCACTCAAGCGAGTTGTGCACATCCATCGCGACCATGTGTCCCGCAGCTCGGTAGAACGTTCCGTTCCATCTTGTCCAGCTCTTCCCTTAAGCACTGAGGATTAGGAGCCATTTATCCTGGTTTTTGGCGGGTGAGGAAGCAGATGGGTGGACATAAGAATTTTGGAAGGCACAAGTGAACGCCAAATATGTTGAAAATTGCATAAAACAGAAACCAAATGGCACAAAGCAAATATCTGAAAGCACGTAATATTTTTGAAAAAGGAGATGTAAGAATGTTTTCTTAGAATAACTAAATGCTAACCCATAGCAAGACATTCGCTTTGCTGTCCAATCAGGGCAGAAAGAAGAGAAACGTGAGTCCGCTGAACGAGGGTTGGATGGACACAGAGAACGCTGCATCAAGCCAGGGACGAATGCTGATGCCCTAATCACAGCCTTTGGTTTTACGGATGAACAGAACATAAAAATGCAGCTCAGGATCATTGGGGGAGCCCTGGGCCGAATGAACAATTGATCTGCTGTTTTTTGATACATTTGTCCTAAGGTTTTGCCTTTGTAATTATCGACCACAGCATTGCACTCTGGTGTTTTAAGATAGAACCCGCTATTTTTTTAAATGTACAGCTTTTATTTTTCTTTTAGATTATATGAACAAGGACACAACCGGATCATGCCAATTGCTTCTGGGATTATGGGGAACTTTGTGGGCTCTATTAGTATCAGTAAAACAGGGATGAACACTGATTAAGACCACAAATCATCTAGTAACAGAATGTGCAGAACTCAGTCTTAGCACCTCGCGTTCTTCTGTTTTTTTTTTTTTTTAACTTTCATGAACAGTCATGCCAAAGGGATTCCTCTCCCTTCTTTTTATTTACTGAGGTGCAGTCAGTTTGCCATGCTGCGTCAACCCCTGGTGCACAGCACAATTTTCCAGTCACACGTGGACATACATGTATTCACTATCGCGTTCTTTTTCCCCGTGAGCTACCACAAGATCTTGTGTACGTCTCCCTGTGCTGTGCAGTGTGAACTTGGCATACCAGTCAGGATCTGCAGATCTCAAACTCCTCATCTGTCCCTTCCCATCCGCCTCCCTCCGTGGCAACCACAAGTCTGTATTCTGTGTCTGTGAGTCTGTTTCTGTTTCATATTTAAGTTCAAGAGATTTGAGGGGCGGTGATTAGGTTTATTTGTTTATACGGAGGTGCTGGGGATGGAACCCGGGACCCCGGGCGCGCTGAGCACGCGCTCCCCCCTGGGCTACACCCTCCCCCGGGCACCTTGCATCCTTACTGCCAGGTGGCCCCTTGGCTTTACCTATTCTCCTACATCACTGATTCCTGCTACAGGACCTTTCCCCTAACCTCACACAACCACCAAGGGCTTGGCACTTCCACTCTGTCTCAGATCTGCACCTGAACCTTGGCAGACAGCAAAACAAAACAACAAAACGTTCCTGATTGCCCCCCCCCTTCATACCGCTTCCCTGGCTCCTTGACAGCAGTTCCAGCCTCCCAGTGCTCAGAGAGCCGTCATGGAGGTACCGTGAGCGTTGTGCGCCATCAGAAAACGCTGTTGACTCTACTTTCCTATTATCCAAAATCCGACCCCTCCTGACCGTCTGAGCACAGAGGGTCGTCGCTCAGCCAAACCACTGGAACAAGCTTTGGCCCTGCAGCCAGCTCCTCAGTGTGTTGTTGGTCCTTTTTATCCGCTGTCCGCAAAAACCAGGGCGATCCACATATGTCACATTATGCCACTCATGTCCTCAAGCCCCTTGGACTGTCCGTACGTCTCTGTAGTGCCGCATGCGACCTGCCCCCTTTGCCACCTCTCTGACCCCGTCTTCCCCACAGCCCCCGCCCCTCTCCATGTCAGCACCCAGGACTGGCCGCTTCTCAAACCAAAGGATGGTGACGACTCCTCAGGTCGCCTGCACTTGCAGCTCTTTGCCTGGAAGCCAGTTCTGACACCTGTCCCCGTGGCACCCCCCTGACTCTCTTAGACTCTTTGCTCAAACGCCAGCTGGTCACAGACGTCTTTGCTGACTAGACACGTGCACACACGCAGCCCCACCAGCAGCCACATTCTCTTTCCCCTTTACCTGATTTCTTTTTCTCCATTTTCTATGATCTGGTATGTTTAGCCACCTGCATATTGTCTTTCTTCATTTTTGGCAAATTCCATATTTGCAAATTTGTGCACTCGCTAAAGGTGCTTTGTAAACACAAGCCTACTCCTTGAGGTGGCGTTTGCAAAGTCGTCTGCAGGCAGGTGCAGAGCTGTGAGAAATGTGTTCCCAGGGCCACATTCTCATCTGAGGCCGAACTGTCTGGCTTCTTGTTTTAAGTCTCATACGATAAACAAGTGTCCTTTTTTTCAGTATATTTTGTGCCATGCTTTTCCCATTTTTCTTGTTTCTGTGAGTGATTTCTCTGTTTAAAATGGCCCCAAGTGTAGTGCTGAAGTGCTGTCTCAGGTTCCTAAATGCAAGAAAGCTAGGCTGTGTCTTACAGAAAAAAAAAAAAGTGTGTGTTGGATGAGCCTCGTTCAGGCGTGAGTCACTGGGCTGCTGGCTGCAAGCTCAATGTCAGTGAATCAACAGCATATATTAAACAAGGTGTCTTTAAACAGAAACTCGTAAAACAAGGGTATGTATTGCTCCGTCTACAAAAGATCTTGTGATCAGAGGCTCACAGGAACCTACCCTGCCTTTCCCCTAAGAGCAATGGCTTACCATGTGTTAATTCAGTGTCCGTGGCAACATCATAAGACACAACTACTGTGAATAATGAGATCTGACTGTATTTGTTCTTTTTTATTGTCGTCCGCTTCCTTATAACGCAGGCGACTCCGAAAAAGCAAGGCCTTGTGTATTTTCCAGACTAGTGTATCTCCCGTGCTGAAATCTGAGCCTGGGATGGAGCTGGTGCTCACTTGTCACAATATGTTATTACAGCATTTAATCTCCCCAACAGTGCAGTATTGCAGGGGCCGTTACACCCATCTGACACCTAAAACACCTTACAACAGGGAGGTCAGTCACTTAAGGTGCAAAGATATGACAACAGGAAGCGTGTTTGGGTTCCCAACCACCTCAGTATTGCTCAGGGTGAAGCTGGTGGAAAACTATTTGGTTGAAGAATGAAATGAAGTGAAACGAAATGAAAGAAATGAAGGAATGATTTAAATGAATGAATTAAAGGACAGGTGCATTTCAGGTATGTCTAATTCTAAACTGAATTTATCATCTTTTGGTTACAGGCAAGCCCACATTACTTGTTATTCAACTAATTGTGATTTGAAAATTTATTATTATCCATAAATTAAAATAATAAATGGATAAAGGCAGTGATTAAACCAGAAATCAGCGTAGAGTAGACAGTTTGAGGATACAGAGTCGGAAATTACGGAGTCCGTTCTTGTGTCTGGAACCATTTTTTCCTTCTCTGTAGACACACACACACAAACTCATATACACGTCGCGTCCGTCTTCATTATCAAGTCACTAAGCCTTTGAGATGTTGCCCTGTTATTTACAAGTAAATTTATCTTCCCCACCCACTTTTCTGGATTGTTGGAGGAATCAAGAAAGATAATGAATGTAAAAAAGCAATTTGGAAATCAGTATGTGTTATGAAAAATTATTAAAATCATGAATAATCATTTAACAATGTGACTCATTCATCCAACTTTGGAAAAAAGTATTTATCAAGGGATGCTTAAAGGGGTAGTTTCGGATAAATATGCTTATTAAAAAAAAAAAACGGGTGAAACCAAAGACACGCAGGTGAATTAACATCACTCAGACACAGAGCCTGCTCTCCCTCAGGGCTAATGGGGCTGCTTCCATGCACAGCGTGCACCTGATGGCTCTATTAGCCTTTGTTTTTTTCTTTCGAGAAAGGAGTGGGACTGAAGTGCGAGTAAAATCAAATAAAGGAAAAACCATTGACCTGACTGCAGCTTGACAACTGTGACACAGAGCGTCTTCTACTCCCAGACTTGACGCTTTCGTTTTTGCCTTTTTTGCCTCTGGAGGACTCCTGCGCTGTCACTTTGACTTAATTGCTTCTTGGGGGAGTAAGATGATGGTTGACCATGATTTGTGTTGATTTTCAATAAAGTTACTGCCAGGGGTGTTTAAGCCCAAACATCTGCCTGGCAGCTTCTCTGGCAGCCGTGTATGTGGCACTAATCAAGAAAGGAAAGAGATTTCTTTCCGTTGTGCATTTTCCCTTCTTTCCTTGGCAGGTAGAATTCTAAGCCCTGCAACAGCCCAAGGTCGCTTTTATGTCATTCTTACGAAGAACCATTCACTCAATTAATCCCGGCAACTTGGAAAGTGTGCATTGTCCCTTCCCTTGCTCAGAATGCCAGCCAGGAGAGTCTGCCTGCCGCGCCTTTGTTTTGTTATCAGCCCTCATTGGTGTTACACTGAAACACAAATATGGTCGTCATGTCTGGATCAGTGATGTAGGAAAAAAAATCAACCATGGAATTGACACTTCAAGTGTTTGTGTGTGTGTGTGTTCAGATAAAAAATTTGTTACAGTGGTTTTAAAAAAGGGCGTGTGTGAAAGGATGGGCTAACAGAGGAAGGGAGGGAGAGAGGAGGCCTGCGAGGAAGTGGAAAAGAAAGACCGAAAGGGAGTGGCAGCAGCTGCAAGACAGAGCAGCAGAAGATATTGAGTGGATTCGGAATCATTTGCCTGGGGCTGCAGGCATTTGTTTATATAGGTTAGATTATTGTTATAAATTGTCAGGCCCTTTGTTGGGTTTTGACTTAATCATATGTGTGGTTTTCTGATAGAACCAAACCACCAATTCTTACAAGAACCATCATCTAAATACAGTCACAGAGGCCCGTTCCAGTGGGAACTTCTCAGCAGGAGGGACCGTCTACAACAATGCCAAAACGAAGGTTGGAACACAATCGATATGATAGTTATATTTGATTTCAACCAAAAGTGTCAAAATTAAATCAAGACAATAAAATGTGCAAAAGTCAAATAAATGTTAGATTGGTACCAAATTGGTAAAAGAAGATTATAAACCCCTAGTATGCTTCTGTTGACTTTATATTTGACATATATTGACTTATTTCAATCCAATATCTTTGTGATCAAGGGTCACGATGAGCTGTTTTTTTGCAGTTGTAGCAATAAACACCTTTCATCCAATTATGTTGTGTGTAACGATCAGGAGTTCTTTTGTATTGCACTCAATAAAAGGGTAAAGGCACCATATGATAAATTTTTCCAATAATCAACACGTACCTCTGTGATATGAGCACATTTAAGGGTTTCACTGAGATCGTTGTCGACAGCTGGGCTGTATCACAGCGTGAAAACCTAAAACTTTGCTCATCCACTGGTTCCTGAAAGTCCAAATTCCATTTTGTGAAGCAAGTTTAAACTTGGGGAAAGGAAGGGTTTAGTACATTGCAAATGACTTATTGTGTGAAAGACAGACAGACTGGACATTAAGAAAACATTAATGAGCAACAGAGAAGATGTACCTTGATGGGAAAAAATTTCTTCAAAGATACGTAAAAGAAGGAAAAAGTATTATTTCCCTGAAACACCAAGTGTGTTTTGCAGAGAAAACCTATATAAGCTCACACCTATATAAAAGCCCAAGAGGTATTGTTTTTACAACTCCGTCCATTCATACGCAAGTGCTTTAGCTTAATTTAGGGGGGCACATTAATCCTGCTTAAAAATTCAAAGTTTCACATTTGTGCAGGTCGCCTGCATCATTTTATAGCCCTTTGGAGATACATAATGAAAGGCGTCTAAATTACTTTTCACAAAATATCATCTATTTTGAACCAAAACATAGTATTTTATTTAGTGAGTATAGAGTAACCTCACTTTTTTTTTTACCTTTTTGAAGATTTTCTTCCTATAGACAAGGCAAAGATGAATGAACACCTATTTCTTTAAGCCAGTTTCTCAGAGATGTACTTTAGATGTCAAATTATATGCATGTTATAAAGTCTTTCGATACCTGTTTTAAAATAATCTTCTAGAAAGGTTTACCCATTCTGCATCAACACTAATGCTTAATAATTTGTTTAAGTATTTACTAATCTGAAAAGGAAAAATAGGTAATTAATTATTAGTGTAGCTGCCATGTCTTTGATTTATGTGTGAATTTGGGCCTTTCTTCATATATGAGCATTTTACAGTTCTTTCTCCAATGGCTCATATTCCTTGCCCGTTTTAATATAAGGTATATGCCATTCTATCTTTGATTAATTTGTAGGCTTACCTTTCCTGGCTAATAAAATCATTTCTTTTTTAATTCTAGTGTTCTATTTCTTGTCTCTCCCTGCATGATTTTGTTTATGGCTTTACTGCACGCAAAATTAAACTTTTACATATCCTTGATCCATACCGACCTTTCCCAACACAGACACATTAGAAATTTTAATGAAAGCAGTAGAGGCTTTTCTCAGAGTAAAGAGCTCAGTGGAATCTTTTTTCATGAGAAAAGGCACCCAGAGGGCTTGGCTTGTGCATGTGAAAAGAAAAGAGTAATGAATGGCCTGAGCTCGTGATGGGCGGGTGCGAAAGGAGACCCGCCTCCTTGCTGCCCTCTCTGTGCCCCAGCAACACCCTTCTCGCCGCCCCCCTGCCTCGATACCCTCCTTCACACTCACTGCTCTTTGTGATGCTCTCATTTATTTCCATACGTCAATTTATTCAGAATGCGATTGCTATTGTTGTAAGATATGACTCAAATACCTCATTTTTTAAAATAGTTGACCGTTATCCCAGCTCCATTGTGCTAATATTCCACTTTCTCGCTGAGAAGAGGTGCTTGGTGGGTGTGTGAGACTCATAAACCTATTTCTTCTCACATACGTTTTGAACTTTCCCAACTGTGGGGGTGGGGTGGTTTAACATGTTCTTCTCAGTCCTTGACGTGTCAAACTTGTAGAAATATAAATAAGATGATCAAGAAATGGGATAATGTCATTGATAGGGCTTATTTTAGAGCTACTATTGAATGATCTACAGTAACAAAAACTGTACCATTTTTATGTGCTTGGAGAGCGTTTACAAAATTTAATCATATTCTGAATAAAATTAAACAAAAAAAATTCAAAACCAGTAAATATATAGATCAAATTATTTGGCAATAATGCAACAAAAGCCATGAATTAAATTTAGTAGTTAAAAAACCCAGAAATATCAAAGTAAGCACAACATATTCTCTTTAATAACCCTGATATCAAAAAGAAAGCCGAAGCATCATTTAGAAATTCTTTACAGTAAAATGAAAAGACAGAATGTATAAATTTTATTAAGGCTTTAATCAAACCCCAGTTTATTTTGGAAAAATTCTATAATGCTAAATAATGCAATCAAAATAATGCTGCAATAGAACATTTAATGACGTGGAACGATTGTCACACTAAAGCCAGTTACAAACATTTTTTAAATAAATGACCCAATCTTTTAAAAACTTATGTAAATAACTTACTATAATATATTTTACCAGAAAAATAAGTGAATCATGTTTTTCTTTAAGGGCTAATATTGCAGATTATTTTCTTTCTTCTCTCTTAGGTGCACACTATTAACTTCTCTTGCAAAAATGCTACTTTAAAAAGAAGTAAAAATAAATGCATATATATATGAAAAATTAATTCTGAAGGAATGTGTGTGTGTGTGCATGTGTGGGTGGTTTTTATCACATTAAATACAGTAAAAGGATGACACATGTTAACCTCTATTGTGGTGATTTACTGGGCTTCCCAAGGTTTTTCTCCAGAGACCTTGGAAAAGAGTGGAAGAATGAGAGGACAAGAGAGACAGAAGGAATGTCAACCACATGATGAGGCCATTAGCAACGTGTACAGTTCAAGAAGCCTGCTGGGAACTCAGGAAAACAAAAAATCAAGAGCCACCAAAGAAAATAAAAGTAGTTAGTGAGATGCATCTGAAATATTCTTAGAGATATAATGGCTGGCACGTCTATGACAAAAGCAACCAATTTCTGAAAACGAGCGAAAAAAAAACCCTCTCTCATTCTAACTAAAGGAAGCCCTAAGAGGGAATCTGTAGAGTTAAAACTTTATTTCAGGGGGGAGGGTATAGCTCAAGTGGCAGAGTGCATGCTTAGCACGCATGAGGTCCTGGGTTCAATCCCCAGTGCCTCTTCCAAAAATAAATAAATAAACCTAGTTACCTCCCCCCTAAAAATTAAAAAAAAAAAAAAAATTAAATTAAACAGTTTAAAAAAAAGTAAAAAAAAAAACTTTATTTCAAACCCTTGCATAAGTACCAGTGGAATATTGCGGTCTCATTAGCTTTCTTTTATAAAATGATTTATTTTGAGACACACGTCAGTGCCACACAGTATTCGAAATGTATGCATGTTTTCACACTCTTCCAACAGCCCTGCGAGGCGGCTGTTGTTAACTGAATCTTAGGACTGGGGGCGCCAGGCTCGCAGGTGTGACATCCACAATATTCCTCAGGGCAACACGAGTTCTAAATTGCAAGACAAATTCGGTTAAACCCATTTGGGATAGTCTTACAAACCTCTGCTCTTCCTGTTATTGCTTGTTTGCCCCTAAACACTTATCTTGCTTCCATTTTCTTTTCAACTTGCTGTTAGAGCAGGCAGGTAGCTAGATATGAGCAGAGAAAGGGGGACATGGGCAAATGGCAGAAAACCGTACATCTTGTGAGCAACGGGGGTCCTTGGCAGACCAAGAAAACCAGGGTCCTCTGGAGTGATAAAAAAACTACACCTTCTGGGCTGGTAAGTGTCCTGGAGGCAGAAGGGTGGGACAGGACTGGAATCCCCACCATCCAAATGTAGCCTTCAGCTTATGGTACCCCCAACTGAATGCAAGCTTTTGTTCATCATGACCTCATCCAACTTCCCCATCAAGACTAAATAAGGAAGAAAAATCCCTCTTCCCCACCTGGGAAGGTGGAGCTGGGATGGAGATCAGGAGGATGACCCCACAACCCCGTGGACCAATGAATATTCTGTCCGTTCAACTTTGCACTCATATAACGTGCTTGCCAAGGACACTCGCGGCAGCTACCCACCTGGGTCTGCCTGCTCTTCCCTTGAGAGCGAGCCACCCATCCCTTACTCAATCCTCGCTTTGCTTTCTTAACCTCTGCGTCCTGTCTCTGAATTCCTTCTGCGACAAGACAAGAACCTCTCGCCCCAACGTTACACACTAACAAAGTTGCTCAGAGCTTGTATGGAGGTGAAGGAAACACACACCTTCAAACTTGACTCATGGAAAGTACTCGTTTTTATTGTTAGTTAAAAATGCAACTTATGATAGAAACGTTATTTTTTAAGTGCAAATGTATCTTCACGTCTATGCAAATGCTGTTTATCTGTGACGCAGCTCAGCTGTTGGAATTTTCAAGATGAAGTGCTATAATCATTACCCATGTCTTACTCTGGTCTCTCCTTTAAATTATTAGGTCTCGGGTAAGTCATTTACAAAACTGTCTATATCTAAACATATAATGTCCTGTATTAGCAGTGAGTATTTTTTATTATTATTATTATTATTATTATTTTGGATTTCTTAAGAAGAGAATTTTTGCTTCTACAAGCATTTAATTCAGGGTTGAGCAACTTTCAGACTTTCCACAAAAGCCAACTGATTGGGAGGTGTTTGTCTCCACACAGACACTGGCGTGTATACACTAATTCTGTTCCTGGAAAACAATCTGAGCTTCTAAGATATTTAATTAGAGACAATGAACTTCTCTTGTTCATGCCATTTCAAGGGCACTTACATCTAAACACCTGTAAGTAGTCTCTGACGTGAAGACGTTGTCGGCTATAATTGTCACATAGGAGGTTACAATTTTTATCTTTTCTAAAAATAAAAAAAAAACAAAGGGCTAGTGTTAATCGGTCTCCCACAGTGAACAATTTTTATGTAATTCAGTATTTATTTTTATGTAAGAACTTTCTGTCTCTTAAGCAATTTTGTTTCCTTGTTGACTTTTTCATTAATGTCAACGTCTGAGTTTTATATTTTTTAGTATGAAAGTAAACGTGAGAATCTTTTAGGGGCTCTAATGCCCATTATACAAACATATAGGAAGTGAGATACTCCAGAAATGAATATTTTTCTGTTAACACAATACATCTGATAAAAAAAAAAAAAAAATCAAATGGGCCAGTTTGTAAAAGCTCTGGAAGCATCAAAAACCAAGCCGTCAGAGTGTCCTGGAGAGTGTGCACCATGGCAGGATACTAACGTCCGCAAACTCATAAACAAAGAGGAGCAGCGGGGAGGTGACGCTGGCTGCGGCAGGGCTGTGACCCGCAGGAAGCACGCAGGGCGTCACCGCCTCTAAGTCATCAGGAGCCACAGCAGGTCTCAGGGCTCGAGGAGGAGCCCTGCCAGTCCTCACGCCCTTGCCTGACCCCCGTCTCTCTCGTGCCCAGGGGTCCTCAGGCCCTTCAGAGGACCTTCATCTTGTCACAAAGGCTGCAGGCCACCTGGTATCTGTGTAACGCGGAAACAGGGAAAGCTGCATGTCTAGGAAACAAAACGTATTTCAAATAATACTTTCCAGGTGACCCGGGGTTTTCCCATCTAGGATCTCACTTCCCCTTTATCCCGGTTTAATCTGGCATATAATGGTGGTGCCACCACCCCCGAGGGGAGCGGCCTGCACTTCCCAGAGCCTGAGCTCCCCGCCAGGGCAGACGGCGATGGAATTTGGTCTAAAAGAGAGAGGGGGTCGGCCTCAGCCCACGCTCTTCCCCATAAATGGCGCTGCCTCTGATGATCGACCTCAGCGAATCCTGCCCCGTCCGTGAAGCTGACGTCCGTGGATGTCACTTTACAGAGCAAATGAGCGAGGGCGAAGGCCCCCAGAAGAGAGCAGAGCCTCTGCGAAGGTTCTCCAGCGCTGCTGCCTGGCGGCAGGTCATTTGCAGATAATTCAGAAGGTGTTTACTCTTCCTGAGAGATGCTTTGTGCTCATTTTGGTCCTGTTTTCCCAACAAACAGTGTGGTCCTCCTATTTTAACATGTTAACAACTTCAAACGCAAAGAACAGAGAACACAGACCATGGAACATTAACAGCCACCTCGCCCAGGCGTAGCATCCGGCTTCTCAGCGGACACATGTTCAGTCCACCATCGTGAAGGCAAGCAGGCCCAAGCAAATCAACTCAGGCTTCACTTCAGTTCCTAGAGAGAGCTCTTCCTGCCCGCCCTGGACTGCCAGGCCAGCATTAATAAACCAGGCGAGTTAGGCAACGCCTGCAGCCCGGGCGGAAAAAGACAGTGCGGGCCCAGAAGCTCACAATTTACAAGAAAATAACCCGTGTGAGTCACTCAGCACCACTCCTCACACTCTGAAACTCAAAACTTGGTCTACCTGGCTGTTTTGGGGAGGGGGGTGCGTGTGTGTGTGTGTGTGTTTGTAAGAGACACAGAGATAGCGAGACAGAGATAGATTGTAAGAGCTCTTTGTGCAGACTTTTCTCTCTCTCTTTTTCTTTCCCTTCACAGTCCAGCTCTACATCCAAATGCAACATAGGGTCACTAAATCCCCAAACACGTCTAAAGCCACCGCATCTGACCCAGCCTGGAATCGATGTAGGATATTGTCGACATGAGCCACGTGGAAATACTCTCTGCCTAGAGAATCTGACTCTCCCGTGAAGAGTGTCCATTCATTGCCTCCTCGTTGGCACCTTTCAGGGGAAAGCAGTGTGGATGTTTACGGACATCCTTGAGCACATCCCCTGCGATTAGCCATGTTCTAAACGGATTTGTATATTCGCTGGTTTAATTCTTTTCACAACCCTGTGAGTCATGAGTCTAGTGTTATCTCCATTTTACAGAAGGTAAAACTGAGGCTGGGAGAAATCAAGTCACCTGCCTAGGATAAGGCATAGCTAAGATTATTTATTAGTTAATTAATGTATGTATTTATTTATTTGAAGGATAGTCAGTTACATTGTGTCCATTTCCAGTGTACAGCACAGTGTCCCCATCATGCATAGACGTACGTATATTCATTTTCATTGAAGGTTATTACAAGATATTGACTATAGTTCCCTGTGCTATAGAGAAGAAAGTTGTTTTTTTTTTTTTTAAACTGTTTTTTATATATAGTGGTTCAAGTGCAGCAATCTGGTTCCAGAATCTGCTTTTCTTAACCGTGAACAATGCCTGGCTTTAGCAAGGCCGTCCGCTAGCCCCCCTCACCTGCTCACACAGTGCAGAGCTAAGCAGATGAGAGCAGTGGAGTCTGCCTTTGCCCGTATACCCAAATACAGAGACTGGATCGAATGAAAATAACGCACGAGCCCTGGTTCTCCGTCAGGTGGGGGCTGCGCGTCCTTCAGGCTCTGGATGAAGCAAGGCACCAGCGTCAAGGCCGAGATCGCACCACCCCAGGGCTTCTGCGTGAGGACCCACCCTCTGTTTCTCCTGCCACATTCTTTGCTTGATTGACGATTGTGAGGTTGTTTTGTTTTGTTTTGTTCTGTTTTGTTTGAGATGTGTGACATTTGTCTCAGGCATCCCTTCTCAGTACTTTCCATGGATACATAAAAGAGAAAGCCCCTTTTCTAAAAACAAGTATAATTATCGAAAGGATGGGGGCAACTGCTCCAGGTCAGCTTGTTTTGCACAACCAGCACTGAACATAATCAGGAGATGGAGACGGCTTTTTTTCCCTTCTAGGTATTTTGGGACCTGACACTAAGCATGAAGCGCATCATTTCCCTCAAAATTCCTGAACTGCTTTAAAGTGGTTGTGATTTTTACTACCTAAACCTAGTGTGTAACTCTGATTTCTAACCATCTGAAGATAATGAAAAAGTGTTCTAAAATTTAGAGTGAAATGTTATATGTTTCAGGTCAATGGACAACTAAACATTCCTGAGTCTGACTTCAATAAAAAAAGATGATGGATGGGCAATGTATGTGACACACGACCCTAGATGGGTCTCACTAATTTGAAGTTGCTGGTGTTTTTTTCCCAGTATGACTTGGCCAATCTTTATTCCAACTGTGTGGGAATAAGAGGACCTTTTATTTCTCATTTGATTTCCTGCAAGGCATTGAATTGCAAATCGAATACCCTGCGTGAGACTTTTTGAGACTTCATGAAGTAAACAAAAAGGCAAAGAAAGGAAAATACGAAATATAAATGGCCATAAAACAATACATTTTTGAACAGAGAAACATCTGCAGAAGTATTTTTAGAAGACATATTAAGGCATGTGATTAACTTTCCATTCTACTTGAAACTATTAGAAAGTAAATCTTGACATAGATTCCAGAGAAAATAATTACATTATACATTTAAAAGATTTAAAAAAAAAAAATCATTACGTATTACATTGCCAGGTATAGTTTAGACACAAGATGACATGGCGGAATACCTTTTATCCTTCTGTAACTGAATGCAAATCACTGTGGTATGTATCACGTTCAAAATCAGATTTTAAAAGTGTATGGTCTCATTAATGTGTTTAGAATGTATTTCATTTCATGGACAAACTAATTAGCATTACCTGACAATGATAAAACTTGTTTTTCCCCTCCCCCAAACATTTTTTTAAATCTAATCCAAAAATTCAAGTTCTTAGGTTAAATACCATGAGATTCTAAGTTACAATGCGTATATATAGTATTTAAATATTTTTGTATAAGTGAGGTCTTTATCTCAGATGGAAATCTGGAAGACTGCATGGGAGATTTTTTAACTAATGTGGATGATAAGCGAGTGTAGAAAAGAGGACGTCAAAGTCGTGAGAAAAAGACGTGAGTGAAGTTTCCTTTTTGGTGAGAAGCTCTCGGCAGCTAGTGAAGGGAAATGACCTTGAGTGGGATCTGAAACCTAGATGACTGACCTTATTTTGTAATCATCTTTAGTGAAAATGAATGTGAAGACAGATATGTGCACCTGTGTGCACGACTGGGACGTGTGCTGGACACCGGAAACTGACACATTGTAACTGATGGTACTTCAATTAAAAAAAAAAAATACACACACATTAAATTTTTTTTTTAAAACTAAATGAGTGAACTAAAAAAAAACTTGCAGGTAGCTTTCTAAGGTAGCTGTTCTTATGGAAATTACTGGTATGAATAATGCAACAAGCTTACCTACATGGTACATCTTACTAACATTGTTTCTGGACGCAAGCTGACCAAGTATAGCTGAGATAATTAGTATCTTTCAGAACAGCTTGAATTTATTGATTGTCTGTTATAAGTCAGAGACTATTTTGTAGAGGTATTTTTCTTAATACTTCAGAGTGAGGTTTTGCTTTGTTTTCACATCATTGCTGACTCAGTCTTAGAAGGTTTGTCTAATACAAATCGTATGAATGGTTAATCGTTAGCCCACAGCATAGTGAAGTCCATCTGGGCTGCATCTATTTGACTGGTTTGAGTGTCACTGAAGGGTGTCCAGACACATAGGTTAAGAAAGAAGTGATGTCCTTGGCAGTAAGTAGTGTTTGAGACACCCAGTCAGGGTTTTTGCCTACTGGGTAAGCAAGCACTGCAGTTAGCAACAGATTTCTCGAGCAGAATTATTCATAAATTTTAACCAGGTCATTTACCTGTATCTGAAGGTATGGCTCTATCGTTAAGCCTGGCATGAGACTGCAAAGGGCTACCCATGAATTCAAGATTGGTCTAAAGCAGGAGGACTTTTTTTGAAATTTATAGTTTATTTTTATCTCTTAAGAATCTCTTTCTCAGGGTCAAGAACATGTCCCAGAGTTGTTAGCCATTATAATAGAATTTGCTTAAATTTATAATTATTAGTATGTTAAGTAGAAACACACTTTAGATTACATAAAACAATTTTGATGCTAGAAATGATAACTCTAATTTTAAAATTATTCTTATTTCATAAACTATAAATGCTAAAAAGTTAAAAAACAAATCTCAGGTTTTTTTTTTTCTTTGTATTGATAAACTCACTTTCCCTTCACTGTTTTTAACAGTCAATGAAGAGCAGTCTTGCAATCACTGAATTTAATTATTATAACAAATTTACCCAAGCACAAACAGATGTTAATGACATGTTTATAAATAGAGAACATTAAAGGATATCCAGGCATAAAACCTTTGCAGAAAGAAAGGCCGGGAAAACTCAGGTTTACAAAAAAACCCCCAATGAATCAGAATCTCAAGTAGAATTAAAATAATTGGTTTCTGTTCATTGAATTGGTTTCTGTTCATTGAATTATTTGCAATGTTTAATATGTTCCTCAGGCCATGCTAACTTTTGAAATTTATTTTTAAGTAACTTTTGTGTGACAGACAATTTACAAGACTCTTAGATATTAAAGATAAATACAGTATAGGTTTTTACTCCAAGGAGCTCAAAACTAAATGTGGAGAACAGTATATAAACAAAGAGTTTTGTTCTTGTTTTTTTTAATGGGTCCTGTAATATAAATGGGGAAGGACACAGAGAGCATACAAAGCTTGAGAGTACGCAAGAGTGGACCACTGATGTACTTTGGAAACTTTAAGTGAAATTTGAACTGGATCTTAAGTGAGGGTGATTTTCCTAGCAGATTAAATAGGGCAAAGTGCAGTCTACATGGAGGAAAAACTGTGACCAAAGACCCAGTGAGCGAAGAAAGGTGTGATGTTCCGTTATAGTTGTGAACCGAAGGATTCCTGTTGAAAAAAAAAAATGAGTAATGGCGATGAACGGAATTATTCTAACTCAGAGAGAAGGTTTGCAGTCAGATCACAAAGATGACGAAGAGGTTCAGAGTTTGGATGTTGCCTGGGAGGGAAAGGAAGCCAAGGGTTTTTCAAGTCAGGAGTGTGACGTAAGACTTGTTCTTTAGGAAGACAGCCCTGGAGGCACTCAGCAAAAATGCAGACTGTCAGCTTCATCCGTGTGCTTTCTCAAAGGAAGGGCTGCATTTTAAAAAATAAACTAAACTTCTATTACGCTTTCTAGGAACGAACTAGAACAAATAAATGTTCAGGGGTTGTTATACAGGTACGGTTCTATTACGATTAAGTCATGATGACAATTTTGATTGACTGTTGTTTCCCATTGGCTGGAAGATCCATGTTCTTCCAACTCAATAGCAATTTTACAGAAATAAAGGGTAATGGTAGTTATTCTTATGGAAGTTAAAAAAGGATATGAACTAAAGGATTTTGCAAGCAAATAAAAATTGAGTATGCTTCTCTTTCCCTTCTTACTCAAAAAAAGAAAGAGAAAAGAGAGAGGGAGAAAGAGAGAGAATGTTGCCTGTCTTAGGAAAAAATTAGTAAGAATATATTTTCCTCAATCATTCTGGCAAGGAGATTTTTGTGTAAGAAATTATTTTTTTTGTGATCACCTTAAAAAAAGACATGGCATAATATTATGGATTATGAATTACAAAGATGGATCCACTATAATTGCATATTTCTTATGAAAAAGTGATATTATTAAGCGAGTTAAGAATTTTTTTTCACTTTACATATATGGCATGATTCATAAGTGGCTAATGTATACTTTTAAATAAGCTCACTGAGATGAAGAAATAACACCAAAGAGATATGCCATTTTGTGTTTCACAAAAATGATAATGTCTATTTTCAACTCTTGTGATAAACATCCAAAAATGACAGGTCTATATTAGGAACGTTCTACTTTTTTTTGAATGGAGAGAGACTTTCAGAGATACCACAGCATTCAGTAGGAATGTAAAACTAAATAGCCGAGTATTTTAATTCTTACAAACCATTTACAGCACATCAAAGCACTGTGTAAATACCAGTTAAATAAAAAAAAGTTAAAATTAAGGGAAAATTTAATGGAATCTTAAAGTGACATATTTTCAGATCTATCAAGCAATATGACAAGCTGTTTTTTAGTACAAGGACAAATATGAATTAATTTCAAATACTATGATCTAATCAATTACAGAATTTAATAAACTGATTTATATCTTTTCTTCTTACACACTCATTTATAGTCTTTGTTTTGTTTGAATCTCGAACCAGAGTGAGTCTTACACAAAGCACTCATCTGGTTGGCATGGAGCAAAGGGCTTTAATAATCCGTATCGATCTGTGACCTCATAAAATGTCATAGAACATTAGCCAAAGTCTACTATTCTGCCTTACAGGTATACGTATTACTAATACATACAACGGTGATCAAATGGTCAAAATGGTCTCTATACATCTTGATTTTTCAATACTACTCTGTGCTGTTTACTTCTGATCTGTGCAGATTGCCTCAGGTCCAGAAGACTATAATCTGTCTGACCCTGTGCAAACATTACCCTTTGGTAGCAGGTAACACATGCGTTATAGCCACCGGTGGTCCTTCAGGTTTTCATTTTCAAAGAACTGCAATTTCTCCATAATTTACCCGTCTTTCTTAGAGGTCTGCTCTTACTGTGATTTGGTGAACTGGAAACTGATATCAGAATATTTAAACAACCATTTGTAACACAGACTCTGGTTTATGATTGCACAAATCAACAAAGCAACAACCAGGGAGAGCTTGTTCACAAAGGAAAGCTACTTTATTTTAAATAATTCTGCTATAGGAAACGTATTCAACATTTAGAACAACATGCCTCTTTAAGAGTTTTCTCTATTTCTAAAACGTGGACCGCAGTGTCTGAGGAAGAATTATCATGGGTGGACTTGGAGCAAGCCTAAATGATTTAGTATCTCAAAAAACAAACAAGCAAAAAAAACCCCACAATAATCTCCTCTTACAATAGCAGGAGTTGTATCAATGGATCAAGATGGCAAAACCTATATTCTTAGATTTCTAACTTCTAATGACTTTCATGGATGCTTCCATTCTTTTATCTTTCTTAGTATTCTCGGTATATTTAAAGAAGATTTAAAGTGTGATAAGAGATATACGTCTGTATAATAAAGGTTACAAGCCCCTTGCTAGAGACCATACTATCTTGAGTTTTAGATGATTTCATGTTTTACAAAAGGTGATTGAAATTATTCAACTGCTACAGAAACATAAAGACATTATATTATAAAAGATTTTGAATCTATTATAAAGGATCTATTTCATCAAGCCTACCCAACTTAAGGGAACTAATGACAGTTGACTGTGATATTTATAGGTATAAAAATCATATGCATTTTTTTGTAAGTGTGACGTGGCGTAGGGGTAGCAGACTCTGGTACATGTCCTCCCAACCCAACATCGTAAGCCCAGCACACTCCTGAAGGGCAGCTCTGCTTCTCCACTCATCATTAAATCATATACAGGTTTTAAAAACGTTGAACATTAAAATAGGATTGAAAACTAAGATAGAGAGATTATGTCTTTATGGCTATTGAATGACTCATCCAAACAGTTAGATAAATAGATCCCGATACAGTCCTACATGAAATAAATATGCAAAGAATCATAAAATAATGGTTCCTGAAAATAATGAGGCAAACGTTTAACCCCTCCCTTACTGTCCACCATTGCTTTCAAAGACCCAGGAACTGCACCACAGAGAAAGCTGGCCACCCATCTTTCGTTCATGGTTCTCGAACATATTAGTTACCTGCAACACAAAGTTTCAGCAGTGGAGGAGCAGTGTGTCCAAAAGCGACTTTGGGCTCAGCCTTGCTAGATGATCAGCATAGGGAAAACAAGGATGTGCCCATGTACAGGAAGGTCCAGAACCTATCCCACTTACACCTGTCTGTGCTTTCGACAGTTATTTGAAGACTGTGTCTGACCAAGACATCAAGTAAAATAAAGAACTGAAAAGTGAAAAAAATATGTTACAAAAATGTCAGGCAATGTTGATTGAAACATTACATATTTGAGTAATGCTCTTCATCAATTTGAAATTAAAAAACCTTAATATAAAAATGATAACATGGGCAAATACAATATCTCTATAGAGATGTATATTCTTCTAATATAAGGGTATATACATCAAGGAGTGAGAAGAGAAGTGCATTCCGGGAGGTGGCGTCTGCAGATGAAAAATGCTTACAGGAAAATGATGTTTCTGTCATTACAAGAACTTGACTAGCAGTTCCTGAAATAAATTGTTCTTTTTCCAGCACATCTTACTGCAAGGTATAAGATACCTCGGAGATACTGCAGGTTTCATTCCAGACCACCAGAATTAAGTAAATATGCCAGTAACACGAGTCACACAGTTTCTTTTGGTTTCCCAGTGCATGTACAGGATGTGTTTGAGCTATACTGTAGTCTTTTAAGTGTGTCTGAAAAATGCACATGCTTTATTTTAAAAATACTCTGTTGCTAAAAAAAAAAAGCTAACCATCATCTGAACCTTTAGCAACTCTTAATCTTTTTGCAGGTATAGGATCTTGCCTTGATGTGGATGGCTCCTGACTGATCAGAGTGGTGGCTTCTGATGACTGGGTGGCTGTGGCAATTTCTTAAAATAAGACAATGAAGTTGTCACATTGAATAACTCTTCCTTTCACTAAAGATTTCTCTGGAGCATGCAATGCTCTTTGGTAGCCTTTTTACCCACAGTAGAACTTTTTTTTTCCAAAATCAAAGTCCATCCTCTCAAACCCTGCTGCTCCTTCTTTACCAACTAAGTTTATGTCATACTCTAAATGCATCCTTGTCATTTACACAGTCCTCAAGGCATTGTCAGCAGGAGTAGATACCATCTTAAGAAACCTCTTTCTTTGCTCATCCATACGAAGCAACTCTTCATCTGATCATGATTTATCATGGGATTGCTTCAATTCAGTCACATCCTCAGATCCCACTTCTAATTCTAGTTCTCTTGCTGTTTGTACCACATCTACAGTTACTTCATCCACTGGAGTTTTGAACCCCTCAGATTCATTCATGAGAGTTGTAATAAACTATTATCTAACTCTTGTCAATGTTGATATTTCCCCCTATCCCATGACCTCTTCCCTCTTCACAAAGGGTCTTCATAGCATCTAGAATGGTGAATCATTTCCAGAAGGTTTTCAATTGACTTTGTCCAAATCTCTCAGAAGAATCCACTGTCTACGGAAGCTATAGCTTTACAAAATGCATTTCTTAAATAGTAAGACTTGAAAGTCAACTTATTCCTTGATCCATGGGCTGTGGAATGGGTGTCATTTTAGCAGGCATGAAAACAACACTAGCCTCATTGTGCATCTCCATCAGAGGTCTTGAGTGACCAGGTACATTGTCAATGAGCAGTAATATTTGAAAGGATTTTTTTTTTTTCCTAAGCAATAGGTCTCAACAGTGGGCTTAAAATATTCATAAACTATGTTGTAAGTAGATGTGTTGTCATCCAGGCTTTGTTGTTCCATTTATGGAGCACACGCAGAGTCCATTTGGTGTATTTCCTAAGGGCATTAAGATATTTGGAACGATCAGTGAGCACTGGCTTTAACCTAAAGACACCACTGCATTAGCACCTATCAAGATAGGCCAGCCTGTCTTTTGAAGATCTGAAGCCAGACCATAAGTTCTACTCTGTCACTAGGAAAGTCCTGGATGGAATCTTCTTCCAAAATAAGGCTGCTTCATCCACGCTGAACATCCGTAGTTCCGCGCAGCCTCTCTCATCATGTGTCTTGGCTGGGTCTTCAGGATAACGTGCTCCTCCTTGTACTTTCATCTTACAGAGACGTCTTCGGTCTTCGGTCCTTAAACCGAAGGAACCTACCTCTGTTCGCTTCAAACTTTTTTTTCTTGCAGCTTCCTCTTCTCTCTCAGACTCTGTAGAATTGAGGACAGTTAGGGCCTTGCCTTGGATTAGAGTTCAGCTTAGAGGAATGTTATGTCTGATTCGATCTTCTCACCAGAGCATCCTCTCCATAGAAACAAGAAGGTTGTTTCAGTGTATCATCTGTGTGTTCCCTGGAGTAGCACTTTGAATTTCCTTCAAGAAATTTTTATTTATATTCAAAACTTGTCTGACCCTTTGGTGGAAGAGGCCTAGCTTTTGTCCTATCTTGGCCTTCCACGAGCTTTCCCCACTAACTTTAATCATTTCTACCTTTCATTTAAAGTGAGAGACATGTTACTCTTCCTTGAACACTTAAAGGTGATTGAGGGGTTATTAACTGACCTAATTTGAGTAGAATTATGTCTCAGATCCTAGAAATAGAGATGGGGAAGTGGCCAGTGAGTGGAGTAGTCAGAACACAGAGCATGTGTCATCTATAAGGCACAGTTTCATACAAAAAAAGGATATTAACACTTACTAAAATATATATACCTAACACTGGAGCAACTAAATATATAAAGCAAATGTCAACATATATAAAGGGAAAAATTGACAATAATATAATAATAGTCAGGGCCTTCAACAACCCACTTACATCAATGTACAAGTCATCCCAACAGAAAATAAAGAAAGAAATAATAGTCTTAAGTGACAGATTACACCAGTTGAACTTAACAGCTATCTACAAGGCATTCAATAAAAAAAAAAAAAAAACAAAAAAACAGAATACACATTTTTTTCAAGTACAAATGGAATGTTCTCCTAAGAGATCACATGCTAGGCCACAAAACAAATGTTAACAAATTTAGGAGGATAGAAATTATATCAAGCATCTTTTCCAATCACAACAATATTGAACTAGAATTCAATTACAGGAAGGAAAATGGGATGAATGCAAACACATGTAGACTAAACAGCATGCTACTAAAACCCAGTGGGTCAACCAAGAAATTGAAGAGTTGATATAAAACATCAGAGACAAATTAAAATAAAAGCACAACTTTCCAAAATCTATGGGATGCAGCTGAAGAATTTCAAAAAGAAAGTTTATAGTGATATAGGCCTAAGCCAGGAAACAAGGAACATCTCAAAGAAACAACCTAATTTACCATCAAAAAGGAATAAGAAAAAGAAGAACAAACAAAGCCCAAAGTCAACAAAAGGAAGAAAATAAAAATATCTGAGAGAAAATAAATAAAACAGAGGCCAAAAAAAGAATCGAATCAATAAAACCAAAGACTATTTTTTTGAAAAGATAGACAAAATTGATAAGCCTTTAGCCAGAGTCATTAAGAAGAAAAAGAGAAAGAGAACACAAATAAACAAAATAATAAATGAAAAGGGAGCTATAACAGTCTGATATCACAGAGATACAAAAAAATCATAAGAGAATACTGCAAACAATTATATGCCAACAAAATGGACTACCTACAGAAAACTGAGAAATCTCTATAAACATTCACTCTTCTAGGACTGAATCAGGAAAGAAAAACAAAACGTGAACAGACAGAATAGAACAAACACTGAAAATGACTTTGCTAAAAATAAAATCCCAGCAAAGAAAAGTTCAGAACAACACAGCTCCACAGGGAAATTATAGAAAACATATAAAGAACAGCTAATATCTACCCTTTTCAAACTATTCCAAAGAATTGAAGAGGAAAGTACAGTCTTCAATTGATTCTACAAGACCACCATTAATTACCCTGAAACCAAAACCAAATGAAAACGTGACAGAAGGGAAAATTATAGGTCAAATGTCTCTGATGAAAACAGATGCAAAATTCTCAGTAAAATATAAATAAAATATAAGCCAAATTCAACAATATATAAAAGGAATCATGAGACATGATCAAGTGGGATTTATTCTGGGGACACAAGGGTACTCCAGTCCCCATAAAGCAATCAATGTGATGCACCCCTTTAACAAAAGGCAGGGGTAAAAATCACATGATCATCTCAATAGACACAGTAAAAGCATTTGACAAAACTCAGCCATTTGTAATAAAAACTGTCATCAAAGTGGTACAGAGGGAACAAATACCAACTTAATAAAAGCCATTTATGACAAAACCATAGCCTACATGATAGTCAATGGTGAAAGCTGGAGGCTTTTCTTCTAAAGTCGGTAGCAAGACAAGAATGTCTCTTCTTGCCACTTCTATTTAACATAGTATTGGAAGTCCTAGCCACAGGAATCAAGTCTGAAAAAAGGCATAAAAATTGGAAGAGAAAAAGTAAAACTGTCACTGTCTGCATTTGACAGGATACTATACAAATGACATGACACTACACAAAGGAAATCCTAAAATCTCCACCAAAAATCTGTTAGAACTAGTAAGTGAATTCGGTAAAGGAGCAAGATGCAAGATTAAAACACAGAAATCTGTTTCTCTTCTTCACACTAACAACAAACTATCAGAAAGAGAAACCAAGAAAACAGTTCTGTTTAAAACCACACCAGAAAGAATAAAGTATTAGGAATAAACTTAACCAAGGAATGAAAGACCTATATTCTGAAAATGATAAAATTTGATGAAGGAGGTTGAACATGGTATGAAGAAGTAAAATGATATCTAATGTTCATGGATTGGGAGAATTAATAGTTAAAGTGTCCACACTACACAAAGCAATTACATATTTCATGCAATCTCTATATAAATACCCATGATATTTTCTTATAGAGCTAGAAAAAATAATCCTAAAATGTATATTGAAACATAAAAGACCTCGAATACCTAAGGCAATCTTGACACAAAAGAAAAAAGCTGGAGGGAACACATGCCCTTACTTCAGACTATGCAACAAAACTACAGTCATTAAAACAGTGTGGTGCTGGTACGAAAACAGACACACAGGTCATTGGAACAAAGCAGGGAGCACAGAAGTGAGCCCACAGCCGCATGATCAGTTAGTCTGTGACAAAGGAGGCAAGAATACACAAGGAGGAGAGACAGCTTTTTCAGTAAGTGGTTCTGGGAATGCTGGACAGCTGCATGCAAGAGAATGAAAGTAGGGTATTTCTTATACCATATAGAAAACATAAACTCTAAATGAGTTAAATACCTAAATGTAAGATCAGAAACCATGAAATTCCTAGAAGAAAGCACAGGGAGGGCAGGCTTTGACATAAATTATAGCAATACTTTTTTTGGATTCTTCTCCTAAGGCAAGTGAAGCAAAAGCAACAGTAAACAAATGGGACCTAATTAAACTTAAAACCTTTTACACAGCAAAGGAAACCACTGACAAAACAAAAAGACAACTCACTGAATTGGAGAACGTATTTGCAAATGTTACGACTGATAAAGGATTGATATCCAAACTGTATAAACAACGTACACAACCCAATGTCAACAAAAGCAAACAACCCGATTACAAATGAACAAAAAGCCCTGATTAGACATTTTTCCAAAGAAGACATACAGATAGGTAACGGGCACATGAGAAGACGCTCAATGCTGTTAATCATCAGAAAAACGCAAATCGAATCCAAAATGAATCAGCTCATACACGTCAGAACGGCTATCACCTAAAAGACCACAGATAACAAATGTTGGTGAGGATGTGGGAAAAAAGGAGCACTTTTGGTGGGAGTGCAGATTGGTGTAGCCACTGTGGAAAACAGTATGGAGGTCTCTCAAAAAACTAAAAATAAAACTGCCATATGACCCAGCAATTGCTTTACTGGGTATATATCCAAAGAAAATGAAAACACTAATTTTAAAAGATAAATGCATCTCAGTGTTTATAGTAACATTACTTACAATAGCCAGTATGTAAAAGCAATTTAAATGCCCATCAACAGATAAATAGATAAGAAAGAAATGGTGTGTATGTATATATGTATTTATGTAAACATAAAACTAGGAAATATTGATAGATTACAAGATAGATAAAGAAGAGAGTGAGTGAGAAGTCAAATATGGATAAACACAGAAGTGAAAAAGAAATAAAAAGTAAAGCAGAAAAATAATTGGGTGGAAATTAGCAATGTCCCTGAGATAAAAAATCCCCATACACAGAAAGAAATGGCTCATCACAACTCAAACAATCCCATTCCTAGAAGTTAGTGCATCCTAGATAAAGAATAATGTACAAAAAGTTTCCACATTGCCCAGAAGAATGATCAATTTTAAATGCCATGATGTAATGATACAGTGGAATAAAATAAAGACAAGTCTAAAAAAAAACCCCATAATATCATTGTTTAACCCATAAAAATGAATAAAATATAAAATAAAGTGATATGCAAATTATATGATAATACAATAACAAAATTAGATCTGAAACCAACAAGAATATATTGTTGAAAGAAAGGGAAAGGCTAAAAAAATGTTAAATTCCTTATCTCAGAAATTGGGCATCAAATTATATTTATTTCTTTCTAGATAATCAGAGGAATCAGAAATTTAAAAATTATTTAAGATAATGAAAAGATAAAGATAGCTATTTAAAATTTAAAGCAAGGTATACACCATCTGAAACAGTAACAGAGATGAGAAAGTCTAAAATTGAAAAGCTTGCAATCATATTATAAAGTATGAAGAGTGTATCAACTACATACGAGAATAATTTCAAGTGGACCTAAAGAAAAATTCTAATTAAATTATATATAAAGCTATTTTACAAGACTCATCCCTTAAATTGAAACGAAGAAACCTCACATTTTAAATGTATATGAAATATTAGAAATTATAAATAAATATATTAGAAAAGTGTGTTAGAAAAGGTTTTAAAAGTCAAGGTCACAAAATTAATACAAAATTTTATTTAACTTTGGTGAAAATAATATTTCTGGACAAAAAGCATTGCTATATATTTCTAATTGTAATACCCCTAAGGAATATAGAAGTTCCTGAAACTTTATGTGTGAAATAACATAGACTAACAATGCGTAAACACCAACCTATTCTTACTAAAAAAGAATCAAGATTTAAGAATCTATTATGAAATTAACTGTGGGAAATTTTAAGAAATGTATATATAGCCCTCAGTTTCGAGAGATCAATAAATAGGCCAGAAATTATAAAACTTAAATAATGTCACTAAGAGGGTTAATATGTCTACAGTTATATGACAGAAAGAATTAATCGAATTCATACCCAGGGCACATAGTACTTGAACACGTTTGTGCCCTGGTCGACATAGAAAAATCTGTTTATCTTACAAAATAAAAGTAAACCAACGTAATAAAATTAGAAATCAATTAAAAATGTTTTTAAAAGTCTCACAAAGTAACAACACAAAAATACAATATAGCATTTTCTTTAATAAAACGAGGCCTAAAATAGACCACAGAACATTCAAATAAGATTTATTTGAAAATTGTTATTAAAGCAAAATCAAGATAAAAGAAGAGAGATAAACATTAGACACCAGTATTTAAGAAATGGGTTAAGACTAAAAGAAAGTAAATAATTTATAAATCTGCAAATTGAAGACTGTATTTTATTTCCTTTAAAATTTAAAATTTCTGTTTATACAACTCTGCCAGTAAACTTGATAATCTCTTAAAATTCATTTCTAAAAAGTAGAAATATTCAGAACGATTTCACGTGGACTATTTCAATAAATCATTGACCATAAAGTTATATAAAAATGAGTTAAGAAACAAAACACTCAGGACTCCAAGAATTTTAAGCATAACATAAATGAAATAAGTATTCATTTTTATGGACTTTAAACCATTGAAGAATGCAGAAATTATAGAAAGCTTTACAATTCACTTAACAAACCTAGATTAATCCTGGTACTAAAAACGACAAATGAAAAAAACGACTAACTGAGTTTTTTTACAGATATAGATAACTAATACTTAATATTTTACAGCCAATTTATTCCAGCCTTGTAAAACCAGGATATTCCATGATAAAATTGTTTCAAGTAGTAGAGCGGGGATGGTTAAAAACTAGGAAACCGATAAAATAAGTCAACATTATTAATATGTTTTGTTAGCATTTTTAATAAAATTATTAGTAGGTAGAAATCATCTCCGTAGATATGGCTCACTTGTACGTTAAGCTTCAGTATGCTTTAAAAGCCATTATAAACTGAGAGAACCGTGTTTCCTTAACGTGTTAAAGAATTTACAACTAAAGCCAACTAGCATTGCTGTCAATAATGGTGGACTACAAAAGACCTGCTAAGCTTTTGTCGGAGTATAGAGAATTAAAAAGAGGAAAAATAAGCTAAACTTTAAAACTTTAACAACCTCATTTTGTTTTGTTGTGTTTGTTTCGGTTTGGTTTGGCGTTCTTACGCCCAGGCGAGCCACTCCCTAGATGTCTGTGACCAGATCACCTTCGCTCTTTATCATGGCTGTCTTAGTGGGTCCTCTACAGTGGCAGGTGAGGGATGGTGGCTTGGGATGGTGGCTTGTGCTGGTGGCCCCTAGATGCACGGGTTCCCAACATTTAGATGCTTCCCATGACTCTGTTGGCTGAGACCTGCGCACCACCAGGGACGCTCTCAGACAGGATTAGCAGAGAATTAAAAGTGAGGCTGCCATTCCCACTACTGCTTCTACAACTCTAAAACCCTGTCCCAGAAAAATCCCAGACTCTGTACGTTGCCTCTCCCCACTTTTTATTTGGCATGACCCAGGCCATAGACTCTCGTTCAAGACTGTGGTTGCATTATTTAAATAAATGTACAAAGAGATAAAATTAACATACCATGTGCGGCACATACGTAAAATACAGAATTTGGTAAGTTTGGGCAGGTGTCTACACTGCTGAACCCGTCAACACAATCAACAGCATATTCACCGCTCTCAGAAATGTGTGTCCCTTTTTAGTCTTCTATCAGCAGTCCCCTCCACCTCCAGGAAACCACTGATCTTTTCTCTATCACGATGCATCAGTTTGTATTTTCTAGAGTTTTATACAAATGGAATTACGCATAACATTCTTTTTTTTTTTTTTTTTGCTGGCTTCTAGCATCATAAATATTATGAGATTCTTCTAAAGTGTCCTATCAGTGTATTCCCTTTTATATCTGGGTAGTGTCCCATTTTATGGATGAGCCACAATTTGTTTATCTGTGAATCTGCTGGTGGCATGTGGGCGGTCTCCGCCCGTTGCGTATGCAAACACGGCTACCATGTTCACTCACGTACAGGTCTTTGCGTGAGCATGTGCTTTTATATCTTCTGCTGAAAGTCCCAGCAGTAGACTGGTTAGGCACATGGCGAGGTTCATGTTTAACTTTTTAAGAAACTGCCAGATGGTTTTCCAAAATGATTTATTTGTGTCCCTTTTTAGCCTTCCTACCAACACCCCTCCATCTCCAGGAAACCACTTTTACCATTTTACATTCCCACCAGAACTGTGTGAGAGTCCTGGTTTTCCCACATCTTTGTCAACCCTTGATAGAATCCATCATTTGCACTTTGAACATTTCTCTCAGTTTGTGGCTTATATTTTTATTCCCTTAACACTGCCTTCCCAAGAGCAAAGGTTTTAATGTTGATAAGTCTAATCTATCATTTCATTTGGTTATGGATCATGTTTTTGTTCTCATATCTAAAAGAAACCACAAAGGTTTTCTGCTAGGTTTCACTTTGGAAGTTTTACAGTTTCCATTTTCACACTCAGGTCTACGATTCATACTATTATATTTATTATGAGGCATGAAGTGTTTTGTTATTTTATGTTTTTGTGTATGGATGTCAAACGTCATTTGTTGAAAAGACTATGCTTTCTTCCTTGAACTGCCTTCGTGTCTTCAGCAAAGATCAGTCGTCCGTATATATTGGGGTTTACTTCTGAACTCTACCCTGTGTCATTCCCCATTTGTCTGCCTACCTTCATGTCAGTTCCACACTGTACTGAATACTAATGTTTTACAAGTCTGGAAATTTGCCCTCCAACTGGCTCTTCCTTAAAATGTTCTAAGTCTTTCGCACATCAGCATGAAACTTAGTATTTCAATGGCAGTCCGACATTTTACACAAAAATAAGCTTGCTGGGATGCTGTTTGGGGTTGTGTTGAATCTACAGATAAATCTGGAGAGAACCAACACTGTAATAATACTGAGTCTTCTAATCTCTGAACAAGGCTTGCCTCACTGATTACTTACGCATACTTTCATTACTCCCAGCAATATTTTGTAATTTTCAGAGCACAGATCAGATCTTGGGCATTTTCCTCAGATTTACTTATAAGTAATTCATATTTTGATATTATCATAAATAGCATTGCTTTCATTAAAATGTTTATTATTAATACGGAAATACAGTTGATTTCTTACATAGTAATATAGCACGATGTAACCTGGCTAAATTCACTTATTCAGGAAGTTTTGTGTTGTTGTTTTTGTTTCATAGATGTCATTAGATTTTCTACTTAGATGGTCACATTATCTGCAAATAAAAGTAATTTTATACCCTTCCCTCCAGTCTGGATGCCTTTAATTTCTTATTCTTGCCTTATTGCACTGGCTAGAACTTTCACATTGTGTTGCAGAGACAGTGAGAGCAGACAGCTCTGCCTTGTTCCTGATGTTAAGGTGAAAGCATTCATTTCTCACTCTTATGCATGATGTCAGCAATCAGTTTCTTCATAAATTTTCTTTATCTGGTTGAGGAAATTGACTTTTGTTCTTAGTTTGCTGAGTTTTACTAGAAACGTACGTCAGATATTGTCAAATTCTTTATCTCCATGTACTAAGATAATTATATGTTAATTATATCCTGTAATAAATTATACTGATTGACATTCAGACGTTATACCAACCATGCATTCCTGGGATAAGCCCTATTCAGTCAGGACTGTAGAGTTTGGGGAACGTATACTGAAGTATGCATCGAACTTTTGCACGTATGTTTATTAGGTGTATTTCCTGTAACTTACTTTTCTTGTAATTTGTTTGTCTGCTTCTGGTCTGTGCAGTGATGGCGTCACTGAATGAGTTGTATTGTGTTTCCTCCTCTTTAATTTTCTCTTCAATCTTCTTCATTTTTTTGAGAATTTGTATTATTGGTTTCTCAATGTTTTGTAGAATTTATCAGTGGTGTCACCTACACCTGGAGTTCCATTTGTGGGGAGGTTTTTTTAAGTATGTATTTTATTTCTTTAATAGACATAAGATATTCTCTTGAGTAAACTTTAGTAGCTTGTTTCTTTCAAGGAATTTGTTAATTATGTCTTAAGTTAACAAACTGATTTTCAAAAACATGTTTATAATACTTTCTTAATTTGTTTCTAATATCTTTAGAGAAACTAGTGTGATCCAGCCTCATTCTTGATATTGATATTTGTGTATTTCTTTTTTTTTTTTGCAAATCAGCCTGACCAGAGTTTAATCACTTGTATCACTTTTCTCAACAAATCAGCTTCCACTTTCATTAATTTTCTTTATTATTTTTGTGTCTTTCATTTGATGGATTTCAACTTCTATCTTTATTACTAATGTACTTCCACTTGCTTTGAGTTTGACTTGCTCTTCTTTTTCCTACTTTCTCAAAGTAGAAGCTGAGGGCATTGAGATGAGAGCCTTCTTTTCTCTTATAGGTATTGAGTGCCACAAATTTCCCACAAGAACTGGCTGCAGTTTCGAAAATTTTTTTGGAGCCTATAGTCAGGATATTCCTCCAAGTCTTCCCTGTGTCACACTTTTCTATAGCTTCAAGAGGTCAAGAAGAAAAAGATTTTAAGTCCATGCATATATATTGTGTGTGTGTGTCCATATATGGATTTATATGGAATTTTATATAGGTATATACAGAAATAATAATTAACATCTTCTAATCTTATATAACAGCCTATTGCAAAATGGCACCACATATTCTGTAATATACTTAAATTGCTGGTAGCAGTAATAGAAATAATCAGAAATTAGTGACGTCTGGGTAAAGAGGGAGGCTATTACATGCATGATAACAAATCACAACAGCAGCTACCACTTGTTAAGAACACGCACTCTGTGCCAGAGAATATGCTGTAGTCTCTACTATCTGGCATCTTCATATAAGCCTATAAGGAACAAAGGGCATCATTATTTTATAGATAAGAAAACAGGTTGACACGGTCTTCACTGTCTGTCCATGATCCCAGAGCTACACGTGGCAGGGCTAACGTTAGAGCCCAGGTCTTTTTGACTGCAAAGTGTTCCTAAAGAAAAAAATATTTCAATGTCAGCCTCTCCACAGTGAGTCACTCTGTGGCATTTGTTCCGATTTCATTACTTGTGAGCCTCAAACTCAATTGGAAGAAACCTTTTATCAAGAGTTTAACCATATCTCCCCCACATAATAGGGGAAAATTCTACCATCCGTGAAAGTTGCTGCCTCTAATAGAGCAAGCCTTCTGAAAACCTATCTCCTTAGAGATTGTAGAAAATTATAGAAATGCCTTGGCTAGTCCCCAAGTTATTCCTAAGGCTGGTTTCTCCTGCACACTTTCATTTGATGTGCTCAAAACTTTTTATTTGCTTTTCAGTTTCCCTCGTGATTCTTGCTTTGCAGGTCTTCCAACATTGAATGGAATGTAGACAGACTCTTACTAGGATTTTTCCCCATTTCCATGTATATAATAAGCAAACAAAGTCATAGTCTTAAATTCACTGATGTCTAATATTTATGCATTATATATTGTTAGACCTGATTGGTGCTATCTGTGTTTCCCAAATCTAATTACTCTGGAACCCTGTGGGAAGACGTATTTTAATTACCATGTACTTATTTCTCCCAACATTGCCTCTCCTCATGCAAAATTCTCTAGACCTACAGTATTACTAAGATGGCAACAAAAAGAAATGAATGTGCTCTTCTCATTCTGTCCTGGAACAGAACTATGACTGTTTTATCTGTAGACACCTGCTAGTCCTTGCACCTGAGCTAAGAGTCACAACAAAGCAGAGCAGGTCATTTCTGCCATCCACAACCGCTGATTCTACTCTGTTAAAAGCCTGCACACAAAAATCTTCTCAACTTTGAAGTGAGCCTGAGTTTGCTCTAGAGATATCTACCAATCTCTTCTTAGAACACCCTTTGCTCCTTACGAATGACATCAAGATTTTGTGAAGTTTGAGGATCACTAGCGAAATTGTCCTGGCTGCAGAGCTGTATCTTTCTCTCTCCAAAACCACATTCCATGCGCTACATCAGTGGTTCTCAGCCATTGGTGATTTTGTGCCTGTTTTCCTATGGAATCATTTGGCAATATCCGGACACACTGTCCATCGTCATGGCTGGAGAGTGGGTGTAGCTGCTGGTTTCTGCTGGATCTGGATACAGTGCTCAAGTCACACCCCCACCTCGCCGACAGCCAAATATCTGGCCCCAAATGTCGATAGTGATGAGGTTGAAAACCCTTGTCCTAGATCATTTCCTACTTTAGGAGTTTTATTTTTTTATATAAAATATCTATAGGAAGCAGAGCTACCTCAACATTTACAATTCCCTGAGGAAACTTTTCCTGGCTTTTGCTCTGTACACACTTACCTGAGCCTGCCTAGATGTTGATTGTGTCTCACTGTTTTATAGCTAAGAACACAGCTGACACAGGCTATACCGTCTGCCCGTGTCGCTGTAGGCTTCCACGTCCCACTAAGTCCCGAGCCTTGTCTGTTTATACCTGCTGCTTCATGTCATCTCTCCTGCCCTTGAGGGCATCTGAGTTTGCCGAGGCTTCATTAAATGCAACCCACGGGCAAATTAAACAGACCGTTTTTCTAATATTTCACCCCAAACTCATATGCTTATTTTGGCTTTCTTAGTATCTCCACACAAAAGGCTACGCGAAGTAGAGGAAACCTCACGGGAAGACAGTGAAGGAGAAACTGGTACAGCTCAGAGCGACTTGCCCAAGTCGGCTTCCCCAGAGTGGGGACACTCTCATCGGAAGGCTGCTTCCAGGCCACCTTGTTGCAACCTCTTCCTGCAAAAGAGTTTAAATCTCGGCTATAAACTCTGCTCTATCACTTGGAACATTCCGTGGTTTTGGCCCAAGTCATTCACAGTCATGATTTTCCTCTTAACAACTATTGTGAAGTTGAGAGAGAGGAAAATTGTCGAGCTTCCGAATTGGTCAACATCATTGTAGAAGTTTGACTAGTAAAATAAAATAATGTGAATTTTGGTGAGGGGAGGGTTCAATTCCCAGTACTTCCATTAAACAATTTTTTTTTAAATCAAAAAAAGAAAAAAGAATGTGAATTTTAACAATGGAGAGATTTGAGAGATAATGAATAAATAAAGTGTCCTATTTATCAAAACAAAGAAAATGTACTAAAACACAATTGGAATTAATATTTGGAATAGCACTCTTTCTGGGTGTACTAGGGACATTAAAAAAAATACAACCCCACTCCCACATACAAACACACACAGACGTACATCAGGTGGATGACAGCAAAAAAAATAGGTCAAAGATACCAAAAAAGAAAAATTCATTATGTACATATTAGAAACAAAAATAAAACACAGTTGAACTTTGAACAACGCAGGGGCTAATCCACCTACAATTTATACTTGGCCTTCCATATTTGCAATTCCTCCGCATACTCAAATTCAACCAACCACGGACTGTGTATTATTTACTATAGAAAAACACCTGCGTATACGTGGACCTGATGCGGTTCAAACGCATTCAAAGGTCAAATGTCATTGTAACGGATGTAAAGTAAGTGTTGTCCCACATGCAGAATCGTTCGCCGTTTTACTGTGTACTTAGCTCACAAACAGAAATTAACGTAAGTAGAGTTTTATCAAATCCCAAGATAAAAGAGTTAAAATTTACAAGGTATTAATTCAGTCCAGGTTATTCTTTAAAAATAACACAATTCCAAAAAAAGTATCAAAGAAATTTTATTAGGATACTGACATAGTCATTCTAAAGTTCATCTCCACAGCCTCAAACATCTCGCTTGTCTCCCACTAGAGAATTCTTTTAATAAACTAAAAACAAAGAGGTAGATCTTTATTTGCTGTCATAGAGACATGTCCAAGGTATATTACATGAAACAAATAAATCCCAAAGTGTTCGAACAAACAGAGTTTAGATCAGTACAGGTAGCATATTATTTGAGAAGAAAAACATACTCGTTTATATATGCACAGAAAATATCCAGAAGAACACAGAGCAAAACGTTAGCAGTGACTTATTTCTAGGATATGTTTATGGAGAGAATAAAAGTCAACAGAAAAGAAGATAGTCAAAAGAACCACTTATATATGTGTGTGTGTGTATATATAGTAACTTTATAATTAAGTATAGAAATTCAATAAAAAGTATAGCCAAAATTTTTTTAAATGAATAATGAAATGTAATTCATTCTTTATATTAAATAAAGAACATGATAAAATCATTAGGAAAATGACAAGTTTAATAGAAGAGCATGTGTATCCATATATATACAAATATATATGGAAACATATATGTGAAAATGTAATCCATACACGTAACACATAAATATATATGCATACAGTTTATATATATGAGTATTTAATGCTTTGTAGATTAACAAATAAAATATTTCATAGCTGTGAGAAAATGACAAATGAGTTAGGGACACTAGGTAAAATTTTTGACACCAAAAAGTTAGTTGAATTAATGATTTGCATGCACAAAATAAAGCCATGAAACAATTAGAGGAAAATAAAATGAATATTTATTTAATATCTTCTGGAGATAACCTTTGTGATATACAAAAAAAGGCAGACACCATAAAATAAAATGAAATAATTTAAATATGTGAAATTAATCTTCTAAATATATAATCAAAATCCCACCTGAAATAATTAAAAGGTAAGTGACAAGCTCTGAGAAAATCATTTGTGATGTTTATAGAAACTAAAAGATTAATAAATTACTTTAAAACCACTTGTAGATCAATAAAAATTATGAAGTGACAAAGAAGATGAACATAATATACAGAAAGTAAAATATACAAAAGTCAAACAAATGTAAAAAATCATGTATATCATTAGTAATCAAAGTGGTGAATCTTAAGAACACAACAAAGTACCTTTTGATCTAAGTTGGAACATATTACAGCCAGACAGTTTTTTAACTGTTGGATAAGGTGGATTGAAATATCAAAATAAAATTTTAACCATTAAGTATATTTAGATAGACATAAGTGCAAAGGTGGTCATCTTAAGTTCATTTATTCCAAAAATTTTTAAACACCCGCCAGATCAGAACTGGAACCTATGTACAGAAAAATACTATACAGTATTACCCACTAACTAAAATCACACTGTAGATGAACACTTAGTGGGCTCACAATAGAGTAAGTAAAAATGGCAGATTATAAACAATTTGCTTCTATTAATTTTATTTGTGTAACAAAAATATACAAATATGTTAGTAAAATGGTAAATAAAGTTATATAAAGGTATTTTTTTTTCGTTCTTACATGTTTTGTCATCTTGAGCATAGACTGTACAATAAAATGTCATATTAATAAAATGTTTATTAAGAAAAATTACTTAAAATGGGCTATACCAAACCTATATCTTAAAGCTAATATATATTTTTGAACTTTAAAAAATAAATGAAGTAAACTTACTGATTTTTCAAGAGAAAAATTTGTAAAGAGATTTTTCAAAGAAGAGAGTCTAATTTGGGAATGCAACTATTCATTCTTTCGGTCAATATTTATGAAGCTTCTCATCTACATAAGATATGGAGGAAGGCATTGAAGATACAGGTCAAATAAAAACTGTCATCTGTTACTTCTCGTTGGATCAGAGTCAAATAAAACTGGAAGACAGTTATCCAATCATTATTTAAAAGATGCAGTGGTAAGCAGGAATAAAATCGTGTGATCTGACAACGTAAGAACTTCAGTAATGGCTTCCTGAGGAGGTGAGGAACAGAAACTAACCGAGCAGAGTGAGTAGCATTCTAGGTCTGGGCTTATACAATGATGCTGTCAAAGGACAGAGCATGACTAATGAAAGCAGAAGAAAAGGAGGCCAGTGTAGAGTGTGTGGACGCTTCCTTGCATGGAGATTTGAGCGCAAGGGGAGTGTGATGGGACAAGAATCCGTGGAGGCAGGACCAGATCATTCACAGTTTTTAAGGTCATGTTAAGGGTTTCAATTTTCATCCAAAGAACAACAGGACTCCTCTAAATTGCTCTAAATACACACTCAGCTTCTGTTTTGAAAGACGCACCTTGTGTACAGTGTAGAGAATAAATCCAGCAGAGCAAGAGCAGAGTTGGGGAGACTCAACAGGACAAAACGGTACCGGTAAAGATGGAGAGGACTGGATGGGTTTGAGAGATACTCAAGAAGTAGAACCAGCAGGATTTCACCACGATTTGCTTATGGAACGTGAGGGTGAGGACGCAGGCAAGGATGGTTCCTTACGATTCTGACCTGCAGAAATGGATGTTTCATTCACAAGACAGGAACCACCAAAAGGAAAGCAGGTTTGGAAAGAAAGACTATGATTTGGTTTGGGGATGGGCTTAAGGTACCCCTTAGATATTTGAATTTAGATGTCAAATAGGAAATTGGTGTACATGTGGGGAACTCAGAGAAAAAACCAATAAAGAAGTAACTTATTCATGTTAATAAATAAATAGTAATGCATGCTGTACATGAGAATGAGATCACCTGAGATTATTTAGAGAGAGAGAGAGAGAGAGAGAGAGAGCGGGAGAGGAGAGAGAACATAGTTGTCTAAGAGGAGGTGCAAGACAGAGCCATAAGGAAAACATAATATTCAGGTAGAGGAATTTGAGTTTACAAAGGATGTGGGAAAGAAACACGCTTGTGATGAAGAAGGAAAGCATCTTTCAGAAAACATCTTCTCCAAATAAGAAGAAAGAAAAGACTGAGAGTTGAATGTTGCCAAGGTATCAAAGTAAAGCAAAACATTTTAAATAAAAGCGAAGAGTTTAGTGATAATGAAGTCAGTGGCAAATTTAGCAGGAGCTGTTTTGATGGCTTGATAGGTTCTGATGACAGACTGCAGTGGCTTGAAGAATTGAGTGACTGATGAGGAAATGGGGACCAGGGTAGAATCTTATGAAAAGGTTTTTCTAGGAAGGGAAGGAATAAGACAGGGCAGAAGGAAAGGAAGATGTCAGATTAGGAGAAAATTCTATGTTATTTTTGAATAGTAAGACCCAGACATGATTAAAATCCTGTGAAGATGATCAAGGTTAGGAGTCAGCAAGCTATAAGACAGGAGCCAAATCCAGCCATTGCCTGTTTCTGTAAATAGGGTTGTATTGGGTCACAGATGTGCTGTTTCTTTGCATATTTGTTACAGTTGCTTTTATGCTGTAACGGCAGAATGAAGTAGCTGTGACATGAGAGTGTGTGGCCCGCAAAGTCTAAAATATTTACTATCTAGTCCTTTCCAGAAATATTCTCCTGCCTCCTGGTCTAGGTCAAAGAAATAATTCAGCTACGTAAGGAAGTGAGAGGTAAGGTGAGAATGAAAAGGTGACACAACTTAGAACTCCAGAGCCTGCTGGTAGAGGGGTTCACTCAGACTTAGGTGACATTATACCTTGGGAAGTGGGATGGTGATATAATTCGCTTTACCTTAAAGATAATTCTTTTTAAAGTTCTTTTTAAAAAAATTAATAAAACTGAAAGCCTTCAGCAATGACGAAGAAGAATAAATTAACAAAACCAAAATACAAAAAGTATGACTGGATACATTTTATATCTTTAAGGAATTTAAAATCTTAAGGAAAAACTACATCTGATACGTTAATGATTTTTATTCTGGATTATAAGAATATATAAAACTCACCTGCCTCATTTACACTTTCTAGTATAGTGGCCCATAGTGATTGGATGAATATTTATGGACTAGAGGAGATGTTTCAGAAAAAGTAATTATTACATAAAATAAGTCATTATACATGCTATGTTTTCAATGAAAAGGGTATTTTTCTAGAAACTCTAATTCAACATTTTGATTCAAAGACCCCCAAAAGGAACAAATCTGGATAAAATTAATACTATTTTTTCAGTATGATATTCAAAATGGGCACCATTTCAGAGCTAGAAAAGGATAATCAATAAATATAATTCAACTGATTAACAGAGCATAATATTGAGTCCCACCCCTTAAGAGTGATTTAAAAATAGAAAATGAAATAAAAGTAAACACAATGAGATTCACTCTAGAAAAAATATTATGAAAGAAGCAACCACAATGTGTTCCAGAAACGCAAATAACATTTCACATTAGAAAACAAAAATATAATTCATAAAAATCAATAACTAAAAGGTGGGAAAAAAAAGAACCCACAAAAAGAGAAAAACAAAATGCCAAAATGTAATTTAGTCATACTTAACGCCCACCTTGATAAATGTGTATTTATAAATGAGACTAGGTATGAAAAATGGGATAAAGAAATTTTTACCTAAAACAAATTATCTTGCCCACTGTTGTAAACATAGCACTGAGTCCTGTTTTAACAGCTACTAATGCAGGTATGCAATACATTTTTTGAATAAATAAGTGAATGAATAACTATAATAATAAAATGTACAAAACCACAGGAGACAGCCTGCATTAAACTTAGAAACAAACAAAAAAATTCTATATCACCATAATTAAGTAACATTAGTCTAGAAGATCTAGCCAATGGAATATAGAAAAAAATTAAATAATAGATGTAGCTATTAGAAAGTTAACACATTTTTTCTTTACAAAATTATTTTTAAACTAGAAATTTTAAAGAAATTAACCTACTGAAATTAATGGATTTGTTCAAAATGTTGATAATAATTATATATGCATATCCACACAAATGTTGTTATATACATATTAGAATCTTAATAATAAACAAATCAGGTCATGTTTACAGGGGATGTAAGAAATAGATAATATAAATGAAGCTCTAAGCCTTTTTTATGCCATAAAATCAATAACTTTCCTTTTGACAACAAACAGATTTTAATCATTTTCATCAATCCACATAATCCAGTCAGAGTACTGTGTGTATGTGTGTAAGTGTGTGTGTGTGAGTGAGTGTGTGTGTGTGTGTTCTGTAAAAGAAAAAAAGAGAGAGAGAAAGACAGAGAGAGGAAGATGGAAAATTTTATTTCAAATTAAAATAGCAAAGAATAAACAAGAAAATTAAAACATGTATATGGAATTTAGCAGTAGGAATAAAGACACACTTACAAAAAATTTAAAAATTAAACTATAACAATGTGAAAATATGATTCTGATACAAGAACAGAAAATGAACCCAGAGGAAAAATACAGAAAGCACAGAACTGATGTGGATGTATGAAAACTTCCCATTAACATGGTAAAATACACTGGAAAAATCATAACCCTTGTGAGAAAAAACAAGCTAGGTCTGTGTTTCCCATGATTTATTAAAGGATATTTTAGGTAGATTAAAGAAATGAATATGGAAATAAAATTATACATGGAATGATCAAAACATAGTAAATGTTTCCTTACCACAAGATGGGAAGGCCTTTCCAAAAATAAAAGCAATGTGAAAGAACATAATGGGAACTAGTATTATTATCAGTCCTGTGGACTATTTATACACCATATTTCAAGATAAGAAATCCAATAATACAAAAAATTCTACTGCACTAAAGCCAAGGATGTAAATATTCAACACTAAAATAAAAATTGTCAACTTGTTAAAAAAGATAACAAATAATGCTGGTGTATATGTGGGAAAATAACTCATACAATTCATGTGGTAACACAAATAGGTATATATTTTGGAGGGAGTTAAGTTTAATGTTTTCATTCCCTTGGCTATGTATTTTTTCTTCTAGGAATCTAGATAAAGAAGTCACTGAAGAAATATTTATAACAGTGAAACAGAGCATCATAGTAGTTCAACAAAAAGGGAGCGGTAAGTAAAATATGATGTTAGGGATAGAATTTCAAAAATATATTATTTTCCAAAGTGATTTTATTCATCACAAAATGTGAACTTTAAAGTAATCGTATATATATAAGTCTGTGCACCCAGTTTTCAATGCTGAAATATTTTTATAAACCCTCATGTATACATATCTGTGCATATTATAGATGTAAATGTAGCAGAATATGAAAATTATTATCTCTGTATGATATGCTTTTGATAATTGCTTTACTTCTTTTTTATAAATAATCTCATATTTGTAACATTTTCTAAACAAAGCATTCAATCATAATTAGAAAATAATCAAAAAATAAACAAAATATGTCAGGTTAATGCACAAAATTATACTTGTTCATATTTTAGAATAAGGTTATCTCTTTAGTTGTTTACTGTCAATGGAATTGCAGTAGTCTGAAAACATCAATAAAATCATGTATTTGCTTATGCAATTAATCACCATGTTCCAACAAATGTTCACTAAGAAAGGCAATGAGAAAGAGAATGGATGCGACCTCCTTTCTAGGGCAGTGCTCCTTGCCAGCTTCGTAGTGTGGGGAAGAACTGTATCCATGGTCTGATGGAAGATATTATGCCAAGATTACAGGGGAAAGAGTTGGAACATTGATTTAAAGTCAACTCTTATCCTCCAGTCATTTGAGAGAGGACTGACCATGAGTGGATGGACAGCCAAAAAGATTAAGAACTGCAAAGGGTTAAAATTTTATATTTACAGTTTGTATTCTCTCCTTTCAAGATTCAAGATTGGAACCTAGGCAGTGGTCCTCAAAGAAACATAAATCTGACGAGAATACTGCGGAGCAAATCCCAAGATGATAACACTGATTGACAGCGGGGCAACAGGAGAGGGGAAAGAGGATGGAGGAATGTGGGGTCAGGGTTAATGGCTCGGTCGTCACTCTCCACTGCAGCTCGGAAATCACAGTAGGAACAGCCACCTCAATGGACATCCCTAAATGCAGTGGGGACAAAGAGATCCTAGGGTGACACAGTCCTAGTGCCAAAGACAAGGTGGGCACGGCTACCACGCCTGACAGCAGAGTCAAAGCAGCATTCAGTGTAGTCTGATTCAAAGCAGATCATGACGCCGTCTGCTCAGTGGTAGTGCCCTTAGGAGCCAGCACACGGGCAGTCCGCTAACTTCTGACCAGATCTGTGTAAGTGGAATCGTGCCAGGTCACGTGAACAGAAGTCTAACTTGAGTCATCTGACACATAACTACTAACCAAGGTGACCGTGCACCAGGGAAAGTGAAGTAACCAGACTTCGGGGGGTTACTGGCCCTTGACCCTGAAGGGACACTAATTCCTTCAGATGCGGAACATCAATGTGGTCCCCCCGGTCAGACGAGAGTCTCATGCAATCAATGGAGTTTTAGCTCAGATCCATTTCACAGCGGGTCCAGTGGGTCTGTGACCCCATCATGTCACACTCGTGCGATTATTTCCCTAGTTCCAGAACGCAAAACTGGAAGAGACTTACTCATCACCGAGCAGAATCTCCAATTTGGAATAATTCTGCCTCTCCAGTCACAAGGAATAAGACAACAGACTGTCTTCTCTAGCAAAGCTAACGCTCTTCTTTTGTCTGTAGGCTGCTTGTTTGTGTCAAAAACCCCGCATCACCGGGGCCCTAATTGTACACACACAGTCATAGTGTGTACAATGATAAACTTACAAAGAAATGTATCTCATTTCAAAATATATCAGGCAAAATAGGAGTTATATAATCATATATGTATGCAAAATAGAAGACCTCATCTTATATTTAACAAAAATAAATACTTACTATATAGACATGAAAGCATTATAAACGTGTGAGAAATAGCGGGTCTTCTAAAAATCACACATTAACTTAGTCATAAGAAATATTTTACATAGTATTTGAAGACTCCCACTTGGCATGCATAAACACTTTGGGGAAATTAAAAATGCCTCCGTTTGTTAAGAAAATGAACCAGAAGGCAATATCTGATCAGACTGGAAATGTGTATGTTGCTTCCACAACCCATTTCTTCTTTAGCGTTAGCACCAATAAAAGAATTGCAAATGCTGCTCTCTTTGAAACAGGAATAAAACGTTCAGCCAAGGGAGCATTCTACAAGTCCGGGGTATTATTTAAGCATTAGTGTGTCTGGTACCCAAACTAAATTACAGCTCAGACAAGGGACTGAAAGGTCAGGTTTATTACTCACTTTGGTAGAAACGTAACCACAACACTTGCTTCTACATCAGGGAGTATTATAACCGTCATTGTAACTAATAATAACAATGGAAATAGCACAGCCACATTGTATTTTGCATCTTCCGGCACACAGTAGGGGTTATGGCTAGTACTCATTTATATTTCGCACCGAGGCTTTTTTTATGGAAGAGTTCAGAGTGGTATCTGCATAGTAGCTCATTAATCATTTCAACAAGTTACTTGGGAAGTTATGATCCCGGCTCAATAGATGGAAAAATTGTATCACAGAAAGGTCAGATACATCTTTACTTGTCCAATATTACAGAGGTGAGGTGAGTCAGTTTCAAATCTCTGAGACCTCTTTTCCAGCCCTTGATCCAACCACTGGACCAATGAAGTTTTGGTCCATGTTGTGGTTTGACCATCAACCTCAATTCCTTTGAGGCTGACCTCTCTGCTGTAGCTTTTACAGACCTATAAACACAGAGGAAAATAATTTTTCATCTGTGGAGACCATACGAAAAAAGACTTAGACAGAATTAATTGATATTTCTAGTATTTTCTTTTGTAAAAAATCTTACCAGAAATATTTAACAATAGTTGACGTCAACGTAAAATTGTAAATATCAAATAATAGTGGAATGCACCGCGACCAAATTTATGCTGAAACAAACAAGCAATATTTTCAGGGCTTCATTTGAACATAAATGTATTTAACAGGCGACAGTTAAAGAAAACCAAAAAAACAACTTTTAATAATTCCCAGCACAGCAAATAATTCACTCTAGCAGAAAATGAAAGAAGCAATGTTTCAGTGAACGCGACTTGACGGAGAAAGGAGGAATGAAAAAGCAAGCACAGGATTTATACCCAAAGACTGTTTCTTGTTGGTTTTAATGAAATCAGTGTAATTTCAATGATTTATCTGATGATATTTAATTTTAAAAGAAAGCAACAAAACATCGATCATTATCCTTTAAAATGAAAATACACAGTGAGTATAAATTAAATAGCACTGACTTTCCAAAGTTAAACAGTTTCAGGCATTTGCCCTCTTTGTATCATTTGCTGTTCTAAAATTAGGTGTCTTATATGCGTTTGATCTAACCTTTAAAATGACCCCAAAATTGAATCAATTCATAACACTCTCTATTCCTATTTTGGAATACCTTTGCTTACTGAGCTCCTAAAAAAAGAGTGAGTTTTCTTAAACAAGCCCATATGTACTCATTTTAGTTTGTTTCAAATCTTCAAATATACTGTAAAAACTAATATGCTTTTTAGTTTTTAGGTTCAGTGAAATTTGAAGATCCACTGAAACAGTAGGTAAAAATGATAATTATGTATTTGTTTAGGAAGTTTTGTTTTGATATTATAGTTACTCTTTCTTTACTTAAATTTTTTCTTTTAAAATCAGAGTGATAAACATATTGACTGTACCTTACTTTTTCTACTAGAAGAATTTACATTTTTAAGAAAGTAAAATAAGAATAAAAATATGACCCGTCTTGCTAGGTTTAGCAATTACACCTTCATCTCTAACTCTGATGTCTGAGTGATCAGTAAATACTGATAAAAGACTGAAGTAAAGGAGAGACTAGAACCTTCCAAGAGATGGTGTATGGACATCCAAAAATTCAGAAAACCATAGTGTTACACTGAGGCAATGATAGAAGAACATAATATTATTTTGATGCCTGTAAATTTTTTTAATATCTCACCTAAATATTTATCTTTGAGGCAATTCATGTGAATTGGATAAAGCAAAGTACATCTATTTCAGTAGTTTAGAAATATTTATGTGGGATATACGGGTGATTCATTGTACATGGTTGTTTAAATGCAACTATATTTCAAAGTTACTTTCCTATTTATGTTTAAGAATACTACTTGTATAATATTAAAATGAAAAAACTCTGATTTCCATGTACAAAAAAATAGTAAAATCATAACCTTATTTAGTTATGCAAGTGTTTATTGTTTATCCGATATCCAGGCACCAGCTTTTGTTCAATATTTTTCTTTTAGTCAATTTATTTATAATTTTTGGATAGGATTTTTCTGAATGTTTTAATATTCTCAGCATGACTTTAACCTTTATTAATGACCTTTTATTAATGTGTATCCACTTTGATGTCATTTAATTACCAAGCCATATGTTTACAAGCATTATAACATGTACGATTTGACTAAAAGTCAAACAGCTTACTTTCAAAGGATCTTAATTTCTCTTGACCATGAAAGCATTGTTTTTTAAAGTAGTTAGCAGGAGTATAAATCATATCCTTTACACATATGGAGCCATTGCAAGCTTATTAAAAAGTCAGTGATTCTGATACCATAGAAAAATACCATGCTTTTTCTAAACCTTCCTTAACAGTTAAATTTTTAAAGCCTTATGGAGTGCATGAGAAAAATACCCTCACAATTCCTCTTCCACTTTAAGAATATTGAGATTTTATTAAACTGACTCAATGAATGATAGCTCTTCTGGTACTATAAAAAGCAATTTTAATTTTTAAAACATATTCAACATCTCTTTCATGCTTTTCACAGATCAAAAGACGTACTAATTTTTCAAAACTCCCAGTGTCTGCTGATACACAGGTTGATACAGTTTCACTTTGATTTAGTGATTCACGAAACTCTAGAGACAGGGAAATTCTGAAGAGTCATCAAGTCCCCAGTGTTAATATTCTCGAGCAACTTCCAAAGCTTAAATCTATATATAAATGTAATTTCTTAGGACTACGATGATCAGATTCTATTGAATATAGAGAAAGCCACAAGAAAAAAAAAATTCTGGAATCACAGGAAAATTACTGGGGTGTGTCAACAGCTATACATGCCTGAGACCAGAGTCAGACTTCTCGACTTGGGATCTTAGAAAGCAACCAGTTATTAAAGCCTGGTTCATGAGATGCTAATACAAGCTAATTCTAGATAAAGGAATTAAACCCTTTATTATCAGTGTAAAATTTTTCCTAAATTAGCCACGTCAGTCCTTCCTGGCAGCTGTCACTCTTCACCGCTAATAGTTGAAGGTTCTAATAGAAATTCTATTCACAAATGGATTTTAATTGGATCAAATTTAGACAATCTACATTTTAGATGTCATATTTCAAGTGCTTTCAAAGTAACTAGTTACTTGGGAGAATTTAAAAGGCACATACATTTCTGTGTGTGTGCGCACACACTCACATGTGGAGGTGCCTGTTACGTGTTTTGCCCTCAAACATAAAGAAACTGTGTGGCTGCTCACCTGAGCATGCCAGTTTTTAGCAACTCAAGAAGCTCTTCCTTTTCTCATTAACAATCAACATAAATAGCTCAGCGTTTCCTTCCTATCCCATCTGTTCTTGCAGTCCTAGGAACGACCACAAAAATTTGCAAAGTGTACTATTCCAGGAACGATTTGAGATGGGATTTATTGTACTGGCTGAATAGGCTCATTCAGTGATGGGTCACAGAGAAATGAGGGTGCTGTCATAAAGACACACCAAAAATGCCAATGTGTAGTTCAAACTCTGGGTTTTTTTTAAAGAACATTAGACTCTCTAGCCATAAGATAACTTACAATTTTAGAGAAGATTGAACATTTATCTTAAGAAGGATTTTCTTGACTAACAAATTCCGGTAATCATGACCCAAGTTTTTGTCATTAATATTTCAAATGCTCCAAACGAACAAAAATTTTAATGGAAATAGATTCACACTTTCCCTCTATCTCTGTACGCAAGCACACGCACATACCTACACACATACAGACTCGCACATACAAAGGCATAAATTTACTTTCTGTACATAGAAAAGCGTAGTTTCAATTGTAACACTCTACTAAGACACGGTAGTAGTCAGCCACCAGAATTAACTTTGTTTTCTGTAGCTTTATACGAGTAAAGCGTAAATTAAACTCAGTCATACTGGGCCTGCTTCACTTAGAACCCTCTTTGAATATATTATGATTTTTAGGTCATGGAAGTTCACTCAGTATACTTCAAAACGTCGATTTCTAACACGTAGAAAGAAGTTAATAACCCTCCTTAGATCAGTAGTTTGGACTTGATCTAATACATTCAATAAATGCACAAACAAATGGTCAGAAATGGTCCATCCCGCCCACTGCACAGCAGTGAAGGAAACAACATAAGCCCCAGAGACAGCCGATAGGTTTATATTTTACTTGGTTCTAAAGGGTGTAACGAAAATGTTAAATATTTGGAAAATATATATACATACCTATAATGTCACCCACACACCTAGAGGCAGCCTTGCCAGCGTTTGAGGATCATTAAACTTTACATTTCAGTTACTTATCTTTTAAAACGCTCTGAATGCAGGGTCTCTTTTGAGATCACGTTCATTCATGTTCAGGTTTCACCAATTTCAATTTTCTTTTTAATTTAAAAGGCAAACTCTCAGCTCACTTCACGGAGTCTAATTTTATAAAGGCCATTGCTCGTTTCATCTGAGAGACTCTACCCTAGAAGGATCCGATGTTCAGAATTCTGTTCTGCGTAATCCTTCAGTAAAACTTCGGTGGGCTGCGTGACGCAACTTCACGGCTCCTGGAATAATGCGTACGAGGTAGAGCGACCTGAAGTTTCACAACTGTTTTCAAAAGTATTTGTCTCTCTTAGTGACACTTGTAGATAAAGCTGTGTCCTTTTGGTTTTAAGTTACCTTCTCTGAACACATACTGAGGGCAAATTAAATGATTCAGTTCAACCAAGCACACTGATCTGCTCAACGTCTGATGACCCGAGATGTATCTATTGGAGTTGTGCCATATATCATATTAATCATTCATACCTATCTACTCTACTCCTCTTTTATACCTAGAAGAGAGTTTCACTTCCTAAATTATTATAATATTCTCCGTCAGTCTATTAGCATGTAATGTGTGCATGGACTTTTAAAATTTAAAGACTTGTGAAGAATAGAGCCAAAATTATTTAACTTATAAATTGCATGCTCTCTATGTGTGGTGTCTCAGAGCCATCATTCTAAGGAGGAATGTTAAAGGAAATAGGCAAAATGGATATTTTAACTATAATTAGATCATGATAACTGCAGATAACGTCAACTGTATAGGTGGAATTTTCAATTTAATGCAATATCTTTCAAGGCACTATCTTAGGAAATTAGCATTTGGTGCTAAGCTTTCTAGTTAAATATTTATGGCTTTGTTGGGTAGAGCTTGGTGTTTTGAATAAAAAATAAAAAACTACCTCACAAAAAGGTATTGTAAATATACCAGTCATTCTGCATTTTTTGAGGCTATTGATTTGTGAGGTTTGTCAAAACACCACCAGACTAAAACTTAGCATATCTCTACTGTCCTAAAAATTCGTAAACTTGGGCAAATCATTATTCTCGCAGCTTCATTTTATAGAGAATTTGTTTTTTAAACGAGAGAAGTAAGGGAAAATTATGGTTTTTCATGACAATTTCTAAGAATCTGCCTTTCTTCATTTCTTATATCCATCTGTAACCGTAATACAGTGAACACACTGATAAAACGGAGGAGTGGTGGCCACGGTGTTCGTTTCTGCGCATTTGTATTTTAAAACAAGTGCATGTTTATTTAAATGTAGCTTTATTGGACCCTACACACTCGAAAGTGGAGTCAATGACCTTAGATTAATCGCCTACCATTTTCTACTTTTTAGGGCACGGAGAGTTTGATCTCCTTCAGGAAGGTCTACCAGTTTAACTCAACAGCTTCATTGTAACATTTAATTAAACTGGTCATTGTTTAATTCTGTAACACCACGTTCCTCCCCAACAATGTCACGGCAATCCATGACCATAAACACCACCAAATAAGACATATACTACACGTTCTTACAGAAAGAAATATGTTTCTATTTTGTTCCTATCACGGTAATACCGAGGGTCCTTAAAGGATGATCTTTGTAATTTAAGATCTCTGAAAAAGGTTTAGAACCATCGTTCTCAAGTCCTAGTTCTTCAAGAATCTCTTCTTTTTTGGTGATTCTTGTAAACAAAAATCACCATTCTACCACAAATGCCAAGAGACAATGAATGATGGGAACTTGACTCTCCTTTTCTTTTTATGTTACTAGCCTTTAAGAGGATCTCAAAATATAAGAAGAATGTAAAATAAAACAAGATGAACTTGTTTTACTGATATTCATGAATATTATATAAATGTCAGCCTACAATAAAAACATCAAGCCTTGTTAGACTTTTATATAAAACCATTTATTCTCTTTAATTTGTAAAGGCATTTGCTTATACAGATTTCTTTTAGGGATTGATTATCTGGGATTGATTTTCTGATTTTCAACCATACATAAAAAAGAGAAAACGAACTCTGTGAGGAACAGCTCGCTGTTCCTAATTACACCGAGTTGGAGATTATTTCAGACTCAGTGCTTTTGTCTGAAAACATTTTCGCTAGCATCTACGTTTAGGATTATGGAAAGATCTGGGTAAACATTATCAAAAAGCAAATTATATTATTCAACTGTTATAACTGGTATTAAAAAGGGCAAGGTCTTTAAATACTCATTAAAACTTTCTTTTGAAAAAGCAACCATGTGAAACTGGATACTAAGATGACACAGAGCCAGTGCTTGATCTGTCTTCACTAATTTATTCTACTAACAAGGCCTTGCCAGTCACAGTCTTGGCAGTTTTTGATCAACTTTACCAAGTAAGGAATGATCTGTATCCAGTGTTCCTTATGGATAAGGTGAAAACCTGTGACTACTTTTCTGCTTATTCACATGCTCCTAGATGTGGTCTTGAAAATTAAACCATCAGACACTGACTCCAATCTTATTCTCGTGAAAATGAAAACAGGATAGTATAGAAATGCCTTCATTTGAGGCGACTGTTACAGAAGGGAGATTACTCAGAACCCGAATCTCTCTCTTTGCATTTATGAGTATCTGCATCGCTTGGTTTTGGACCAGTTTAACAAGAATGCACGGCATGTGTGTGGGGACGACAGCAGCACTGGCGCGCAGTCCCCGTCATGCCTGTCCTGCTACTGCTAACTAACCCGCAACCCCGCGACTGGTTCAGTTCCCAGGGACGAAGCCAAAACACAAAGTGTAAGTTCCATTCTGAGCACATACATACAGCCAGCACTCAGGACAACCTTTGACAAGTGAGCTATGTCCAGTAATTAGATAAACAAGGAAAGGAGGAAGGAAGTAAAGAAAAGAAAGAAGGAAAAAGGAAGGAAGAAGGAAAGATGGAAGGGAAGGAAGGAAGGAAGGGAGGAAAAAAGACATCTTTGAAAGCCTTAATACAGTTACACGGTAGGCCTGGCATTCTCCGCGCTGGTAGAGTATCTAACTGGCACGTCACACGGAAACAGTTGTCCCTGTGAGACCCCTGTTGCATGCTTTAATTAAAACCAAAAATGTACAACGATATCAACCCTTGGGTAAATTGCTCTTTGGTTTAAATCTCCATACCTCCTGGAATTTTGGTAAAACTCGCTTTGCTGTTAAATTAGGCTGGCCCCTCCTTCTTTACTCGGTTACAAAAGTCAAACAACAAGAATCAGACATAAATTTTAGAATGAAAAGAGTTTCGTTTGTGTGGATACGTGTTTGTTAAGTCCAACCCCTGTATACAAACTGTTAAAAAAAAACAGCTGTTTCAACATAATGCTTTATTCCAACTTAATCCCATCCTTGAATGAACTTCCTTCAAGTGTCAACCATTTAAGAAAGGAAAAAAAAAAATCAGTCAATTTTCTGGTGGTTGTAATTTAATTAAGTAACCTTTCACACTGAGCAAAACCCAAAAGCAAAGGGGTCGTTAATCTTTCTAGCGACCAGACACACCTCTAGCGCGTCAAGCATCTACCTCTCCTTCCCCGCAGCGGAAACACTTTTAGGAGGATCACGGTTCATACCTCGCACTCCCTGGCGCCAGAGATGGTGTACGTGCAGGGCCCGGATCCGTTCACGGATATATCCACGGCCTCAGAGTTTGTAGGCTTGTAGTCCACGTAATACTCCTGCAAAGGGGAGTTCATCTGTCTCTCAGACTCCCTGGTCCTTTTCCGCCGCCTCTTCATGACCGAGTGCTGTTGAAGTTGCTTCATGCTGGCTGGGTAGCGTTTCCAGGACACATAGATCACCAGGAGAATCATGGCCACCGAGAGAAAGAGAGCCACGCTCCCTGCAATGATCTTGTGGAATGAAACGTGCTCGTACTCTTGCTCTGTGCCAGGAATCTGAAACCCTGGGGAAGAGCTTGGTGCTTCCAGGGTGGGCTGGGTGAGGTCCGATTTGGAGGTGGCGGGTCTGGGGAGAATCAGAGGCTTCTGGGGGGTTTGGGGGGCCAGGTGCGATTTTTCGGTGTTGACCACCTGGACCTCGGAGCAGATGTTGTATGTTTCCACGGCATCACTGAGCTTTTCGCCCTGGATGTGCTTAGGTCCCGCACAGATCATAGTGCTTTCCTTATTTCCTTTGAAATTCTTAAGCCAGTAGAACAAGGGACAAATGCTGCGACTACATTCCCACATATTTCCAGACAGAGTGATGGATATTAATGATATCCAAGCGTTGACGGTCTCCTGGGAGATGTTGGTGAGCTTGTTGGAATCCAGATTCAGTTTTTGCAAGTTGGGCAGACATTTAAACGTGCCCGGCTCAATTCCTTGGATGTCATTCCCTGATAAATCCAAGTTGTGTAAGGAACTCCAAGTCCACGTCAAGCCTTGGCTAATGGAGCGGATCCTGTTCCACTGCAGGTAGATCGAGCGGAGGTTGAACAGACGTGGAAAATGAGCAAAGTTGATCTTGGAAAACTGGTTGTGCTCCAAGTGCAGCTCCTTTAGCTTCAAGAGACCCGCAAAAGCATTTCGGGACAAGCTCCGAAGGCGGTTGTAGCCCAGATCCAGAAAGTCAAGGTTTCGACAGTCTTGAAAAACTCTTATTGGCACCGTCTTCAGTGAGTTTGACCTCAAGTGCAAAATGATGAGTTTCCGAAGGCCTTTAAATTGTTCCGACTGCAGTGTCTGGAGCTTATTGTAGGAGAGGTCCAGACTGCGGAGGTTGGGGACTGGGTGAAATGTTTTATTGTGCAAATAGGTAATTTTGTTGGAGCTTAGAATTAATTCTTTCAGCCTCCGGATCCCTTGAAATGCATCTTCATCCACCGAGCTAATGTAATTATGGTCAAGATAAAGCCATATAAGCTGGTTAAGGCTGGCAAACTGATTGGATTTGAGTTTCTGAATGCTGTTGAACCTCAGTGATAAGCCTTGGGACCCTCCAGAAATGTTCTCGGGGATGTCTGCGAAGGCATGGGACTCGCAGTACACAATTTTGCCGTCACATCTGCAGTTCTTTGGGCAAGCTCTCTGAGCCCCCGTGGGCGCCACAAGCAGCAGGGTGGGGAGCAGCGCCAGCACCACACGCATGCCTCTTAGCTGCGTAACTGAATGGAAACCTACAGCATAAAAAAAAAAAAAAAAGAAAAGACAAACGCACGTTGTAAAGCTGTTGCTGTAAGTCACCACCGCCTTGTCAGAATCAGGGGCATTACCTCTTAGGTAGGAGCAGGACAGTTGTTTTAAGGGCAATGTATTTGATACTTAAAACCTTATTTTCTGCATAGCTGCATGTTTCCTGTTTAGGCTCCATTCTTTCTTCCTTGATTCTCAAATCGCCACCGTGCCGGAGAACTGGGAACAGCCCCCCTGAGTCTCAGGAGTTCATAGATGCATCACCACTAAAAGACCCCGAGCCTAGCTTAATACTTCATGCTGACATTTTAATAACGTTCACCTCTGGCTGGCCACTGTTGAACGCCAGCACCAAAAGGACGAGCATGAAGTCTCCTGGAAATGGGAGAACATGGGACTGAGTAAGCCCAGTGCTTCTGCATCTTTCCCAGTTGAGCAAAGAGGCTGTGATGTGGCAAAGGGAAGCTGTGAAGGTAACCCAGCGTTGCCCTGCCTGAAACTGGATCCTCACTGCGTAACAGGATAGCAACACACGAGCTCGGGGAAAAAGGGCTTTGGGACCAGTGCGGACAGACGGCGGAGCCGGGCGTGCAGACTGGTCACAGCACAAGGTGCGCTCAGAGTGGTAACGAGCACGGAGGCTCTCGGCATTCAGGAGCTTCCTGCTTGGGCCCCAGCTCAGAGTCCTGACTGCTGGCAGGACAGGACACCCCCAAGTTACGGCTGTGCGATTCTTATTAAATACTTGCGTGAAATGTAAGATAGTCCTGGAGAATATTAGTTCTTCTCTGTTATTTTTAAACCAGTTGCGTTTGCAAATGGAAATAATCAAGGACGCAAACAGCAGACTGACACCCCCTCCCCCAGCCCTACTTGCTCAGATTTCTCACTGACCGACTTTTTATTTCCCCCCTACCTCCGTTAACTTCGGAAAGCCTGCAAAGCTGCAATCTATTGGCACTTAGGCTGCATTTCCAAGTCATAGCGTGTTAAGGGACTGCTTTCCTCTGTCAACAGTAGATTTATTATTTCTCAGCGGTGAAGAAAAGGAAAAAAAAAACCACACAGTGCCATGTGATGCAGTTTCTTAATTAATCTTAAATATTCATATTTTTAACCAAGAGGCAATCAGCCAAATTCCTGATTTAAAAAAAAACAAAAAACAAAGGAAGCTCTCCTTTTTTAACTCAAACCAGTTAAGAATTTATTTTTAATTTGAAAACTGGTTTTGCTCTCTGCCTTCCTGCCAGCTACAGCCTCACCGAAATACACTCCAGCTCTCCCAGACAGGAGAACGGGGGGGCGGAGGGGATGCCAGTCGCACTTGAAAAAACAAGACTGGCAAATGACTGTTGGAAATTTGGAAGCTGTGTTCAGGATACAGCTTCAGAGATGAACAAGCCCTTGTACGACCTCTGATAAAGCGGTGACCTCACCCCTACACACACACACACACTCACACACACACACACACACGCAGGGAAGTGTTAACAGCACAAGCACGGTGATGTTGTCAAGAAACAGAAACAGATATGATATTTCTCTCACGCTCTATGCCCAAGCCGTGGACACGCACACGGAAGGGACAGTCAGAGGTATTTCTGCAGAGTCTAACTCCGTGTTATGCATTTACAAATTTTAAATAAAATTTAAAAAAGAAAGACGGAAGGAAAACGATCCAGAAATATAACAGCAACTACAGAGAGTCAAGTGGCAAACTCGGAGGCTGCCGCTCTCCGCCTGCCCGCCCGTCTTCTCAGCAGCTAACACCACGGCTGAGAATGGGAAGCCCAGAGGCTCAGCTCTGCTGAGAAGGAGACAACAAAAGTTCACTTACCCATCCTTTGTCATCCAAACACGGCTCCCCCCTGCTCTCAGCTTTCTTCTTATTTGGTGTCTCGTGCTGAAGCCACCAGCACCTTCATGACACAGCGCGGCTGCCATTCACACCATTCTGATCCCGCATGGGCGCTGCTGGCCCCTCACAAACTTCCCCGGAGAGGACAGGCGAGAAATATATATACATATATGAAAAAAAAAAAACAAACCCCAGCCTGGGGTGGGGGGCCGGGAGAAGGAGCAGCCGGGGGTGGGGAGGGCCTCTAGGCGCTGAGCATCCTTGTGTAATTCAGCAGAGACCCGTCAGCAGTAACTGGCAATCTGTGCAGCCGAGCGGCAGCCCATCTCAGGGGTGACCAACTTCTCTGGAAAAAGAGAGGAGGGGGAAAAAAAAAAAGAAAGAAAGGAAATCTTCAGAGTACCTGGCATTCCTTATCGTGCCGGCTTTTGCCATCCTCAGAAAAAGCAACTCATCCTGTGGGTTTTCAGCTCTTCTAAGCCAGCAGGCCTCCTCGCTGCCCGAGACCCCAGCTTAAAAGCCATGAGGGCCAGGTTTACCCGCTCTGCTGGCCAGGTTGACGGTGCTTTGTGGCTGTGCTGGGAGGCAGCCCTTGTCTAGTTCCGAAGGCTTTCCAGAGACGGATGACGCTGAGAGCTTGTTGGTGCTAATGCTTGAGTTTGTGATACACTGAGTGCCCTCCGCTGGAGAAAACAGATTGCACATTAAAGACGGGAACAAGTGAGACTGTCGCTGGTGTGCAGCCTTCCCTCGCTCAGAAGGGAAATTAAAGGCACAGGATCGCTTTTTTTTTCCCCTCTCCAATAATATATATTATGAAAGGTTTCTGCCAAGGAGTTCCATTCAGTGATGTCAAATATTAAGTAAAATACTGCTTCTCTAAATATCATGCAAATAGTTGTTTCAAAGTTGCCTCAACCTGATTTTTTTTCCCGCATATATCACAGGGGATTTATTACCTTTTCTCCAACAACAGAAATGATTTCAGTTTTATTTTTCTTGGTGTTGGTTTGTTTTAGTTATCTACAGTCTTTTTTGTAAGCAAACCGAGAAAGGGTCTTACTCAAGGGAAAATGTAATTATATCACTTATGAGGATACTTACATTAAAAAATTTAGGTCTAGTTTTAAAAATCTCAACTTTTGATAATAAAATATATTCTGCAATTTTGCACATTTTATTGAACAGTCTAGAGCGTTACTTTCAAGAAGTGTACATTTTTAGCCTTAAAACAGTTATCTTTTAATTTTATATTACCAAACGTGCAGTTAACTAAGAGAGATTAAATGTTAGGCGGGTCAAATTCCAGGTTGACATCACTTCCTTTAAACTCAGCTACATTTACACTGCAAACATTTTCCTGTGCAAGTTGGTTACCATAAAGTGCAATTCGAGAAAAATAAAAGCACGTGAGTTCTACATCGTAAGATTTCTCTAAAATTTGCAAAGTAGCCTAAGAATTAGAAAGGATAAAATGATATAATCCTGAAATACGTACTTTTTAAAAAGCTATACACTTCCCTTGAACTTGTACTAAACTTTGGAAAACACAGAATAAAGCATGGCCTCCATTTTGTTTCTCTTCTTGTTTATTTCATAATCTTTTGGCAGACAACGATTTTTGGAACAATCCAGAACAAAGGACCAATACAATACAGAGAAAGACTGCTAGACAAGATTGCTAACCTAATTGAGCAGGTGTGAGAAATTTAAATGAATATTACATGAGCATCGAAGATTGCTGTGGATCACTAGAAATGAATATTTTAATAAATAGTCCTTGATTTTAGATTGTTTACCAAAATATTAATAAGTAAGGAGGGCTTATCATATGAATAACATATATTATTTAGCTCAGATACATGGGTAAGCAGTATCGGGCAATCGTCTAATTACAAAGATTTCTCCTGGAACAAATACATCCTTTTCTCTTTAACTGATATCTAAATTCTGTTTTTGAAGTGCATTCCTTTGGTTTAAGGTTTAGTACTTACTAAAACGCAAATGAGCACCAAGAGAAGTTAATGAAAGGTATATACACCTTTTTAAGGAGGTACGCATACATGACACGCATATAATTTGTTCACAGTAGTGTTGTTTACACAGAAATAAAAAAACGCACCCAAATAGTGACAGAGGATTAGTTCAGGAAAGTTAATATATTCATGAACTAGAACACATGCTGCAATTGGGAGTGAAATGGCTTGTGTTTGCTGAGAGGCAATGGTGAGCGCCGTGCACACAGCAGGAGCGAGAACATGGGTCCTAGAGGGGGTGACATGGGGTCTATTTCTGTACAAATTTTTATTTGCATGGGCACGAAATAAAATATTCAGAGCAGATTTTCTGGGAAGTTAGTTTTGGGTGTATTTCATTTCATCCTTTATGATTTTTTGTTTATTTGTATTTTCTATTTTTTCTAATGTGATGAGTATTTTTTTTCATTTTTTCCAAATATGGGATGTGTGTATGTGCATGTGTACATATACATTTTTCTTTACTTGAATAAAAGATATCATAACAGCTTTGGATAGTGGACTGGAAAAAATCCGATGTTAACCCACATTTATGCTGTAGTAACCAGCTAAAGTGCCAGTTTTGTTTAAAGTACTAAGATCTGATACATGTGTGTTCCAAAGGAAACCCTGACCATGTGCAGAATTTATAAAGAATGTTGTCAACAATTAGTTACAGTTGTCTTGAACACATGGTGAGGATATTAAAGGATCCAGAGAGTTGAGAGTAAGAAAGGATATTGTGTGGAAGATTTCTTTGGAAAGGTAAGTCCGTCTGTTACCACATGTGCATGTACGTACACACACACACACACACACACACACTTCACCCAAAAGAAAGTGGAAGGGATATCAGCTCCAGCTTAATCGTAGTGCAAGGGACTTCTACAGGCTACTCAAAGAGCTTGATCTGTGTTTCCAGCAGTGAGCGCAGAACCACAGAATGGTATGTGATTCCTGTCTGAGAAATCCAGAAGTTGAGAAATGGGTTTGCCAGAGCAAAAACGAGTTACATGAGTATTGGAATTGGCTTCCACTTTCAGAGTTTGTCTGGATAAAAATATGAACAAGTGTTTTCCATGGAAGAGAGGTAGGCTCTGTGTGTGTGTGTGTGTGTGAGAGAGAGAGAGAGAGAGAGAGAGAGAGGTTGAGAGAGAGAATAAATCTGCTTAAAATCCTGGTAATTCCCCCAACAGAAGGATCTGTATAAATGCACTGTCAAAACAGACAACCAAACCAAACCAAACCAAACCAAAACAACAGCAACAAAGACAAACAGAAACCAATCAAGGCTGATGAAGAAAAATATGTCATCCCTGTCATGGGAAATTTGGCCTGTGATTCTTAATGGAGCCATTAAGGATCAATCAGTGTGTCCCTGAGAAAGATAAATATTGTTTTACTTCTGCTATGCTCAGATATCAAAAACCCTTTTTATCATTGTACCAGTCAATCAAAAAGTTTCCTAGGAAAGTAAGAAACAGTGGTACCTGAGTGTGGGAGGAGGTGGGCAAGAATGGGAGAAACTGGCTACACTTCCCCTTTGCTCCTCGGTGGCGGATGGCCCGTCTGCAACTGGTCCCCACTGACCAGGGGGAGGATGCTTCAGCTTTACGTGACACATGAGGTATTACTTAATAGGATGGATTTAGTACTTTCATTTACTGAATTGAGACTTCATGAACTAAGGATCTAATAGGAGTTTTTGTTATCACAAAGAGCATTCAGTAACCTCACTTTGATCGTTTGAAACTGACCGTGATAGGAGTATTTACACCAAGGAAATCAGCAAAAACAAAAGGTGTGAATTATTGTTTTGATGAGGGTCTAGACTTAAGAAGGTGATAGAGGAAATGTTAGAAATACAGATTAAACTTAGAAGTGCATTGCATCTGTAGCCATTTAATTATAAACAGCACAAAAATTGAAACACATCCTTCGGATATTTGAAAACTATTAGCTGATTGAGCAAAGAAATCACTCATGTCATTGAGGAGGGAAATTCTAACTTATGTCTATGTTGTTTCACTTTTGTCTTACTCATTAATGTAAACAACAACAAAAAAAGCCAACAGCATTCATGTTGTACACATTCCCACACACACTCATGCTCTAAACACTACACTGTATGCGCACATGCTTAGAAATAATTTACCCATCAAGACACATTTTAATTATATACATAATTCAGTTTCAACCTGAAGAGGAATCTCGAATCATCTTTTTTCAAAATGAATGACCTTTTCAATTTAACTATCATAATTTAACTGATCCTCACTTCTGGTGGAAGTGGTAATCACTTGTTAAAAATTTAAAGAAAAATATTTTACTCTATGTGTTCAGCTGAATTTAGGAATATTAATGTACATACTCAAAACTTTTAAACCCAATGTGTAAATTAAGATAATGTTCATGTTATTAATATATCACAGCAAAAGTTGTACTAAATTATAGACACATAAAACTGGACTATTTCTGTGTTTCATTTTATTAACCAGTGAACTAACTTTTCAAAAGGGGAAAAAAAATGGACTGATGATAGGATACTAATGAGGAGACAATCATAACATAAAACATAGTAAAATGGGGGTTGAGGTGCATGGAAATTGGACATTAAGAATAGAAACAAAAATTAATACATAATTCATAGATTATAATGTATAGTAAATATAAAGATGCTATGAAACAGAATAATGGGAGAGAATTTGCATTGGAGACTTGGGAAAGGAATCTTAATTATAATATTTTAATGAGCCTTCAAGTAAAATACTGTCACACATTTGTAGAATGAAATAAGGACCAAAGTTAAGACTATAAGAATGAGGGGAGTGAACTAGGCAAAAATTAAGTGCAAAGGAGAAGAATATAGCAGGTGAAACAGTAAAATAGGTTTGGGAAAGGTAAACGCTTGGCTTGTTTGAACAAATAATGGGAAAACACAAATAAACAACAGAAACAGACTCACAGATAATTCAATTGTAGAGTTATCAGACACAGACAAAAATAACTATGGTTACTATTTTATTTTTAATGGATCAAAAGATGGGGGGTTTCAGCAGATAAATAAAATTTGTAAGTGTTACCGAGTCCAAACTCATTCTGCTTGCTGCACAACAGGCCAGTAAATCGGGAGACAAGGCGTTGGCGCAAGGAATAATTACTTTATTCAGAAAGCCAGCAGACAGAGGGGATGGCAGACTGTCTTGGAGAACCATCCTACTCAAGCCAGAATTCAGGCTCCTTTTATACTAAAAAAGAAAGGGGGGGGGTGGTGTGGTTAGTTGTTGCAAATGTCTTAGTGTAGGAATTCTTTGTTCTTGGAATCCTTTGTTCTTGCAGATGTCCGTGTGGATCAGATCACGGTGTCCATGTAAACCTCCAACAAAACAAACATTATTTTCCATTCTGCAACTTGTTATCTTTATAGAAGTGCAAAATCCTTTAATATCCTTAAAGGCCAGGGCCTTGAGAACAGGCTCTCCTGTGTATTTCAGGCTAAAGGCAACATCCTTTTACAGAAGGTGCAGAGCCAGCAAGACTGAGCCTAGAAAACAGGGCGCAGGGTTGAAGCCAAAGGAACAGATCTAATATGGAGTCAGATTTGTTCTTTTCTGTTACATAAATAAGAATCAAATCAAAAATGCAAACCTAAAACAATAATTTGAAAAACATGATATTATTAACTCTAGATAGGTGTAATGGAAATGGGGCAGAGCTGAACAGATTATGTAGGGAACCATATAAAACAACAGAATGTGAAATTTAGTGTTGGGGCTCTCAAGTATATACACATTTTTCTTTCACCATCATACATAGAAAATAATACATTTTACTGAATTAAAAATGCTTTTCTTAAAGCCATATCATTCTGATACTTTTTACTTTATTTAATTTTGCTTAATAATATGCTGATAGTGTATTTAATTGACTTCTGAGTGTATACAGTTTAAAAAACATTGACATGAATATACAAATATAGAAGCTATAATTAAGATAAGTTTAATAGCCTTTTCAAAATTTCACAAATATTTAACGTTAGAGCTTTGGATCGAACTCAACACATGGACCATGACATGTTGTTTACGTAACATGAGCATTTTGTCTGTTACAGGAATAGTGGCAACACCCAATTGAAATTCCACTGCCAAAAGGTAACTCTTGGCTCAATCATTTAAAATTATTCATTTGTCTTCAATAACTGTTGTTATAAAATTGGGGGTGATGTAAGAAACACAAAAAAGGGCTGACAGATTCTGCTATAAAAAAATTAAAATATTGCTTCAGTGAAAATTTTAAAAAGAAATTGAAAGCAATAAATCAAGGCTTTGTTTCCACATGATATTCAAAACTTATTACAAGGTAGATTGGGTAATAAGCCATCACCACTCCTGGGCATCTATCCAGAGGGAATCCTAACTCGAAAAGACACATGCACCTCAATGTTCATAGCAGCACTATTTACAATAGCCAAGACATAGAAACAGCCTAAATGTCCATTGACAGATGACTGGATAAAGAAGTTGTGGTCTATTTATACAATGGAATATTACTCAGCCATAAAAAATGATAAAATAATGCCATTTGTAGCAACATGGATGGCTCTGGAGATTGTCATTCTAAGTTAAGTAAGCCAGAAAAAGAAAGAAAAATACCATATGACATCACTCATATGTGGAATCTAAAAAAAATAAAAAGACAAATGAACTTAAATATAAAACAGAAACAGATTCACAGACATAGAATACAGACTTGTGGTTGCCAGGGGGTAGGAGGGTGGGAAAGGATAAACTGGGAGTTTGAGATTTGTGGGTACTGACTGATATATAATAAAATAGATAAACCAGTGTATACTGTACAGCACAGGGAAATACATTCAATATCTTGTAGTAGCTTATGGTGAAAAAGAATATGAAAATGAATATATGTATATTCATGTATGACTGAAGCATTGTGCTGTGCACCAGAAATTAACACAACATTGTAAACTGACTATACCTCAATAAAAAAAATACAATAAAAAATGAAATTCAAATAGTCAGATAGGAAAATATATGTAAAAATATATATTATATATATATGTGTGTGTATATATATATATCCCTACTAGGAAAAGGAATAAAAGTAATACCATATACTGAGTATATTATCAGATATTATATTTTAAATTATATTGCACATGTTTTTATGTTTGTTGTCAAACCTGTGTCTACAGTGGAAATATAAAGAAGAATAATTATGATTTTAACGCATTTAGCAGTAAGTATCAAGATCCATAGAAACAAACATTGCCAGCTTTTAACCTGGTGTTTCCGTTCTAGGGTGTCTTGAAATAAGACATCTATTGTAGAACAGAAATACAAAACATGCGCATTGCAGTTTTATTAGACAGGATCTTATTAGAAAGGTTCTTTTCCTTTAAAAATAAGTCACAAAATAAGCTTTGAAAAAACTAGAAACAGCACATTACAGAAACAACACAGCAAACAATAAAATATTTGCACTTGATCAATATGAAAATAATTTTATGATAAAAGCAAGATAATCCTCATTATACTGATTACAACCAGGTAGAAAAATCTACACTGACAACAAAAAGAGAAGCGAAAGTAACACAGAAAAAAATGTCTTGGTAAATGTTTAACTTGATAATATAACTATGGTTGTAACTCTCTTTCTGCAACACGTATGAATCATAAGGGTAGAAGATGATACCAGAAGCGTGTTGATGTCACCCTAACGTCTGACAAATTAAGTTCATGTATCAGCCAAGTTTCTGACTTTGTCATAGAAAGATCTGGAATACTCTGTAAATGATTCCAGCTGTCTCACCTGACGACATAAACATATCCGATCAGACATCCATTACAGGAAGCTAATTGGTTAAAGTAGGTGTTTTACACCCTAAAATCCTTTTTTGTATCTGAGCCATGCTGATAAATTTCTTCACCCTTTGCCTCTCATGTTTATCTCCTATAAGGAAGGGGGTGATAACAAATTTGTAAAGCAGAGATATTTTTAGAGTTAAGTAAATAATGATAGCAGAACTTTAAAAGACCTATAAGATGCTTAATTATGCTATAATGGTGCCAGCAGAATGCATGCTTCTATAGCTGGTAAAAATCACAGCTAGTAAGCACTGGTGGTTATTATTTTTCTGCATATTGTCCTGCTGTCTCCAGCGATTATGTTTTGGTAATTGGCGTCCTAGTGCTGTTGCTGATCGGTTTTGGCTTTCTAAAGAGTGTGGTTTATAATATCTTCCATAAACTGAAGTTTTACAATTATGCATTAGACAGTTACATGCATCGTCATCATACGGGAGTGAGCATTTGTGTATGGTTTTCATGAAGGGCTGTAGACGGTTCTGAATGAAATAGCCCAACTAGGTCTTTTATATCAACTACCGCATGAAGCTTTAAATGACTCCACCAATCAATATGCTGCTTCTTTCTGCCACACTGGTACATTTTTTTCAAGTGAAAGCAAAGCAGTATATTAGCCAGAACATGCACATTGAAGTTAAAAGTATTTGCATTCCAGTGCGGCGCTATTAAGTTTCTCAATTTAACAAGTCCTTATTGAGTGCGTGCTGTGTCGGTGAGCGAAAATTCCCCGTCTCTGTGTAGCTGGTTTAAAAAAAAAAAAAAGCAAATTAACCAGCCCCTCTGTAGTTCCTAATCTGTAAAGTGGAAATAATAGGATAGTAGTATATAATTTTTAAGGCTGTTTTGAGTGTTAAATGTATGTATCTCCATATCAGTGTCCACATATTAATAGGCGTGGTGATATGTTTGAATTTAATTAATGCATGTTCACTGTTTTCCCTGAAAGATTTAATAATATTCAACCGAGGCTGTCTGTATATAGTTTCATATTTTTTACTATCAACTTTTTTCTTGAAAGAAAAAATAGGCTTTATACTTCCTTTTTTATTAACTGTCATTATCAGTACATTACTGGGTCTGCCCAAGTCCTCACTCAAACATGTCTTATTGCACTGGCATGATCACCAAGTGGTCTGTGTTATGGTCCAGATTCAACTATAAAGCGGCCAGATGATCTTAGTAATATTACAATTTCACTAAATATTTTCCCCAGCATCTCTAAATGAGTCAGATTGCTTCGGGTGCTAAGAGTCTCTGATTAATTTGCATATGCTGGCTGAATTAAAGCAAATGGTTGTAGGTTAATAATTGGTTATAAATATCAGGAACATATATGGGAATATTTGCTCATTTTGATTCCTTGTAAACCCTGAAAATTTAGATCTACTATGGACTATATTATCATTCCATCTCATGTATTATGCAAAATAAAAAAGAAAGTGTTTGAAAATAACTCTTTAATGAATTAGATGAGATGACATTAAACTGCCACCTGTCCAGTTTAAAGTCTCTTACAAATCAGTTTGTTACTTCAAAAATTAGTCCTGTATTTTTAAACAAAGCAAACCTTTCAGCTGAAAAAAATTGCCTTAAATGTACCCCAAATGTAAACTCTCCTTATTTGTAGCCATATAGAGACCGATTCGGGGAGAGATGGAAAAGTTGAATTTATATGTAACAGTTTGTAGCAACTTCAGAGTCAGTATTGCATTTACTCAGGGAATTGAGATATATGTTTATGTTACAAGGTCCCCAAATGGCCCTGAGTCACTCTCATCTAAAGCAGACAGCATGAAGTTAATAGTGACAATAGCACAGAACAGAATGAACATGCTTCAGCAGTTTCAAGTAGATTTCACTCTATCCTGCAAGAACGTCAGTAAGGAGGCGTCAGTAAGGAGGCAACATGCACTTAGATGTTTACCACTAGGAAAAAAAAAAACCTGGGTTTAATGATTAACACATAATCAGAATGTAAATAAAAATGATCTAAACATTATTTTGAAACACATGTCCCATCAGAAAGAACGCTGTATTAGAAACACTGATTTCTCATATATATGTAAGTATGCACACAAACGCCCCCCCAGTATTTTTGCATTTTGCTTTTAATTGCAAATCACTGTCCATGAATATATAGCTGTATTAAAAACATTTTTTCTAATTCTCACATCTTATTTATAATTGGCCATTGCAGTAATGAAAAAAACTCCAATGTCAACAATGTCACTAGAATTTAATAGAGGAAGCTGAAAGGATCTGCCACAGTTTGGCAGGATCTGAGGGTCCTAGTGTGATCCAGATACCAGTTAGAAATATGACTTTGGTCCAGTTATTTAAAAATTCAGGTTTTTGTATCTGTATACAGTCTTACAAAATATAATATGTTTAATAAAGATAATGGTAAAAGTGAATAGGTCTTATCAGGCCAAAACATATAGACCTGGAAAATTCTACAGGCTAACTAAAGTATATTTCTAGGGGATCATGAGTTGAATTGAATTGAATTGAATTCAGAAGAGAGGCTTTATTTCAGGGGGTAGTGTTTCTCAACTAGACTGGAAGCGAAATAAACTGCCCACTCTGGGGAGACAACAATCCTGCATGAGACAAGAGACAGGAGACATGACACAGAAGCTAGAACCCCAAAGATGCCCTGGTTCCATCCGTTCAAGTGTGCAACCCTTGGGTTCAGCTGAAGTGCAGCTGGCAGAGGAGGGGTATGGAAGGTCAGCCTTCATCCCCTTGTAGCAGGCTACAAACTCTTACAGCAGAATTGATAGCAACCATCATGATGAAAACAGCAGTTTACATCTACCTAACCCTTGGATTTGAACCCTCATTGTTAGCCTCTGGGCTGGCCCACTGCAAGCTGTTCAAGACCAGTTCCTCCTGAGAGGGTCAGGAACACACGGAGGAGCTGAAAAACCCTCCAGCCCTGGAGGTAGACTCAGTCCTAGCCAGCGTTGACTTCTACTCTAAACTAAAGATGTATGGACAATGACTAGTCTGCAGAGCTAAATTAAGCAGCAAACTCAGCGTGAGTGAAGAAAAGCATGGGAGCTGTGACCTCTGGACACCTCCCCTCTGACAGCCGGTTTGTGTGGGCTGAGAGCTCCTGCAAGGGGCTGATGGAGAATACTGAACTGTTCTGAAAAGGGCTGGCTGCATTTCTAGGTCTTGCAGGGGATGGTATCTTTCATGCAGAAGCTGAACTGAGTGATGCAGGTCACACTGATGGAAGGCTGGTGGTCTGAGGGCTACTGGACTTTTCATAGTACATTTTTTAACCAGTCAGTTGACCTAAAGGCATCATTAGAACACCTAGAAGAAATTTCTCTTTTTGTTCTCAAGTCCTATAATTCTCTCTCCAGCCGCATCTTTTACAGATGCCGTTTCACTGAATGGACTAGGAAAGGTGAGATATGTTAATTCCATGATGACGCATTTGCGGTAACCTGCTGAGCCTGGTGGCACTGTTAGGTATTTAGATAAATGGTGGCACCAGGTGGGTAAGACGGAGGAGAGGGAGGGTGGTCTGGAAGACGGCGGTGTGATCTCCTCCAGCATAAAGGGGCTTTACTTTCTCTGAATGAGTGTCAGCGAGAAACTGGTTAGAACCCACGGGCCACGACCATGCTGTAGCAACAGGGACCTAACCGGACATGATCCAGTGTTCATTGCAATATAATTAGCACTGTGGCTTCCATCCCCCCAACACGGTTTTTTCTGTGTGCATCCTGGGCAAGGACATGCACAAAAGGAGACCAGCATGACTCAGCGCTCCAGGGGCAAGAGCTGTCAATCAGTCAAGAGACCACCTCTCAGCGAGGGTGTAAGATGGGACAAAACAGATCTTTGCTATCCGCTCTTGGGGCAGCCCGCCGTCTGCTCTCGGAGGTACACTTTTGCTTTGCTGATAAAAATCTTTAAAATGCTTTGCTGCATGACACTTTTGTCTCCCGTCTAAATTCTTCTCTTTCAAGCAAGACAAGAATCGAAGTTTTTTCCCTTTCTAGAGTGACCGAATTATAAACGGAAGGACAAATAAATATGCTACATATCCAATTTCAAGGTATTTTCTGTCCTCCTAAAGGAAATAATGCACATATTTTGAAAGGAAGATTAAAATAATACTTGGAAAATGTACAGTAGTTAAAGTAATTAAACAAGGAGGTGGCCCTAACGCCTTAGCAGCGTGTGTGAAGAAACGAACCCAGCTGGGATCCATGCGGTCCAGTTCAAGAATATGAAACTTGGCAACAACGAGTCACAAAGGGCCAAACAGGCTTCCCTAAATAAGGCGGCTTGAAAGTGCAGCCAATTAAGAAATCCCCTGGTTTTGCTTCTGTGTCCTATCTATGAACGTGCTCCTCCCTGGCTCCTGCTGGTGGCTCGTTCCTCGCCGCTCTGGGTTTGCTGGTGCCTGATTTGAACTGACATGTGCTCAGATAAATGCTTAAATATTTTAACGTGCCTCAGTTTGTTTTTTTAACGCAAGGCATGACAAAGAAGTGTGAGAAAACAACTGAAAGTGTACAGTATGAACGTGGCGAGTTACTCCCGTGGCCCACACGGCTTTGACAGAGAGCAAATGTGCAAGGCTGGAAGCCATTTGTCTATTAACAGGAGTGTCAGCAAAATTCTTGTAACTCAAGTCCTCTCAGGCTTTACAGCAAGTCAGTCTTTACTTCTACTATCCTTTTAGGTCAAACTGTCTGTGAGTTAATCATGGCACTGAGAATATATATGAGTTTTTAATTTATTAAATTCTTATCCAGTATTAACCTTTCATTTGAGTCATGAGATTTTTGCATCATAGTGCTTTTCATATCAATATAGACGCATAATTATGTGACCAGATATTACATCATGTAATAGATCTAATTTTTTTTGAGTTGTAACAATATGCATATCTATTATTATGCATATGCATGTCATATTGTTAGAACTCTGAAAAACATGATATTATTTAAATTACTCAAATCATCCACTGACTTATTTTCGAAACCCACAATTATGAGAAAACTGGTGAATTAAGCAATATTGGGTGTCTTAATGTGATAGCTATTTTTAGCGGACATAACCAATATGTAAAATCCATGCATACATTTCAGAGTAAAGGATTTCTTGAGTAATAAAGAAATACTATGCTCAACATTTCCACCACATCACAAAATTGCATGTTATCAGTATTCAGTTTTCACTTTTGAATCCCTGCACACGCGTGGCATTATTTCTACTTGCATGACTGAGCAAAGCGTTCCTTGGAGGAAATGCTGGAGCTAATGAAGCTTATTTTATTATTGATGTGTGACTTGTGGTTGATTGACTTGTTAACTTAGTAAGTGACTTGACTAAATGTAACTTTTTTTTTTCTTGAAATAAGCCTTTCCCAGTGATGCCAAAACCACGGGAACTACTTTCAAAGGGAATGCTGGGTTCAGTGTTTAAGGGTATTTTTTTTTTTTTTTGGCGTGGAGACTAATGTTTTCATACAAAGTTTCTCCAGGCCAGCAGTGCTGGCATTTTGGACTGGACGGTTCTTTTCCTGGGGGCTGCTCTGTGTGCTGTAGGATGCTCGGCAGCGTCCATGCTCTCTGTCCACCAGATTTCAACACCAACTTCCCACTCCAGTTGTTATGATCTAAAATGTCATCAGATATCGCTAAAAGTCTCCTGGGACCAAAATACACTCTCCCTCATTGAGAACCGCTTCTCAGTAGAAAAGGAAGGTGAAGGCTACTCAGAGATCACAAATCAAGGGCAGGATCTAAGCAGAGGGATTTTTCTAGAAAGGTCTTGAGACAAGAAAGCACCATTTGGTATAAATTAAATTGAAGAATTAAAGCCAATATACTTCATTATGTTAAAATTTATTAAAGACAAATTGATTCCTACTATATACATTTTAAAAAGTCAATCGGCTTTAAGACCGAAATTATTTGTTTATCCATATTTAAGATCAACTGAATTTCCAAATTAAGACAATGTAATATTTGAAGGCACTGCTATCTTTGAGAAGTTTTTTTTTTTTTTGGTCCAAAAATATTACGCCTTGAAAGTCTATCTTCTGGTACTTTCAAAATGGAAGATTAGAATAATTTTGTTTTTGAAAATGATGGATATTTTCACATGAAGTATTTCTCACATCATCTTATCAGTGATGGCATTCTCCAATTACTAATCATTTTTAAACTAAAAGCTAATTGAGGAAAATCCATTATCTTAAATAAGAGAGACATTACTTGCCCATCTCAAACATATGTGAATATTATTTAAAAGATGAGTGGATACTAACTTAGTCGTTAAAATAGTCTAAACACTCATTTTTTTGAAACTTAGCATAATTATGACAAATACATTAGAAATATAGTTTCATTAATATAACTTTAACATTATCCTCAAATAAAAATGGTATTAAGAAGACTTGAATTTACTAGCACCAACTCCAGCTCTTTCCTTAGACAGTACAAATTATCATTGATATTAAAGATCAGCTTGGAGTTAGCTAATTGTGGCTGG